>NC_028643.1:41986712-42056974 GCF_001406875.1 Solanum pennellii | reverse complement strand
ATATATATATATATATATATATATATATATATTTATTTATTTATTTATTTATTTATTTATTTATTTATTTATGTATCATGTACCATTATAAGCATATTCATTTGTACGAACAACCTTCTAAAGCTTCCTTCAAGGCAAACTAGTCCAAGGCACAAGTAGAGTCCCATACCCCTACCTAAGCTAAATCAAACCTCTTAAGTCACCTTAGTTTGTTTGTACATCATTACTTCATTTTAGTTAAGGGAACACTTTCCTTAACCGACATAGACCACAAGATCTAAGTGCGAAATCGGGTATTGTAAAACCTTCCACTGATGGAAGGTGGTCTACCGACCAAAGTAAAACCAAACATAAACCTAGCTTTCTAGGTGGATCCACTAGCTAGTCTTCCTTTAGGGGCAATATAGTTCAAGAACTAATAGATAGGTATGAACTCTCTATAGCCACATGGCAATTTGAGCCTCATATCATGGGAATCCATAGGATGAGTATCTCTCACAGAGGAGTCAACACCTCAGGTGAAACTATGGGGTGAATCTTCCTCTATGAAAAGTCAACACCTCCCAATGTCAAGTTCACTCGTTACTAATATAAGTCTATTTTTGAAATGTATTTAATGTATTTATTAATAATAATTGATTAATGTAGGTAATTGGGTCTATCCCTTGTATAATCATAATCATCATAGCTCAATAAAAATTGCATTAGTATAGTCCTTTCATTGCAATTCATATAAGTGAGGTTAGCACATTTACATAATCACATCATGATAAGGAATATTAGTAGTATCATCATCTTTATAACATTTACATCTTAGTGAACACCTCACAAACCATAGTCAGGACATATCAATTTAACATTACACCAATCCTATCTATCCTAATATAAAGTATACTTTAATGCAACATCATCACTATAGAAACAATTAACCACAATTGGAGTACAGAGTTGAGATCACAAGAGTCACCAAGACTCCTTCATCATCCATCATCAAGGTATTACCATAAACCTTTAACTCAACCCAATAAGGGTGTAATATCATCAGAAAACAATAACCAATCATGATAACAAGCCAATTGAACCACTACATCACTACTCATCACTCTTTCATAGATTAAGATAAGAGATTTAAGTCAAAGTCCCAATCAAGATAAATAATTCAAGAACTAGAATGATAGGACTATAATTAGTACCAATATATCCATAAATGACACAATAACATCATCTAGTATTAATTCAACCAATAACCAATTCAATTGAACCAACACTACACAATTTATATAAAGATCCCAAACTAGGGTTAAGGGGAATAGGTCATCTTCTACCAACTAGACCAATACAACACGAAATAACATAATTGAGTTATAATACATGTTAATATATTCCAAAATAAATCATAAACAAAGAAATTCACAAGATCAATTTAGAGATTGGAAAAGACCCATTTGAATTTCATATTTTGGAAATCAATTTGATGGAACCATTTGGGGAAAGAAGTCCCAAAGGTGAAAGGAATCCCATAACTTAATTTATCATGAATATTGATTGAGAAAACTTGGTGATTTCATACATTTAACCCCTTTGAATTTGACCTTCTATGGTGTTCTTCAACTTGGGAGAGAGAAAGAAGAGAGAAGGAAGAGAGTTGAGGTTTTGGGAATTATGAGAGCTTAGGTTAGTCTAATTAGGTTAGGGTCTTTATATAGGCTGTTAATTAACTTAATTAGGCTTCCCTCAACCCTTAAATGATTAATAAACAACCTATTTATGAAATTAACCCAACTAAAATCGAGTAGCGAAATAGGTCACTCACCCAAGAGACCTCGTCGACGCCTCGTGTGTCAATAGATGGACCATGGGACTAATCGTCATGTTGGTACATCGTTGAGTTCAGAGACTTGTCAAAACAGTACCTTGTTCAAATATTATAAGTTTCCATCATCATATGAATGTATAGACGCCCCACCAATTGGACCATAACCCGTCTGTGGCAACCGTCTGTAAACACTGCCTTAGGCAGCTCTTGCCATGTCGCAAGGTTCCTCTTCAAGGACCCTTGGCTGGTCCTTGGGGAGTCTAACCTGGAAGTTTTGACTATGAATCATCCCTAATACATGTTATACACCCTTCAACAAAAATTCATGAATTTTGGACTTCGAAAAGCTAGTCAAATAGGCTAAGGCAAGCTAGTACCTCATTGAACTAGTTTCCGGACGTCATGGACGTTCCTTGACTTTTTGATTCCTAGACATACTAAATGACTTATATTAATAATATTTGAACTTAAAAATGTGTCTAAACCTTTTGACACTTATGTTAGGCTCTAAAACATGTCTTATACTTTTGAAGTGTTATAGTTCCTAGGTTGGTCTTCTAAGTACATGCATATGATTTTATGAACATGTTATGAATATGACTTATATGCTATGATGTTAAGTACATTATATGATTAAGTATGAATTGAACATAGTATCTTGGTGTGTTTATACGAAAGGATTTGTCATATAGTTATACCTATAGACTTATGCAGTGATATATGAACATTTGTGACATTTATGTGTTATGTGAAAGGTTTGCTCACATATAAGTATACAAACACACATGCATGATAATATAGTCAATATATGGGCCTTTAAAGGTGTGATGAAGTGTACACTAACCTAGATAGGTGATTACATATGCTATGTCCATGTGAAAGGGTTTCTCACATGATTTAGGTTGATGAACTCTCATCTATGACCTATGAAATAAGCATATGAGGAGATGACTCTCCTAATCCTAATTTTATAATATAAAGTTAATAAAGTCTTTTTAATAGAAAGGAAACTTAGCTTAGCACCGAGTGAACTTGACAATGAGAGGTGTTGGCTTCCCTTGGTTGGGTTCTCATAAGGTGTTAAATTCCCTTGGTGGAACATTCACCTATGTTTATACATGAGGTGTTGACGTTCCTTGAAAAAGATTCACCCATGGTTTCTCATGAGATGAGGCTCCAATGCTGATGATCATGTAGAGGGTTGTGTGTGTCTCTTAGTTCCATAAACTATGATTGCCACATATGATCTAGCAAGTGATTTCACTTAGTATGCTAGCATGTGATAATGTTCTACCTTATCTAGGTAAGAATACCTTCCCTTGGTGTAAGGCCCTACTACACCAAATTCCATATTTATCACCCATGGTGTTAGTGTCGGTTATGGCTACAGTTAATTAAAGTAAAATGGACAAAGGAAGTAAAGTAAGGACCCTAACTAGGATAACTTAAGGGTAGTTGCTTAGTATATGTGGGTGTATGGGACTTCACTTATGCATAAAGTGGCTCGTGAGGGAAGTCCTAGGATATTCTAATACATGTGTCTATGTCTATGTTACTTATGCATGACTTTGTAGTAATTATCTGTGAAAAGACCCCAAAAATGAATTAAAGTGCTATAAGACTCATATGTGTCTAAAAATGTTCTAAAATATGTACATCAAGTGTTTTATAGTATGCATACTTGATTTGAGGTGATTTGGAAGTCAAACTTCAAAGGACGACCAAGACGTTTGACGATCTGTCACCAAAGGGCCTTAAGTGTTTTTATGTTCTTATGAGTGTGTCATGGGATTATGAGGTCCTTATATGAGTTATAATGATTTTTATAGGCAGTGTGTTATGTTTCGTGAAGTTTGGAGGTCAAGCATTCAAGAACGTCCAAAAGGTTTGAAAGTTAGCCTATTAGATGTGCTAGTGTGTCCTTGTATGTTGGCCTTGTTTTTATGTGTTTTTTGTAGTTGAAAGTCAGTGTAGTCGACCTTAGTACCTTAATATACATGTTAAGTGTTAAAATATCCGGGTATGACTCCCGGGGGACCACCCGTAGGCCCCCCCAAAAGGACCCAAACATTGGTCAAGAGGCTGTCTAAGGCAGCAAGCAATCCAAGATTTGGACTTGCCCTGTGCGATGTCTGCCTAGCATGCACCTCACTTTCCCAAAAATTTTTTGGGGCAGAATTGGGAGGCTTCCACGTGACGCGTAGCCCACTACCAGATCCGGTTGAGTCATTTTTAAGTCAATTTTGACATGTCTAAAAGTTCCAATAAGCATGGGGGTGTTTTGGTAACTTAAAGGGATGGTTATAAACTGATTTTATGAATTATTTAACCCCTTTTTCCAAGATAAAACCCCAACACCCAATAAGAAAAAGAAAAATCCCAAATCACTCTTCTTCTCCAAATTCTCTCAACCCTCCATTGGAGGGAAAACTCAAGTTCAAGCTACGGGGTGGATTTTCATGGTTTCTACTCAAATTTCTCATGGGTTTTCAATAAATAAGGTATGTTTGTCACATCCGGGTTTGCCCCCTAGACGTAACCGGCGTCCTCTTCCTCTTTGAGGACTAAGACTAGTCTCTTAGTTTACATCATTACATTCATACACATGATATAGACCTCTACATACACATGATATATATCCGTATCGAGTATACATAGACCCTACGTATAAAAAGTTACATAGACTTCTACTCTTATTGCACATAAGTACATATATATAAGATAGAGCATACTCTTCAAATATTGTCTCATCTCATAAGCATGTAACACGATTAGCAATTTGGGCATATCCCGTACATCTATGTAAAGAGACCCACATATAGGATTTATACATTCCGTACTCAAATAAAAGGAGATAGAATATAAGAGTCTTAGAACAAAAACAATAACATAAGATAGACATTGGCATCACCCTCGAAAAATGAGGACCTACCCCTACTTGGAAGATCAAAAGATCCAAGCCTTCTTCAAGTCGCCTTCCAAAACACTTCAATGACCGGAACCTAAAATATAGGGTGAAAAGGAAGAAATGGGGTTAGTACGCCACTTGTACTAAGTATGAGACCATATGCACACATACTTTGAAATCATGCTAAGAAAAGGGACATTTCATAAAGTATGCACTTTTCATTTAAAAACCTTTATGCACATTCAACAAGACTATACCAATCAATATTGCATATTCACTAAGTCGTATGCATGTACATTACAAGGACTACAACATAGAGTCTATTCAAGTCAACCAAACATATCATATAACTAAATACATACTTAATGTAACTCTATCATCAAGTCATATTAACAATAAGCATGAATAAGAGTACATTTCAACATAACCAAAGCAAGTTAATTACCCATGAACCCTTATCATGTCGAAAAGTGCAATGACCAAGTAAATCCCCATAACATTACTCTATCAAGTAACCCAACAAGAAGCATGACTAACATCCACTTCACAGAACATGGCTTTTAGGTGTACATATCATCATAATTTAACAATATAAACCAACACCTATTCATAAGTGAACTAATCAACATATAGTATCAACAAAATGCAAGTTCATCATATACATGTCATAACACATTTTAAGCATAATCATACATAAGAATATCCTCCTAAGATTCCCCTCAAGTCTAACTAGTGCAATGCTTAGGCAGAGTACCATACCCCTGCCTAGACTAAGCTAGACCCCTTAGGTTATCATAGTTAAAGTTCAATCCTTTAGATCATTTTACCTTTTGGTAACATCTTGCCCTAACCGACATAGACCACATGAGCTTATGTGGAATCCGGTGTCATAAAACACTACTCCAATGGAAGGAGGACTACTTTCCAAGGTAGTATCAAAACATGAAACATAGAAACTACGTGGATCAACTAGCTAGTATTCATATGGAGGCAACATAGTTCAAGCACTAGGAGAATAAAATTGGGACCCTATTTATGCTACATGCATTGTAGTCTCCAATCACAAGAGTACATTAGCGATCCTACCTTTCCTTTGTGGGAAGGGTCACTCCTATATATAGTTCACTTGGTGCTAACCTCGACTCCCTTTTAAAAATGTCTTTAAGCCCTTATTATCAATCATAACTTTGTTTAGGTCATAGGGTCTAACCCTTGTATAACATCATCATCATCATAGCTCAATAAAAATTTCATGAGTATAAGTACTTCATTAAAATTCATATAAGTGAGGTTAGCACATTAGCATTTCCTATCATGTTAAGAGTCATTGGTAAATCATTCACCCTCCTTAAAACATTTACATCTTAAGCCAACACCACACAATTATAATCAAGACATTTCAATTCAAAATCATACCATCCTATCAATACTAATACATGGCATACTACAATACAACATCATTATTAATCACAATTAACCACAATTTGAAATAAAGTATAGAGATCGTAAGACTTACCACGTCTTCTTAATAGTTCATCATCAAAGTCTTATCATAAACCCTCAATTCAACCCAATTTGGGGATACATGATCAGAAATCCATAATCAACATGATAACAAGACTGGAAGAATCATTACATCACAATTCAATACTAGATCATAGCTTAAGACAAGATACTTAGGCCATTTCACTTCCTAACCTAGATCATGTGCTCTAGGAATAGCATGAAAGACCACAAATCATTTTAATTTGTTAATAATTAATGTAACAACATCATTAAATATTAATTCAATAAATAACAATGTCAATTGAACCAATTACAACCTAATTCATATCAAGATCAAATCTCGGGTTAAGGGTTAAGGGTCATCTTCTACAAACTAGAACAAATCATCAAAATATATCATAATTAGGTTAGAATACAAGTTAATCAATTAATATTATGAACTATACAACATAACCAAAACAATTAAGAACATAATTTTCAAGATTGAGAAAGACCCACATGAAAACACTACTTCTGAATATACTTTGAAGGAACCCTTTGAGAAAAGAGGTCTCAAAGGTGATTTAGATCCCATACCTCAATGTTTGATGAATAATTGATGGTGAAATCTTCCCTTTTCAGCCCCCAAATACCTCCCTTATCTTTTCGTTGACGGTGTCTTCTAGTAGACAGAGAAAGAAGAGTGAAGGAAGAGAGTTTTGTTTTGAGAGTTGTAATTAGACTAATGGGGTTAGGGTCTTTATATGGGGGGGGGGGGTTAATTAAGTTAATTTATATTCCCTTAACACCTAACAACCACCAAAACCTTTAATTAATTAGTTAAGAACAACTTAAAAACGTACAGGAAAACAGACCCTCACAGACGAGACCCCCGTCGACGGTCCATATGTGAGTTGACGGTACTGTGCCCTTCCGTGCTGCACATCCGTCATTTGATTTAGAGACTATGCAATTGGGTTCCTTCATAGATTTGGATAAGTGTTGGTCGACGGATGGCATCGACGCTCCGTCGATCCACACACGCCTCGTTGATGTCCTCTCATGGGTGCACACTGCCTAGGCAATGTTTGACTCCACTTGCAAGAGTCCTCCTCAAGGGCCCTTGGTTGGTCCTTGGGGAGTCGTAGCCGGACTTTTTAACCATGAATTAACTTAAGCACATGTTAGACACCCTTCCACCAATTTTCGTCATTTTTCAACTCCTAAAATCTAGTCAAAAAGGTTAATGCACTCTAGTACCTCCATGAACTACTTTCCGAACGCCATGGACGTTCTTGGACCTTTTGGTTTCTGGATTTGCTAAATGACTTATAAACATTAAATAGGCCTTAAAAAGTGTCTAGACCTTATTACACTTATGTTAGGCTTTAAGACACGTCTTAAATTTTTGAAATGATACATTATCCCCTCCTTAGGAACATTCAACCCTAAATGACACAAAAATCTTTAGAAGGAATGAATAAACTCAAGACTAGCATCCAAACCAACAAAAATACATAAAAACATCAACCTTATCTCTTACACAAGGCAATTCAAAACATCAATTACAACACATAAGGCTGAACATTACGTTATGAGGAATATCCTTCTCATAACAATAAGAGCTCAACATAGCATTTATAAGTTAATTATATCAAAGTTCAAGTTATCAACATACCATATATTATTTCATAAAGACTCACCATATCAAAATGCACGACATTAACTCAAAACAAGCCAAAGAAGAAAATTTCAAGTTCAAATAAATTATTCACAGAAATTTACTATAACAATTTAAAAATGAAAGCAACTTCAATTTTAGTCATTATTTTTTTTATTAGTAAGAACTACTAACCTTAGTTATAAAATAGATGTGGGTAACGGGACTTTATGTCGGCCTCGGCCTCCCATGTTGCACCCTCAACTAGGGGATTCTTCCATAACACCTTTACAGAATTCACCTCTTTATTCCTCAACTTCTTGACTTTCCTATCATGAATTTGAACCTGAACTTTCTCATAAGAGAGTTTATTCTTCACACCAAGGCCCTCAATAGGAAGAATAGACTCGGGATTAACGATACACTTCTTAAGCATGGAAACATTAGGAACTGGATGAACCAAAGCCAATTCACTAGGAAGTTTCAATTCATAAGCAACATTACCAACCCTTTGCAAGATTTCACAGGGACCCATATAACGAGGACTCAACTTCCGTTTCTTGCAATATCTAACCACCCCTTTCATAGATGAGATTGTCAAATACACCTTATCACCTTCTTCAAACTCCAAACCTCTTGTCCTATGATAGGCATAAGACTTTTGCCGGCTATAGGCCGTTTAAAACCGGTTCCTTATGTTATGAACGTTCTCCAAAGTCTTATAAATCAAATCATGACAAAGAAGCGAAGGCTCACCCACTTCAAACCATCCCTTGAAATAAATAATACAAGCCCTAAACATTTCTTCAAGGGTTTGAATAGTACGCTCCGCTTGACCTTCCGTTTGGGGATGAAAATCGGTTCTCAACTTCACCTTAGTATCCAACCCTTCTTGGAATGACCTCCAAAACCTAGATGTGCATTGTGCACCCCGATCTGATATGATGGATAACGGAATACCATGGCGACATACAATATCATCTATGAAAATCTTAGCATAATCTCCCGCCGAATAAGTAGACTTGGAAAGAATAAAGTGAGCAGACTTGGTCAACCTATCCACAACCACCCATATAGAGTCATATTGCCTTTGAGTCCGAGGTAAACCCACTACAAAATCCATATTGATGTCTTCCCACATGCAAGTAGGAACTTGGATTTCTTGTATTAAGCCACCTGACTTTTAATGTTCAACTTTTACTTGTTGGCAGTTTTGACACTTAGCAACGAACTCCGCTATGTCCTTCTCCAACCCTTACCACCAATATACTTCCCTAAGGTCATGATACATTTTTGTCGACCTCGGATGAATGGAGAAGCTGGACCCATGGGCTTCCTCATGAATCCGGTTCCTCAACTCATCTACATTGGGAACACACAATCTTCCTTGGTACCTCAAAACACCATCCCCCCAAAGAGAATGCCTCATCAAGCTTGCAAAGGACCGATTCCTTCAACTCCATTAGTGATATATCAAGGTTTTGTTTGGACATCACCTTAACTACCAGTGATGACTCGGAGTAATGATGGACCATGAATCCACCATTTAGAGAATCTTCCAACCTCACACCAAATTTAGCCAACCTATGAACATCCTTCACTAGGTCTTTCTTAGCTTCTTCTGTGTGAGACACACTACCCATATTCATATGACTTAGAGCATCCGCAACCACATTGGCCTTGCTGGGTGATAGAGGACACTCATGTCGTAATCTTTCAACAATTCTAACCATCTTTTTTTTCGAAGATTCAACTCCTTCTAGGTAAACACATATTGGAGACCCTTATGGTTGGTATACACATCAACATGGACTCCATATAAGTAAATCCTCAATATTTTTAAGGCAAATACCACGGCCGCTAACTCAAGGTTGTGAGTTGGATAGTTTCTCAGATGCAACTTAAGTTGTCTAGAAGCATAGTCAATCACCTTCCTATGTTTCATAATCACACACCCTAAACCCACTCGGGATGCGTCACAATACACAACAAAACCCTTTGTACCCTCTGATAAGGTCAACACCGGAGCGAAAGTAAGCCTATCTTACAACATTTGGAAGCTTCTCTCAAATGCCTCCATCCACTCAAATTTCGTACACTTTTGGGTCAAAGTAGTCAAGGGAGATGAAATGGATGCAAAACTATCGAAAACCTTCGATAATAACCCCCTAAACCACAGAAACTCCTAATGTCGGTTGGAGTCAATGGTCTCGGCCAATTTTTCATCCCCTCCGTTTTCCTTGGATCAACCTCAACTCCCTCACTAGATATGATATGACCAAGAAATGTCACCGAACTTAACCAAAACTCACACTTGTTATACTTGGCAAACAATATGTTCTTTATGTATATGAAACACCACCCTCAAATGGTTCATGTGATCATCCCATTTTTTGAATATACCAAGATGTCGTCAATGAAGACAATGACAAATGAATCTAGGTAACTTCAAAACCCTATTCATTAGGTCCATAAATTCATCCGGAGAATTTGTGAGACCAAAGGATATTACTATGAATTCATAATGACCATATCTAGTCCGAAATGCAGTCTTTGGTATATCCTCACCTCTCACCCTAAGTTGGTGATACCCCGATCTCAAGTCAATCTTAGAAATGTAGCTTGCCCCTTGGAGTTGATCAAACAATCCATCAACCCGAGGGAGAGGATACTTGTTCTTGATTGTGACTTTATTGAGTTGGCAATAATCAATACACATTCTTAATGACCCATCCTTCTTCTTTACAAATAAAATCGAAGCACCCCATGGAGAAATACTAGGTCTAATGAAGCCTTTGTCTAGTAAATCTTTGAGTTGAGCCTTCAACTTATTCAATTCGGCTAGAGCCATCCGATAAGGAGGAATTGAAATGTGATTTGTGTCCGGTAGCAAATTGATACCAAAATCAATTTCCCGTTCAGGGGAATAACGGGAAGATCATTAGGAAAGAGCTCCGAAAGTTCACTCACGGCGGGTTTCGACTCAATAGGAGGAATTTCGGAGTTTAATTTTTGGACTCTCACAATATGGTATAGAATACCTTTATATATCATTTTTGATGCTTTTAAACAAGAGATAATACGACCTCTAGGAATAGAATTTCCCCCTTTCCACTTAACAATGTGTTCATTTGGAAAATTAAACTTCACCACCGTTGTCCTACAATCAATAGAGGCAAAGCAAACATGCAACCAATCCATACCCAAAATGACATCATAATCAAGCATATAAATATCTACTATTTCAACATAAGAAACTCTATTGGGAAACACTATAGGAAAGTTTCTATACACCCTTTTTGCAATAACCTACTTACCCACCTAAGTAGACACTATAAAAGGTTCATGTAAAATATCGGGAAAAATGTCAAACTTTTTAGATACTAGAGGGGTAACAAATGATAAAGTAGAACCTAGCTCAAGTAAGGCATAGACATCAACAGAGAAGACTTTCAACATGCCGGTCACAACATTGGGAGAAGTCTCTTGCTCACCCCTAGAACGGAGAGCATAGAAGTGGTACTTCTTTAGAGCCTCATTTGATCAACTTGTTTGTTCTTGAGCACTAACTTTGTATTGACCCCTCACATAAGGGCAATCCCTAACCTTGTGCCCCCTTTTACCACAACAAAAAAAATTGCCCGTCCCCATAAGACAATCACCATAGAACTTCTTGCCACACTTTCCACAAGTTGGCTTCTCGGTTGGTGAACTTGTGCCCTTTCCCTTCTTAGGCTTAGGGTTAGACACCCTATCACCAATAGCCTTAGGTAACTTAGAAGGAACTTGATTAGAAACCGACATCTTGAATTTAGGCTTGTATTATATGTCAAGACTATATCAAAAGATATTGCTCTCTTAGCATCTCTACTCTTTCTCTTAGCCCTTGCCTCTTCCACTTGTTTGTCATGAACCATAAGTTGGGAAATGTTTCATGTAGCATAGACGAATGACACTCCTCTTGTAAATCATCCGATACCCCCGTCATAAAGTGGCTCATTTAATCTCTAGGATTGAAAAACAAAAAAAGGAGCATATTTTGACAATTGAGTGAATTTCAAGGAGTATTCATGAAAACTCATACCTCCTTGGCAAAGGTTGATGAAATTCACCACTTTAGCTTCCCTCAACTCCCTAGGAAAGAATCGATCAAGAAAAGCCTTCTTGAAGATCTACAAATTCACCGTACCACCTCTTAATAGACTATTGTCCCTCCATTAGACATACCATGCTTGAGCCACATCCTTGAGTTGATAAGAGGATAACTCGGACTTCTCACTTGTACAGAACCCCATAGCCAAGAGTATATTTTAGACCTCATCAATGAACTCTTGGGGGTCTTCTTCAACCTTAGACTCGTAGAATGTAGGAGGGTTCATCCTAGTGAAGTCCCTTAGACGGAAGGCCATGGTAGAAACTTGTTGATTTGGATAGGGTACAATCTCCCGTTTAACTTGGGCCGTCATAGTTTGGTCTTGTGTGGTGACGGATTGGGACAATTGTATAAGGGCATTCCTTATGTCACCATCCGTCAAAGGTTGAGTTTTGACCGAAGCTTGTTCAACATTTGCATATTCTACAAGAGGAGGAACTTTATCACTCTGGGGAGGAATAAGACTAGCCTCTTAGTTTACATCATTACATTCATAGGTCAAATTTAGTTGAAAATTTAAAACTTTTCATTTCTACTTGGAGGTTTACATAGAACTCTACATACACATAATGTATATCCGTATCGAGTATACATAGACCCTTCTATAAGAAGGTTACATATCCTTCTACTCTTATTGCACATAAGTATATTTACAATATAGAACATAGTATTCAAAGATTGTCTCATCTCATAACCATCTAACACGATTAGCAATTTGGGCAAGCCCATACATCTATGTAAAGAGAGCCACATATAGGCTTTATATAATCCGTACTCAAATGACAGGAGATAGAATATAAGAGTCTTAGAACTAAAACAACAACATAAGCTTGATATTGGCATTACCCTCGAAAAATGAGGACCTACCCCTACTTGGATGATCAAAAGATCCAAGCCTTCTTCAAGTCGCCTTCCAGAACTCTTCAACGACTGGAACCTAAAATATTGGGGGAAAAGGAAGAAATGGGGTTAGTATGTCACTTGTACTAAGTGTCAGACCATATGCAAACATACTTTGAAATCGTGCTAAGAAAAGGGACATTTCATAAAGTATGCACTTTTCATTTCATAAAGTATGCACTTTTCATTTATGCACATTCAACAAGACCATACCATCAATATTGCATATTCATTAAGTCATAGGCATGTACATTACAAGGACTACAACATCAAGTCTAGTCAAGTCAACCATACATATCATATAAGTAAAACATACTCAATGTAACTCTATCATCAAGTGATATTAACAATAAACATGAATAAGAGTACATTTCGACATAACCAAAGCAAGTCAATTACCCATGAACCTTTATCAAGTCAACAAGTGCAATTACCAATTAAAGCCCATAACCTTTCTTAATCAAGTAACCCAACAAGAATCATGACTAACATACTACTTCACCAAACATGGCAGCTAGGTGTACATATCATATTACTTCAACAATATAAACCAACACATATTCATAAGTGAACTAATCAACAAATAGTATCCACAATATGCAAGTTCATCATATACATGTCATATAATATTTTAAACATAATCATACATAAGAACATCCTCCTAATGTTCCCCTCAAGGCTAACTATTGCAATGCTTATGTAGGTTCTCATACCCCTATCTAGACTAAGCTAGACCCCTTAGGTTTTCATAGTTAGAGTTCAATCCTTTAGTTCATTTTACCTTTTGGGAACATCTTACCCTGACTCACACAGACCACATGAGTTAATGTGGAATCCAGTCTCATAAAACCCTACACCGACGGAAGCGGGACTACTTTCCAAGGTAGTACAAAAACATGAAACATAGCAACTACGTGGATCCACTAGCTAGTATTCCTATGGAGGCAAAATAGTTCAAGAACTAGGAGATATAATATGGGGACCCTCTTTATGCTATATGCATTACAGTCTCCAATCTCAAGAGTACATTAGTGATCCTACCTTCCGTATGTAGAAAGGGTCTCTTCTTAATATAATTCACTCGGTGATAAGCTAGAGTCCCTTTTTGAAATGTCTTTAAGCCCTTATAATCAATAATAGCTTAGTTTAGGTGATAGGGTCTAACCCTGTATAACATCATCATCATCATAGATCAATAAGAATTTCATGAGTATAAGTCTTTCATTACAATTCATATAGGTGAGGTTTGCACATAAGCATTTCCTATCACGATAAGGAACATTGGTAAATCATTCACCCTCTTTATAACATTTACATCTTAATCCAACATCTCACAATCATAATCAAGACATTTAAATTCAACATCATACCATCCTCTCAATCCTAATATATAGCATACTCCAATACACCATTATCACTTAATCACAATTAACAACAATTTGAAGTAAAGGATAGAGATCATAAGACTTACCAAGTCTTCTTCATACTTCCATCATTAAAGTCTTACCATAAACCCTTAATTTAACCCAATTTGGGTATAAATCATCATAAATCAATAATCAACATGATAACAAGACTAGAAGAATCATTACATCACAATTCAATACTAGATCATAGGTTAAGACAAGATAGTTAGGTCATTTCACTTCCTAACCTAGATTATCTTCTCCAGAACTAGCATGAAATACTACAAATAATTAAATTTGTTCATAATTTTCAACCAATAACCAATTCAATTGAACCAATTACAACCTAATTCATATCAAGATCAAACATAGGGTTAAGGTTCATCTTCTATAAACTAGACCAAACCATCAATATATATCATAATTAGGTTAGAATACATGTTAATAAATTCGTATTATCCAATAGAAAACATAAACAAACCAATTCATAACATAATTTTCGAGATTGAGAAAGACCCACATGAAAATTCAACTTATGAAAATTCTTTGAAAGACCCTTTGAGGAAAGAGGTCTCTAAGGGGAATTAGATCCCATACCTTAATGTTTTATGAATAATTTATGGTGAAATCATCCCTTTACATCCCCCAAATCCCTCCCCTAGCTTGTCGTCAATGGTGTCTT
The DNA here is from genome assembly GCF_001406875.1 of Solanum pennellii. NCBI lineage: Eukaryota > Viridiplantae > Streptophyta > Magnoliopsida > Solanales > Solanaceae > Solanum > Solanum pennellii. The sequence continues at coordinate 42,041,964 of NC_028643.1, read as the reverse complement.
CCAAAAGAGAGAGAAAGAAGAGAGAAGGAATAGAGTTTTGTTTTGAGAGTTGTAATTAGACTGATAGGGTTGGGGTCTTTATATGGGGGGTTATTACGTCAATTACTCTTATCTTAATCCCAACCAATCACCATACCTTTTAATTAATTATTTAAGATAAACTTAAAAACATGTAGTAAAATGGACCCTCACAGATGAGACCGCGATCGACAGTTCGTCTGTGAGTCGACGGTCACTGTGCCCTTCCGTGCTGCACATCCGTCGTTCGATTTAGAGACTATGCAATTGGGATCCTTCAAATATTTGGCTTAGTGTTGGTTGATGGATGGATTCGATGCCATGTCTATCCATACACGCCTCGTTGATGCCCTCTCGTGGGTGCACATTGTCTAGCAATGTTTGACTCAACTTGCAAGGGTCCTCCTCAAGGGCTCTTGGTTGGTCCTTAGGGATTCGTACTCGGACATTTCGACCATAAATAAAATTAAACACATGTTATACACCCTTTCACCAATTTTCATCATTTTCTGAGTCCTAAAAGCTTCCGAACGTCATGGACGTTCTTGGAGTTTTTGGTTTCTAAACTTCCTAAAAGGCTTATAAACATTAAAATAGGACTTATAAAAGTGTCTAGACCTTACAAAACTTATTTTAGACATTAAGAAACGTTTTGGATTTTTGAAATGTTATAATGGTGACCGTTCATCCTTAGTTATCCATTCATCTAAGAAGTCAATCAAGAATTTATAAATATGATTCGAAGACCAAAATTCCAAATTTCAAATCTAGCGATGGGTTCTTTATCAAATTGATATCAAAAGCACGTTTATGATAAATTAATGATTATGTACTGTTTTCAGATGAATTTCAATCTAATTGCATGATGAACCCATGTTCTCTCCGATTCTCAAATTAGCGTATTTTATGGGCATTGTGATCTTGACTTCGTATTAATTGAATAATGATTCTACCATGTTTAATTTATTATATCTAATGTCTAAATTGTATATTGATGGTGAATTGTTGATGAGTGATCCATGTGGATCAAGGTTTGATTGTTTGAATGAGATTAGTCTATAATTCACCTATCTTCTCTAGATTGCTAATGTAGCTTCAATGTGATCTCGATTCTATGGTTAATTTAAATATGTTTTGGTTTATGCAATGGTTCCTATAGCTACTATTTTATACATGTATTTATATTAAAGTATGGGAATTCATCATAATGATCAAATCATGGAGGAAATTGTAAGCTTGCTGTATTTTCTCTAATCTTCTTATAGAATTGCTAGTTGATGTAGTCTTGTACGGATTTGTGTGGTATGATCCAGTTATAGTGGTGGTGTTTACCTTATTGTTATTCTATTATGTGTTGTGATAATTTCCTTGAAGGCAAATGTATCTTGAAAGTGTGGTTATGATGATCACAAAATGTGATGTATTAGGCCTAGTCTTCAATGCTAGTTTATGATCTAGGTTATATTGATGATGCTTTCTATGCATTCAAATGACTATGTTAGGTCTAGTTATGGTCGACATGTTTATGTTTGAATACTATTGTGTAGTATGATCCCTACCTATGAATCTCTAAATGAATGTGTGGTCTTAAGCATGATTATGAGTCTTAGATTCAAGCAAAGAAGATGTCTTGTCTCCTATGTTATAATCTTGTTGTGTGTGGTATATAGTTCCTATTACTCTATATATGAGTTATCTACGTGTATTCTGATATTTGTAAGGTGCGTGCCTTGATGTTAGAATGTAGCCTTTATATGATCATGTTGACCAGTGTACACACACTCACACCTCATGCATTCTTATCAAAGTAGTATCGGTTCATGGTTTCTAATGAATGAATAATTCTCATATGCACTAATGTCTACTACTATTCATGTTAAGTGTATGTTTATGAAGAATGATATGTATCCCTTAACTAGGATGACTTGGTAGGTGTACTAGTATGGGCAAGGGTATGGGACCTTGTCTATGCATTGCACATTGTACTTTGATAGGGTAGTTTCTAGGTTTGGTTTTCTATGTACATTAAAAGAAATGCATGAGTATGTTATGACTATGCATAGTGTCTAATGTGTTTATATGAAAGGATTGCTCATATAGTTACACTTGCACGCTTATGCATAAATGAAGTAAAGTATGAACATGTGTGGTCTAAATGTGTTTATATGAAAGGATTGCTTATATGTATGTATACACACACATGTATGATGATCTAGTCAATAGAGGGTCACTTGAAAGTTGTTCTCAAGGGTACCCTAAAACTAGATAGGTGCTTGAATCTGCTATAAGCATATGAGGAGTCAATATCCTAATCCTATTTTTATGAACTAATGTAATTAAGTCTTTTAAATAAAGAGAACTTAGCTTAGAACCTAGTGAACTTGACAAAGAGAGGTGTTGGTTCCCTTGGAGGAATATTCACCATTCGTTCCTTATGAGGTGTTGACTTCCCTTGGAAGAACATTCACCTATGGTTCCACATGAGGTGTTGACTTTCCTTGATGAAGATTTGCTCGTGGTTTCTCATGAGATGAGGCTCCAATGCTAATGAGCATGTAGAGGGTTATGTATATATCATAGTTCCATAAACTATGCTTGCCACATAGGAGATCTAGAAAGTGATATCACTTAGTATGCTAGCATGTGTTAATGGTGTACTATGGATAAGTAGGGCATGTTCATTTGGTGTAAGGCTCTACAACACAAAATTCCATGTTTAGCACCCATGGTCTTAGTGTAGGTTAAGGCTATAATTCTCTAATGTAAAATGCAAGTAAAGTAAGGACCCTAACTGGGATAACCTAAGGTATTTGTATAGTGGAGGTGGGGGTATGGGACTTCACCTATGCATTTCACTATTAGCTCTTGAAGGGAGTTTTAGGGAGGTGTTCAAATGTATATGAGTATGTTTATGTTCCTTATGCATGACGTCGTAGTGTTGTCTACTTGTCGTGATGATATGCATGGTATAAGTCCATATGATGTCTCCTTAACTTATATGCATAGTATGGGTCTTCTTGATTATATAATGAAGTCTTGCTTGACATGAAGGAGGTTGTATATGCTTGTCTTGTTGATGTATAAAGGGCATATTAAGGCTTGTAGTCTTTTTGTAGGTTTACTTAGTATGTGTGATGTCCCATCCCGAGACCAAACCCTAGACGATATGACACTCTCGGAGTGCAACCAGCGTACCTGAACTCTCGGAGGTCTTGTACAAAACCTTTCGTATCGTTTACTGTATATAAACATATGAAAAGTAGTGAGGAATTACAGCTTTTAACAAACATTCTCTAATACTTTCAAAACTCTTTCATATAAAACTCATAGGAAATGCTAAGTCTCATTTCGTCAAATCTTAGACACAAGAGTACTTTGGGACACGACCCTTACACAATACTACTAAATTTATTACAATACTTCGATAAGGGAAATTAAAGACATCTATGCTCTCGAGTCAAATGAGGACATGCTTCAACTTGCTTGAACGATCTTCTAATCCAAGCTTAGTTCTCCAAAAGAACCTTCACCTATGAATAACTTTAGAGATAGATAAAAGCATGGAATTAGTACAACCACATGTACTAAGTATGGCATAATGCGTAAAAATCATGAAAATGGACATTTATTTGAAATATGCATCTTTTTCATTAAAATTTCATAATATAGTCATAAGAATAACATTAAACACCTTAGAAACACATAATAAATCACTTAATCAATTTATCATTTTTAGAACACATTACAGTGAACTACGCCATTGATTTATCATTTTTAGAACACATTACAGTGAACTACGCCATTGTACAGTGAACTTTTTCACTATTACAGTGAAGTTTCTTAGCTTCACTTTAGACACCTACTAGCATGTAATCCTCTCACTAAAAGCTATACTAAGACTCACTTAAGTATGAAAAAGAGAAACCGCCCATACACCCCTCTCTAGGATTACATAAATGATCCTTCAGATGATCTATAATGAGATCAACACACACTCACAATACATCAAGCACATGAACATGAGATTCCTCCTACCAAAGGTGATTCTAAGTCTTACTTGAGTGAGTTGTGAAGCGACCTCCCATACAATACCTTACACAAACACTTAAGAGATCTTATAGACTACCAAAGATGGAATCATTCTCACTTAATACAACAACATATAAATGATATGACATTCTCCTTCCCAAGGCTATCAAAAGACTTAAATAAATCAAGGAGATAACGTCCATGATTGATCTCTTCAAGATTACCTAAATAATCCTTAATAATACCTAAGGCTTAGATCATGTATACATGATCAATCATCTTCCCTAACTGAAGTCATTCTTAAGACTTATCTAGGTAAGGTACGAAGGGACCATTCCTATGCCCCCTTAAGAATCCATCTTTTAACATGTTTTCTTAACTTGAGTAACAACATTCATTAGTTAATTTATGACTCCATCACATTAGGACATTCAATTAATGTTCTTGGAGAAGACCTCGAGACTCTAACTAACACCTTGAAAGCCTATTGTGCAATGTCTAGATAGCGCCCCATACCACCACCTAAACTTCATAGAATTTCTCTAATGCTTGTAGGTATCCAACAGGATGGGAATATGCAATAACCGACATAGACCATGATTGCTAGACATGAAATCTAGAGTTCTATCCTACTCCGATGAGGGTGTTCTACTTGGTAAGGGTAGAACTAGGACACGTCCCATGTAGGCACATGGTTAAGAAATATGAAGGGCTTTTATGAAGTGATGATTCTAGCATATGATGTGCTATGAAAATTTTTAAATTTCCACTACTTTTATTATGTTTATGAAATGAAATATGTCTAACGGATTTTATAAGACCCCCGAGAGTTCGAGTACCCCGTATTACTTCTAAGGGTTTCTCCCTGGTCGTGACACAACAACAATAACCCATCACTATACGCCTAAACAACCCTAAGTAATCATAATTGATTAATAAATTTCATTTTGGAAGAATTCCCATATGTGGGAAAAATTATAGATCTTGGGGTTTTTGAATACATCTTTGAAGGGACCTATAAGGGAAAGGAATCCCAAGAGTGAAAGAATCCATACCTTAATGAAAACACAGGCAAGAAATTGAGTTGAAAAACTTGGAGAATTGATTCCCTTTTTGGAGCTTCAATGTCCTTCAATAGAGGTTTGAGTAGAGAGAGAATTTAGAGAGAAGTGAGAACTAATTGGGTTTTCAATTTGGGGATTTGTTTTTAGTATGGGAATTGGGTGTAGAATGACTTCAAGTCAATATATATTAAGCCCCCAAAATACCCACAACACCCCTCCTTAGTTGGATTTTTAAAATAAAAGTCAAATTTGACTTTAAGTTGGGACCTTGTCCAGTCTTCAAGACCACCTTCACTAGCCTTGAAGGTCACTACGAGTCATGGTGTGGCTCATGAAGGGTCAGCCACTAGCCCTCTTAAACTCCACCATCCTTATTTTTCGAAGTGAAGCACATGACCAAGTTACCTTGCCCGTCAAGTGCACCACGATCTGTTAAGTTGCTCGTGGTGTTCTAGGCCTTAGCCTCCCAAAACTCCACCATTTCCAAAACATCTAAGGCAAGTTTACGACCAACCTCCCTCTATTGTACAGTGCACCACGAGCCGTGAAGTGGATCGTGGTGCCTTGGATAATAGATAGTCCAAGTTTCCACCTTTTTTCTTTGGACAAACCAACTTCATGAGCTCCCCATATGACTATGGTCTTGACCACGAGTCGTGGTCATGCTCGTGAAAGTTGAGGCAGTAGCCTCTGTTATAGGGCAGCCTAGGCATTTGGCTTTGGATTTCCCTGCAAGGTTGGCAATCCTCTCTCTGTCTTAACCCCTTAAAATCTTCCTTGGATACCTATATAAATGTATATTAATTCTTCATGGTCAAGCCTCAAAAACATCTCTTTTAAGCCATCCCAATAGCACTACCACCAGAATAGTCTAGGTTAATTGTTTATTCGACGTCATGGTCGTCTTCAATTTCTTATGAACTAGTCTTCTCAAACCAAGTTTGTTAGCATAAGATAGGACCACTAACATTTTCATAATCCTTTTTAAGTCATTGAACTACACATAGAGCCATAACTTAAGTCATTGGATTTATGAGGTGTAACAATATCCCCCCCTTGGGAAACATTCGTCCTCGAATGACACTTTAAACACCCTTTTAGAATTAACGACTCAATATTAGCAGCTCATACAACAAATAATATATAATAATGATTCCACAAAAAAGGAGGAAACATCAACTCCTTTCTTAAATACAATAAAGCATAATAATGAGGTAGGAACAACACCAACCACCAATTATGCACACATTTCATCATTAAAACTTAAGCATTTTCATTTATAATATCACATGAAGTCGAATATACCAAAAACATATCAAGTGCATAAAGCATGAAGAACATAAATTTCATGGAAGTTCAAGGCACAAGTGAAACATGAATTCTCACAAGAAATTGCATACATAAGGGAAATCATGTCAAGTTGAAAATACAAATGACTCTTCATAGATCAAAACTAGGAGGGATTATTAACCTCAACTCTGACTAGATGAGAAAGGAAAGATATGGGGATATCGGGACATCATATCGGCCTCGACCTCCCAAATAACATTTTCAATAAGATAATTCTTCCAAACAACCTTTAAGGAAGCTACTTCCTTATTCCTCGTCTTTTTAACCTTCTGGTCTAAAATTTCAACCGAGGCCTCTTCATAAGAAAGGTAAGCATCAAATTCTAAGCCTTCTATAAGAAGGAGAGACACCGGATAACCTGTGCATTTTTTGAGCATTGGTACATGGAACACCGAATGCACCGGAGCCAACTCAATAGGTAATTTTAATTCATAGACAACACTTCTGATGCGTTATAAAATATCTTATGGCCCCAAATATCGGGGATTAAGTTTTTGCTTTTTACTAAAACCTGATCACTCCTTTCATGGGTGATATCTTCATATAGACCAAGTCATCTACCATAAACTCAAGGTCCCTCTTTCTATCATCAACATACAATTTTTGCTGACTTTTGGCTATCTTCAATCTATCCCTTATGAGTCATACTTTTGCCACAACCTTATAAATTGCTTCGTGATCTATAACAGCAAACTCACCAACACCAAACCACCCAATTGGAGATCTACATATCCTCCATTAAAGGGCCTCAAAGGGTGCAATGGTGATAGTTGAGTGATAACTATTATTTTAGGCAAATTCAATCAATGGTATATGGTCATCCCAATTACCCTTGAAGTCAATGATACATGCACTCAACATATCTTCTAAGGTTTTGATGGTTCTTTCAACCAAACAATCAGTTTGTGGATAAACTACGATACTACATTTCACCTTGGAACTAAGCCCAGGCTGAAATGCTTCTAAAAAATGAGAAATAAATTGAGTGCCCCTATCCGAAATGATAGACAAGGGAACTCCATGCATTCTCACAATCTCTTTATGATACAATTTAGCATATTCTTCGAATAAGTAGCTTTGATGGTATTAAAATGGGCTTATTTGGTAAACCGATCAACAATAACCCAAATCAAATAATTTTGCCTTCATGTACGAGGCAAACCCACAATGAAATCCATATTCATATCTTCCCACTTGTAAGAGGGGATAGCTATATCTGGACTCAACTCTCCCGGTCTTTTATGTTCGGCCTTGACTTGTTGACAATTCGGACATTTGGCCACAAACTTTTCTATATCCCTCTTCAACCCATTCCACCTATATACCTCTTGTAGATTACGATACATTTTGGTGGCACCCGTATGTATGTAATTGTGGGAACCATGGGCTTCTTCTTAAATTTGTCTTATTAAGTCATTCACACACAATCTACCTTTGCATCTAAGTACCCCATCACCCCTTAGGAGAAAGACTCATTAGACTTACTAAGAAACGATCCTTTCAACTCCATCAATAAAGGATCGAGATGTTGCTTAGATTTAAACTCAACCACTAAAGACGACTCGGAGTTACGACGAACCATGAAACTCACATTTTAAAGAAGCTTCAAGTTGAACACCCAACTGGGCTAATCTATGAACATCTTTTACTAACTTGTTCTTACTATAAAAAACATGGGCCACGCTTTCCATAGACATTCGACTCAAAGCATCCGCAACCACATGGGATTTTCCGGGGTGGTAAAGGAAAGTCATATCATATTGTTTCAAAAGTTCTAACCACCATATTTGTTGTAGGTTTAACTCTTTTTGGGTGAACACATTTGGAGACTTTTGTGATCGGTGAATGCACTCCATATAGATAGTGTCTTCATATTTTAAAAGAAAACACTACAACCGCTAATTCAATATCATGGGTCGGATAATTCTTCTCATGTGCCTGGAGTTCCCTAGAGTCATATGCTATCACCTTAACATGTTGAATGAGGACACAACCAAAACCTACTCGAGAAGCGTCACTATACATAACAAAACCTTTGGTACCCTTCTGTAAGATCAACAACGAAACGGAGGTAAGCTTATCTTTCAACTTTTGAAGCCTCTCTCTCAAGCTTCCGTCCATTCAAAGTTAACTTTCTTTTGGGTTAGGGTAGTCAATGGAGAAGCGATAGATGCAAATCCATCAACAAATATCCTATAATACCTGGCTAAGGCCAAGAAACTTTGAATATCAATGTGAGATAAAGGTCTAGGAAAATTCTTAACCACCTCTGTCTTCTTTATCAACGCCAATACCCATACTAGATACAATGTGACAGAGAAAAGCAGAGAATGTTAGCCAAAATTCACACTTAATATATTCAACAAAGTGTTGAATATCTTTGAAGACTTGCAATACTACCCTCAAACGACTCACGTGTTCATCCTTAATCTTGGAATATTCCAAGGTATTATCAATAAAGATAATTACAAATGAATGAAGATAATTTTGGAACACACTATTCATAAGGTCCATGAAGGTCGCTGGGAACTTATATAGACCTAAAGATATAACAAGGAACTTATAAGGACCAAATGTTGTTTTGAAAGTTGTTTTAGGAATGTCAACTCCTCTAACTCTAAGTTCATTATACCTAGGAACTCATAAAGACCATGATGTCGGTATTTGGATGAAATAAACATACCGACCTCATGATGTAGGTATTTGGATTTGGATGAAATAAAAATATCGACCTTATGATGTCGGTATTTGGATTTGGATAAAATAAAAATACCCACCCATGACGTTGGTATTTTGCTGAAATAAAAATGTGGACCCCATGAGGTCGGTATTTGGATGAAAGATAAATATCGATCTCATGAAGTTGATATTTTATATTAATTTATTTTATAAGTTATATAAAACCATCATCCGGAAGATGATTTATCTAAACTTAATTAAAAATATAAATTTAGTTATTTTATGGAACTTATTGTATACATATTTTAATAAAAATTAATATAATTATAAACTATTTAAATTTACCGACGTTCGGATGTCGGTATTATAATATTTTTGTTTTTTATTTTACATAAAATCATCCTCCGGAAGATGATCTAAACAATATTAAATCAAAATATTTCTCAATCTTGTTTTTTATTTAATTGAGAAAAAATAAAATATGTTTATTCATTTGTTTTATTTAATACCGACATCAAGAGGTCGGTTTTTATTGTAATTCATTTTTTTCGCGTAAAATACCGACCGACTGAGGTCGGAATTTTTTACCCTCTTTATTTTCCATAAAAACAAACTAGTTTAATTCTTTAACAATACTGATTTCCGGAGGTCGGAAATACTTACCACCATTTGAGGTCGGTATTCATTGTCTTTAGTAGTTACCCCAACCTCAAATCAATCTTCGAAAATTAACTCGCCTCTTGGAGTTGGTAAAACAAAGCTCAATTCTAGGAAGAGGATACTGATTCTTTACACCGACCTCATTTAATTGTCGGTAATCAATATATATTCTAAGAGACCCACCTTTCGTTTTTCATAAATAATACCGGAGAGACCAATGGAGATATGCTTGGTTGTATAAAATCCTTGTCTAGGAAATCCTTGAGTTGAGATTTAATTCTTTTTACTCGGTCAGATCCATCCAGTAAGGAGGAATTGATATGGGTTGAGTATCCTAAATAAAATCTATGACAAAATCTCTTACTTGTTTGGGAGGAATTTTTGGTAAGTCATTGGGGAAGACTTTTTGAAAATCCTTCCCTACGGGGGACCGATTCTAAAAGAGGAGCCACAGACCCAAGGACCTTCATCCTCACTATATGATAGAGACTTCCCGTACAAATCATCTTACAAGATTTTAGACATGAAATAGTTTGACCTATACAAATTGAGTTTCCCCCCTTCCATTCTAAAACGGGTGCATTACGAAATTGGAATTTAACTACCCTTGTCGTACAATGAATTGAAGCAAAAAAAACATCTAACAAATCCATTCCCAATTTGACATCAAAGCCAAACATATCAAGTTCTACCAAATCAATCAATGTGACTCAATTGGAAAATAATATGGAACAACTCTTATAGACTTTTTTTTAGCAAACATGGAGTCAGCCACCTGGGTAAAAAAAACGTTCATCTAAGACATCGAGGAGTGCATTAAATTTCATAGCCACAAAATGAGTTACAAAATATAATGTTGCACCGGGATCTAACAATGCATAAAATTTAATTTAAAATACTTGCAACATACTGGTAACAACCCTCTTGATCACCTCTAGATTTGAGAGCATAGACGTATTTCTTCTAAGGAAAATCCGAGTTAAGACCACTTGCTTGTGTTCGGTTACTCTCCCTTCTTTGAGTTTTGGCCATGATACAATATTTTACCATGTGGCCACTCTTCCACAACCAAAACAATTATTTGTTCCCAGTAGACATTTACCCATATGCTTCTTGATACATGTTGGACAATTGGGTTTATCACTTAGTGAACCACTACCTTTTTCCCTTTGAGGCTTAGGGTTAGACACCCTATCCTTATTAGCCTTTGAGAAATTAGAAGGAACTTGGTTGGAGATATTTTCTTAAACTTTTGTTTGTCTTGGATTTCAAACTTACTCTTAGAAGTACCTCCATCATAGGGCCTTGCCCTCTTGACCTCCCTATTCTTCCTCTTTATCCTACTCTCCTCAACTTGTTGAACATGCACTATCAAACGAGATAAATCCATGTCATTGTGAAGCATTGTCGCGCGACATTCTTCCGCAATATCTTCAGACACACCTGTCACAAAGAGAGTTCATCCATCGGATTAGTTAACAAAGAAGAGGCATATTTAGACAACTAAGTGAATTTGAAAGAGTTTTCTTGAACACTCATGCCTCCTTGATGAAGTTTGATAAATTCTTTAACCTTTGCCCCTTTTTTCTCACATGGGAAGAAATAACCTATCAATAAATGCCTTCCTAAGACTTCCCAATATATAGGAACCACTTTCAAAACCTTATTGTCCTTCCATTAAGTGTACCAAGTTAGAGCCACATTCTTGAGTTGGTAAGAGGCAAGCTCAGCCTTGTCATTTGAACCCACTCCCATAGCATACAAGATCTTATAAACTTCATCTAGAAAGTATTGAGTATCTTCATTTACCATAGACCCAAAGAACATTGGAGGGTTCATCCTAGTGAAGTATCTCAAATGTGAAGCCATGGTACTATCATTTTGATTCACACGGGGTTCAACTGCCCGATTTTGCTTGAGCGGTTATCTCGTAAAGTTGAGTAGTTACGACTAGAGCTTGAGTAGCCAAGACTTGAGTAATGTTTTTTTAGATTTAATAAATTTTTTAATTAAATTTCAATTAATTTTTTTGAAAAATAGTTTAATTAATTTAATAATATGTTGTATTCATTTAATTTTTTTTAATTATTTTTTTATTATATTTAATATTTTTAATCAAATTTTTAATTTTTGCTTTTATATTAAATATATTTTAATATATATATATTTATATATTTTTATAAAAATTTAAGTATTTAACTAAATAATTTATCATTATTTTAATTTTATTAATTATTTATTTAAATTTTTTAATAATTTTAATTTTGAATGTTTTATTATATTATATTTATAATTATAAAATATTATATTTTGTAATATATAATAGGAAATCGGCACTTCTTTCTCCATCTGAATGACCGGAGGATTGACCGAGCTTGGCCACCCAGAGGAAATTGCTCTTGAGAAGGAGCTAGGTTACCTTTAGGAGGAACTACCACATTTGCAATCTCCTCTTCAACCCTTCTTGCGGCTGCCAATCTAGTAGTCATAGACTATGTCCACAAAAAAAGTATTAGAAGAAAAGGACACATAGAGTTATGACTCTTTAGGCACGACCTAAGAATACCAAAGAAACAAGAATTTCCTAAGCATCACATAGCCTCTCATTCATATGTTTGGCGCGTTTCACAATTATGAGCAAGAGTCTACATAGACGTGGTTTTGTGAGACATCATTCCCAATATTATTCAATATCATGCTCTGATACCAAGTTTTTCATGATCAGAAAGCACCCCCTATTCGTAACCGACGTCTTCGTCCTCGAAGAGGTTAGAAAAGCCCTTAGCATTCATCATTGCATATTAGACAGAATAAAAGAAGAAAATTTAAAACTTTTAATTTAATGTTCAACTTCACTTCATATATAAGAATGGAAACTAACTAGTCTCACATTGCTATTTGAAAACAAGAGTATGAAAATTGGGACTTAGCCCTTACATCAACAATAGTTTATAATATAAATTACAACATAGTCTTTGAATATGGAAACTAAAACTATAAATAAACATCTCCATCCTCGGACTTGAGGACTCACCAACTTTGGAATAAGAATAAAAGTTTCTTTAAAAAAGGACTAGAATCACCTCAATAGCCCAAACCTACACTTTGTGTAGAAAATAGAAGAAATATGGGTTAGTACACACCACTTAAACCAAGTATGGAAACATATGCAAGTAAAACATGTGCAAACATAAACAAAGGGACATTTTATTATAAGCATGCTACATTCACTTTAAAAGTCTTTATTCACATTCCAATAACAACCTATAAGACCATACCATGACAAAAAGACATATCCATAAGTAACATCATAATAAATCCATGGTCAACATTTCATGTTTTGAGCCCATTCATCAAATACATCACAATACCTTACTCGTAACCCCAATCGAAGTCTACTAATGTAATGTATATGTGAAACCCCATTACCCCACATAAACCAAATGAACTAAAAAAGAGAACATAAGCATATTCTTTTACCTCATACATCATTATAAAAAGTGTAGTAAATGTCATGCATAACAAGTTTGGACAACGTCATGTATATCAAGTGAAACAAACATCATACATATCATATGAGACAAGGTCGTGCATTTCTTTCATAACATATATGCATAAAGAACCCTCCCTAGAATTTCCCTCAAGGTCCACTTGTGCAATGTATAGGTAAAGTCCCATACCCTTACTTACACTAAGTAACACCTCTTAAGTAGTCCTAGTTAGTGTTCATCTTGTTACTTTAATTCATTAATTTTAGCATTCGGAAAAATTCCGAATAACAAATATAGAACAGGTGAGCTACATGGAATCCAGTGTCATCCCCTCACACCGAAAGGAGGGTGTCTAACTTGCCAAGGTAGGGCAAATACATTCATATAACATCTAGGTAGATCTAATAGCTAAGTTTCCTATGGGGGGACATAGTTAAGGAACTAGGAGGTTGTTAATGATAACCCTCTTTATGATAATTAGCATTGTAGTTTCCACCTCATGAGAACATTAACTGAACCTATATTCCTTTATGAAGGAAGACCTCTCATTGTCAAATTCAGTCGGTGCTAAGATAAATTCGATTTTAAAGTATCTTTAAGACTTCCTTAACAATAATTCATAACATAGCTCTTAGGATATTTAATACTCATATAACATGTTCCTAGCTCATAGGTTAGGATGATCAAACCCTTTCACCACAAACCCAACATCATGTGAGATTACTTCATAACATAGTAATAACATGTACATGGGAATTACCTTCAACCCCTCATAATATTAAATCTATCATCATCTCACAACCATCATATTCATATCATGATCATACATTCAAAACTTGATCATTCATTCTTCAATTAATCAACATTACCAAAGATAAGCCAACAATACTACAATAACATGTTCATGACCTTAAAGATCTTACCAATGGCCTCCAAGAAAAACCTCTTCAAGACGACATCCCAAATACATGATATTTACCCATCAAATCAATTATCATCATCATACAATAATCAGTTATGCAAGAACAAACTCAATTATATCATCTTTAGACATTGATCAACATAATTCAAGAGTTAGGGTTAAGAGAAGTGGGACATTCATAAATTAAGGAATTAGGTCAAAGACTAAACAATACATAATATAAGTCAATTCATGGAGTAATATCACAATTAACACCAACATACAATTGATATATTCATCATCTTCAACAAATTTATCATATCAAATCCAAGATTTATGAAATTGGGGAAGAACATGGTACCAAGGGTATTTGAAGTAAACAACAATAATTACCCATCATTATACACATAATTAACCCTAAGTAATCATAATTAATCATAACTGATTCATAAATTTTATTTTGGTGGAGACCTATATGTTGGGAAAAACCCTAGATCTTGGGAGATTTTTAAAACATCTTTAAAGGGACCTCTTGTTGAAAGGACTCATAAGAGTAAAAGAATACATACCTTAATTAAGACTTAGGCACAAAATTGAGTTGAAAAAATTGGAGAATTGATCCTTTTCTTTGAGCTTCAATGTCCTTCAATGGAGGTTTGGGTAGAGAGAGAATTAGAGCGAACTAAGAGCAATTGGGTTTTCAATTTTTTGACTTGTTTTTTGTTTGGGAATTGGGTGCAAAATGACTTAAATAAATATATATATTAAGACCCCAAAATACCCAAAATACCCCTCCTTTGGTTGGACTTTTAAAATAAAAGTCCAACTTGACTTTAAGTTCGGACCCCGTCCAGTCTTCACGACGACCTCACGAGTTTTAAAGGTCACCATGAGTCATGAAGTAGATCATGAAGGGTAAGCAGTATCCCCCCTCAAACTCCACCATCCTAATTTTTCAAAGTGAACACCACGAATAAGTTACCCTTCAAGTTCACCACGAGGCGTTTAGTTGCTCGTGGTGTGCTAGGAAGTAGCCTCGCTAAGCTGCACCATTACCCAATCGTCTGAGGCAAGTTCACCACAAGCATCCCTCTCTGGTCAAGTGCACCACGAGTCGTGAAGTAGCTTGTGGTTCCTTGGACAGTATCTATTTCAAGTCCCCACCCTTTTCCTATAGCCAAGGCAACTTCATGAGCTCCGCACTTTCCCTTGGTCTTAACCACGAGTCGTAGCCATACTCGTGAAAGTTGAGGAAGTAGCCTCCCTTTTGGGGAAGCCTTGGCATTTGGCCTTGGCTTGCCCCTCAAGGTTGGAACTCCTCCCTTGGTCTTGACCCGTCAAACCTTTCCTTGGATACCTATATAAATGTACATTACTTCTTCATGATCAAACCTCTAAAACATCTATTTTAATCCATCCCACTAGCACTAGCACCACAGTAGTCTAGGTTATTTGTTCACCGGATATCATGGTCGGTTTTAATTCCTTATAAACTTATATTCTCAAACTAATTTGGTTAGAACAAGATAGGACCACTAACATTTTTATAATTATTTTAATGTCATTACACTACACTTAGATCCCTAGCTTAAGTAATTGGTTTTACGAGGTGTAACAATAGGCAATATGTGAACCCTTTAAATTTCGTTGTGATTAGCTATTTATGAAATTGAATTCTGTTGTAATAATCATTCTACACTATAAAAAGTGTGTAGTCTTGTATTTCTTTAGTATCGATGCATTGTGTGATGAGATTACTTTGAACCATGAATGAATAAACCTAGAATTTTCCTAGTTAGTCTGATTGATTTAGAAAGGTGTCTTCCTGAAATGATCTTAGTAAATTTTAAAGGGTTTGAGCCAAATTTGACATATACCTATTTTGTGACCTACTTGTAAGCGTGTGAAACTCTTCTGAACACCCTTTGAGCCTTATCCTTATTTAGAAGAAAAGTTGACTAAACCTTAATCTTTATTCATCCACCACCTATAATTCTCTTTACTTGTCATTTAGTGAATGACCAACTTATGCCAAAAGCTTAAGCTGGGGTGTGGTAAAAAGGAAAAGGAGAAGTTTGTGTGTTTCTCTCTCTCTCTCTCTATATATATATATATTTGGGTTTTCAAGCAATCCATGGAGTGAAATAAGAGGCCGACTTAGACTTACTAAAATAAATTTGGTAGAAAAAGGTGGAGAAAAGCGAGTGTTTGTGAGATCCACAATTCATGCGGATTTTTATTTACTAAGCCGAATCGAAGATTGATTTGAAAATAAGGGCAAACCTACGGGTGAAAACATGCATTGTGTTTCTAATTCTGAGTGAGCATTGATCTGAGTCGTAATCTTAAAATGATTAACTTCCGTGTGTAAATATAGAATGATTATTTGTGTGAAGGCCTTCTGATACTGTTGTTGATCTTGAACTTGCATTAGTAGCAGGTATTGTGAGCATGAGAATCGTTGGTAAAAGTTTGTCACAACTTGAATGTTTGTGTGCACAATTTATTTTTGGATGAGTAGTTCGAGTCTTGTGTAGCACTATTTTTGACATCCTATTTGAAATGATGAACTTTAGTTTTACATGAGGACAAGAAAAAGTTTAAGTCGGGTGTGTTAATGAGTCCACAAATTGGACTCATTTAGGGCTTTATTTTGATGAAATAGTGTCCTTAAATGATTATTTTGTCATAATATATGATGAAAACTTAAGTTTCAGGTATTTTAAGTTTAAGTGGAACCATGGACACTTACGCGCAAAAAGGAACAAAAAGGCTAAAAATAACGTAAAAGCTAAAGCATGAACTTCGCTAATCATACTTGGCGAATCGCCGAAGGGAAGCACTCGGCCATTTATTCCAGTACGCGAAGCCCTAAAGGAAGTGGATCAAAGGCGATGAAAAGAGCAGTCGGCGTGTTGCTGATCAGTTACACGGAACACATATATACTGCCCAATGATCTAGAACACAAACATGATGACGACAAAGCTCAAAAGGCAATGAACCAGAAAAAGGGAGATCGCCGAGCCATTCGGCGATCGCGACTAACCTCTCCTAATGGTCCATCGAAGAACTTAATCTGAAAGCTATAAATACTAGTTGCAGGTGTTATTTCAAGGGTACTAACATTATTATTAATTTTAACTTTTGAGAACTTTAGTTTTGGGTATTTTGTCTCAAATTTTGAGATGGTCTTTGTGGGAGGCTTGAAGAAAGAAGGGTTTTACCTTCTTCAATTTGGAAGTGGGTCTTCTCCATTATTTTTTTCCTTTAATTAAATCAAGATTTAATTTCTTATACCCATTTTATTTCATTATCATTATATTTATATTTTGTTATTGCTTGATGTGTGGCAAAAAACCCCATTCTTTTGGTGTGACTTAGCAAATATTAGTTGATATTATTGATAGGTTTTGCTTGCTGATAGGTTAGATGTCTTTAGATAGATATATCACCTAGTGGTTGTGGTTCATCTTAATGGGTTTCTAATTTAATATACAAACTCACCCATGTGTTTTCGGCTTTCAGGAGAGGGAAGTCGCAGTACCAAAACCACTAGACTGATGACCTAAGAATTGGGTCGACTTGACGTTCAACTCAAGAGGGTGAGACATAGACGCATATCCTAACACTAAGCTTAAGAGAGTGAGTGGGGTAAGGCGTAGGGTAGACTTCATGCGGCAAATGGGTGTTCGAGAGGAACACATTTGAAACGGGGTAAGTTGCTAGAGTGGGAACTTATTCCCATCTAAAGCTTAACCTAGTCCTTATTATCCTAGAAATTTCCTATCAAAAGCATGTACCCGAGTACCTATCTCAAGTTGTATTATGGTCACACCCCAAGAACGTCTACCATACTTGATTTTCCTTGTATTTACTGTTTTTTGCTTGTGACAAAACAACCTCATCAATATTTGACATTTTGGTATCACCCCTATAATTCAATATTCTTTTATTTGCAAACATCTTTAGCTACGACTAATAAGAATGATATTGTAATTTAACTAGCTATTCTTGAAACCTCTCCCTTGAGACATGACCCTAACCCTTGGTTGGGTTTATAAACAATCGACAATTATCGACACTCAAACCGTAGGTCAGTGTCATTGGTCAAGATAAGTATCAATAATATGTTGAACTCAATACTGAAGATAAATGTTGATAACATGATCAATGTATTAAGAGTCTAACTTTGCTTAGTGCAATGAAGGTTCTAGGTAGTTTCTAACAAGATTATTAGGCTTAAATTGAGTAAAATAACATAGTTTAAGAACCACAAGATGTAATTTATGTCCAAAATGCATAATGGAAAATACCAATGTGACCATGACTTAAAAGCTGATGAATTAACTTTAAGAGAGGCTTCACAAGCCATCCAGAGCACACAACCTATTAAGTGGGTCGCGTATATTCTCCTTATATTTGGGCTTCACTATTTCAAGCACAACATTTTATTTAGATCTCGGAATTAGGTAAACTCAATGGTGTTGAAAAGATGATTCAAAGATTGTTAGTTTTATAGGTCATGAGACACCTAATTAATTTTGTGATGAAATGTATAATTGTTTGAAGTTGACGCTGGTCTCTATCACGAATGACTGCACGGTCCATATGAAGCTTTAATGACCATTTAGACGTCCATGGTCCTTAACCAGTGACCCGGGGTGATAACTTACTGATGGAGTGACTTTATGACCTGCCAGATAGGCTGTCAGAGTCCCCACAGACCTTTTCGGTGTCCGTCAAGGTGAAGCCTTCCTAGAGAAGGTTCTGGAAAAGACCTTTACGACCCCGTTAAAGAACGGCGGTCCCCTACTAGACCCCCTTTAGGGATCCTTCGATATAACGACCAGGGAGCACCCCCTAGAAGTTACAAGTCATACTTGCCTCTCGGAGGTCTTGTACAAGCCTCTTATCTTTCATTTATCACATAGGCATGAAAAATTAGTGCAAAGTTAAAACTTTTCTCAATGTAGTCAATAAGAAACTCTTTCATAAAATGCAAGGAACGAAGTCTCATCATCACAAAACAACTTTGACACGTCTTAACATCATAGAGTCACAACCCTTTACATAACCCTTTACATTGAAAGAAACATACTATGTCTTACACAATGTTTTAAAAATAAGAAATTAAAAGAAACATAGTTCATGTCCTTGAACATATGAGGACATACCAATCATGAGAGAATCAACATCCCAAGATTCACCTTTTAAGAACCTTCACTTGCCTTCCACTTATACTTATCGAAATATAGAAGAGATTGAAGTTAGTATAAACATTGTACTAAGTATGGAAATATGCAAAAACATGCTTTGAAAACGGACATTTTAGTTGAAATATACTTTTCATTGTATTTTGGCAAAACCTTACGAATCAAGTTTACAAGGCATCATATAAGTCATCATTAGCGTACAAGGTAATAATTTCATGATTCGCAACCAATAGTAATTTTTATTAAGTAACACATTAGTTATTTAGACTTTCCTATCCAAAGTTATGCTAACACTTCGCTTGGTAACATATAAATAAACCGCCCATACAACCTCTTCAATATACACTTAAGTGATCCTTACAAACGTAGGCATAGTTCATTTCAACTCAATATTAAACACTAAAGATGCTAAAGGAACAATTTATGCATTGACGAACTTCATATAAAGTCCATCCTCCAAGACAACCCCCAAGTTACACTAGGGCAATGTGAAAGTAGCATCCAATACTACTACTTGCACTTAGTGCTCCTTAGGAATCACCCTAGACTAGGAACATCACATTCAATTATTATCTAAACATCATCAACATTAGACATGATATCAATATGCTTCATTACATTAAACAACCACCAAGTTACACTAGCATCCCAACCTACTAATTCAACTTAGTGCATATTTGGAATCACCCTAGACTAGGCACATCACATTCAATCATTATCGAAACTTCATATACATAAGACATCATATAAACATGCTTCATTACTTTAAACTTATAGTCAACTTACTTCATTAAAATCATGTGGTAACCCATTAATTCATTTACATTATAAGGACATCAACTTACTTCATTAAAATCATATAGCAACCCAATAATTCATTTACACTATAAGGACACCAAGACTCCCTCAAGGTGTCTACTAGTGCAATGCATAGATAGTGTCCCATTCCACCACCTACCCTAAGTAGTACACTCTTAGGCAGACCTAGTTCATTACATTCATTTGTGGGGCTAGATTTAACCAACATAGACCATGAGAGCTTGACATGTAATCCCAGTATTAACCCCTACCAGATGGGGGATCCCCAGATTTTTAAGGTAGGGTTATTCTTTTAGCCTTTACATGGATCTCGAATAGATAGACCTATGCGGGCACATAGATTAGGGATCATGATATTTCTTCTAAGTACTACATATCAACTTACAAAGAGTAATCATCTCAATAGGTACATTGGATATAACATCTCTACTCGCGAAGAGTATCTACCCCTTTTTCAAATCCTCTCGGTGCTAAGCATAACTCCCCCATAGAGTCATTGACATTTATTACATTCATTAGCTATAGGTTAAGATATAACTACTAAGTACTACATCTCAACCTAACATTCATTCATTGGAAATATCTTGGGAATAGTGAGGTTTCTACTAAACGCTTCATCTCAACTCACAAAGAGTGTCCACCCAAAAATCCCCCTTTTTCATTCATTACAGTTCTTAGGAATATCGGTGTTGATGGTAGACACTATATCTCTACTCACGAATAGTGTATACCCCCAAAATCCCCAATTCATTCTTAACTTCATTCATTCATTCTTTGTGGGTGTGAGTACATCTGAAAATACCTTTCATATAACCACCATCATTCATAACCTTGACATTCTAAATGTGATCAAACTATACTCATCATAATCCACACACGAACATACTTGACATTCATATTGTACTTCATCTAGACATAGTATCTTCAAGACACACATGCTCAACTTAACTTCATACGAGATTCATGCATATACATCATATCAGCACTTTACTTCACCGTCATTGCCTTCAAGCCCATAATCACAATTTTCACACACACACACACACACACACACACACACACACACACACACACACACACACACACACACACACACACACACATATATATATATATATATATATACTTCAAGTAAACACCGCCACCATAAGTAGACCACAAAACTAAAGATCAATTCAATAAGAACTTGACAACATAGAACAACTTACCCGTCATTTAAGCCTTGACCAACTTTTTAAAATTCTCCAATAATTCATCATAAAAAATCATAAATGTCAATATATAATCACATTATAACATAAGAAAAACAGAAATTTACCAGTATCTATTCATATTCATCATACATAATTTATAAGTATAAATTTGTGAGTTTGCATGAACATGGGTCCATTGATTTTTTTATCATAAAACCCTCACATTACATTGGAAATATTATAATACATACATCAAAGTCTTTCATGCAAATACTCATGCTTAGAATTTAAAATAGAAGAATTGAGGATTTAAAACACTTTTTGAAAAGCCTTTGAATTGGCTACTTAAATGAGAGAAGAATCAAGGATGAATATCCATACCTCATTAATGAAATTCCACGAAAGTAGGTTGGAAACATGAAGAATTTTGCATTTATCCTTGGAGCTTGAAGTTCATCAATGAGAATTTAACTAGAGAGAGATTTTTGAGAGAAGGTAGGACTTATATTTTTTTTATTCCAATAGAGGGTTGGGGTTTTTGATTAAGGTAATGGGTGTTTAATGACCTAAAATCGATATATAATACACCCAACATACCCGAAATACCTCTACATTAATTTCACCTTGTTAAACAAGTCATACTTAACTTAAATTTTCAGAATTATCGCTGGAGAGCAAGTCCGTGACACGGAGCTGTTCCTACAAGTTTTTTGGAATTTTTCTTTCAAGATAGTAGATTCCGTGATGTGGACCAAAACATTGGCCCTTGGTTAACCTAGTCCGTGATGCGGACTTGTTTAATCCATGTGCAACTTCTTGCTGCCTTGGGCAGCTTGTTTGCCAAAGGTTGGTTCCTTCTCAAGAACCCCCAGGGTTGGGGAATTGTAGCCAGAGTTTATGACCCAAAACCTATCCCTCTAGGTATTAGGGTCATCCCCACTGATTTTAGACTCCAAACAACACCTAAAAACACTTACAACAGACAAGGACACACTAGTGCACAAACAAGGCTAGTTTTCGATCTTCTTGGTTGTCCTTCGAAGTTTGACTTTCAAATTGACTTTTAATGATATTTCATTATTTTAAAAACATATTAACTCATAAAACTCATGATAGTCGCTAACTTTTCCTATTTCATTTTGAGGGTTGTTATGATCTCCTCCACATAGAAAAACATTCGTCTTAGAATGACACTAAAGAGCTTCAAGGACTAAAGGACTCAACTAGCAACTCATAACACACATCATAATGGATACAACATTCATAGTCGATGCACCAAACTTACAAGGAAAACGAACTTCACATCATAATGTAATCTAAGCAACACAAGCAATTTAGAACTATTTCCACATTGCGTAGTGCACACATATCTCATCATTTTCATTGCATTTATGGAGGAACTACCTTCTTTAACATTAGAAATGCTCATCATATCATTATAAAGCTCAACATGCAATAACTTTCAAATCACACATTGGCATATAAACATAACAACTTATGAGGCAATTAAGCAATTATCATTATATGCACATTGACATGAAAAATATAGATTAACTAGCACTCTTCCCATTAACTATGATATTATCACGAGCATGCAAAATATTATATCATCAAAGGCACCTATAATATAAGGACACATGCAACTCATACTCATATGCAAGACTCTAAAATATAACAAAACTACTAAGAATTTTGGTCTCAAGCTTGAGTAAGAATAGAAGAAAAAGATAAGGATATGAATCACCTTACTACTCAACTCATTCTCCCCCACTTAGGGTTAACCCATCTAAGACGAAATAAAACAAACATAAGGAACTATGACTTACCGGGGCCTTTATTCTGGATTAGCTCCTTTGTTAGCTTGTTGCATATAGAAATAGTTCTTCTTTTGAGAATTAGGGTCTAGGCCATCTTGAGGATCTTTGTTGGTATTCTTCGCTTTTGCCTTGAGGACCGGGCAATCTCTCATATTATGACCCTTGTTTCCACACCCAAAATATCCATCTTTACCAGCAAGACACTTACCCAAGTGTTGCTTCCCACATGTAGTACATCCAGTCCTCTCAAAAGAAAGGCCACCTCCACTCCCTCCTTGAGAATTTCGGTTGGAAGCCCTATCCTTGTTCACCATGGAGGAATCTTGATTATAAAACCTCTTTTTAGACTTATCTTGACTTGATTCATCTGACCTATCCCTCTTCCCATCTTTATCCATCTTCCTAGGCTTGGATGCCTCAATTTCTTGGACATACACCATAAGCCTAGAGATATTCGTATCATGATGTAGCATTGTTGTACGACACTCTTCCTTAACCAAGCTAGACACCCCATCTACAAACTTATTCATTCTATCCCTAGCGTTGGCTACCATGTTTGGGCATGCTTAGAGAGTTAGGTGAACTTGAGAGAATACTCCTTCACACTCATTCCACCTTGATGAAGGTTCGTGAATTACACTAAATTTTTCTCCCTCAACTCTAATGGGAAAAAACTATCAAGAAAGGTCGTCTCAAACGCTGCTCAATCAACCGGGCCTTCCCTTAGGGGTATCTCATACCTCCATTGCTCCAACTACACTTGTACCACATCTTTTAGTTGGTAAGCGGCTAGCTCCAATTTGTCCCTGGAAGTTACTCCCATAGCATCTACCACCTTAAACACCTTATCTATAAAGCCTTGTGGATCCTCATCCACCTTAGTTAGATGAAGTGTTTGAGGATTCATCCTCAAGAAATCTTGGATTCTAGAAGCGGGAGTACTTTCATTGGGGTTTACATGAGGTCCAACTCCTTGGTTTGCTTGGTCCGTCATGGCTTTAAAATGAGTAATGACGATTTGAGCTTGATTCGTCATGACTTGGGTCAAAGTTTGAAAAGAAGCCCTTATCTTCACATTAGACATATCCCCTTCAACATTGGGATCTTAAGGACCTTGGGACACTTCAGGGGGAACCTTCTCGTTCACATTCTCATGATTAGATATAGGGACTTTTTCACCCCTGGGAGAAATCCCTTATTTATTAATCCTTCCTCAACTCTTATTGCGTTTGTCCTTCTTGTATTCATATCCTGTATAAACACAAGATAAGAAGATCAGGAAAAAGGCACTTTTAGAACTCAAATCTATGGCACGACAAAAGATTAATGAAGAAAGTAAAACTTCTATCGTACTACAACCCATCACTCATAGATGTGTCGCGACTCACACCGATGAAAAAGAGTGTACTAGATGTAACTTGTGAGACTTTGGACCTTAAGACAATTATCCATAACCTTATGCTCTAATACCAAGTTTTGATCATCGAGGAGCACCCCCCTAGAAGTTACACGACATACTTAACCTCTCGGAGGTCTTGTACAAGCCTCTTAGCTTTCAGTTATCACATAGGTAGGAAAAGTAGTGCAGAATTTAAAATATTCACGATGTAGTCAATAGGAAACTTATTCATAAAATACAAGGAACAAAGTCTCATCATCATAATCAAACTAATACACGTCTTAACATCATAGGGTCATGAACCTTTACATTGAAAGAAACATACAAAGTCTTATACAATGTCTTAAAAGAAAGAAACTAAAATAAACATTGTTCATGTACTCCAACATATGAGGACATACCAATCTTGAGAGAATCCACTTCCTAAGCTTCACCTTCTAAGAACCTTCACTTGTCTTCCACCTATACTCATAGAAATATAGAAATGTATGGAATTAGTACAAACATTATATTAAGTATGGCAATATGCAAAAACATGCTTAAAAACAGACATTTTAGTTTTAAACATACTTTCGATTCTATTTTGGTAAAACCTCATGAATAAAGTTTACAAGACATCCTATAAGTTATTATCAATGTACAAGGTAATACTTTATTGATTCACAACATATAGCCATTTTTATTAAGTAACAGATTGATCATTTAGACTTTCCTATCCAAAGTTATCCTAGGACTAACCTAGGTAAGAGATGAAGAAACCGCCCATACAACCTCTTCAATACACCTAAATGGTCCTTAAAACTACTAAAGATAAGAATACTTGATTTAAACTCAACATTCAATACTAAAGATTCTAGAGGAACTATATATGTAATTAAGAACTTCACATAAAGACCATCCTCCAAGACAAACCCCCAAGTTACACTAGTGCAATGTGAAGGTAGCATTCCATACTACTACTTCAACTTAGTGCTCCTTAGGAATCCCCCTATTCTAGGCACATCACATTCAATCATTACCTAAACATAGTCAATATTAGACATAAGCTCAACATGCTTCATTGCATAAGACATATTGTCAACTTACTTCATTAACAACATATAGTAACCCATTCATACATTTACATTATAAGGACACACCAAGACTCCCTCCAAGTGTCTACTTGTGCAATTGCATAGATGATGTACCATTCCACGACCTACCTTAAGTAGTTCACCCTTAGGAAGACCTAGTTTGTTACATTAATTTGTTGGGGCTAGCTTTAACCGACATAGACCATGAGAGCTTGGCATGGAATCCCAGTATTAACCCCTATCCGATGGGGGATCCCCACCAGCCTAAGGTAGGGTCATTCTTTTAGCTTTTACATGGATCTCTAATAGCTAGACCTATGTGGGCGCATAGTTTAGGGATAAGCGTATTGCTTTTAAGTACTACATCTCAACTCACGAAGAGTACTCATTATCACATCCCGAAACAACACCCAAGATGATATGGCATTCTCGGAATGCAACCGGCGTACTTGACCTCCGGTGGCCTTGCACAAGCCCTTTTCGTATTGTTCATCGTATATACATAATGAAAAGTAGTGCGTCATGAAGCATTAAAATATCTTTAAAAAAACATCTTTCATTAGAAATCATAGGAAATACTAAGTCTTAATATCATCAAATCTTAGACAAGAGAATACTTGGAACACGACCCATACTAAAAAATATAGAAATACTTAGTCTAATACAATACTTCGATAAAGGAAATAAAAGACATCTTATGCCCTCGAGTCAAATGAGGACATACCTCAACTTCACTTTAATGATGCTATGATAGTCTTGCTTCCTAAATGCTCCTCACCTACAAACCACTATAGATATAGATAAAAGCATGAAATAAGTAAAACCACATATATGAATAATGCATAAAATCATGAAAATAGACATTTATTAGAAATATGCATCCTTTTGCCTTAAATATCATAACATAATCATAATAACAACATTTAAGACATTAGAGACACATAAGATAACATTTAAGAAATTTAGTACATTTTAGTAAATGTTACAGTAAGCTTAGCCTATTTTAAAGTGAACTATTTTAGCCTTACAGTGACTATTTTTCATGTTATAGTGAATCCTATCAATTTCATCTAGAACACACTCTAGTATGTAATCTTCTTACTAAAAGCTATCCAAAGAATAACTTAAGAAATACAAAGAGAGACCGCCCATATAACTTCTCTAGGTACACCTAAATGATCCTCAAGACCACCAATAATGAGATCAAAACACACCGACAAGACATAACACATATGAACAGGATATCCTTCTACCAAAGGTGATCCTAAGTTTCACTTGAGTGAGTTGTGAAGTGACAACCCATACAATCACTTTCACACACACTCAAGAGATCCTATAGAATACCTAATATAGAACCATTCTCACTAAATACATCAAGATATAGATAATATGTATTATTCGTCCAAAGGCTATCAAAATACATACTTAAGTAAATCGAGAAGATAACGTCCATGATTTACCTCTTGAAGACTACTTAAATAATCCTTAAGACTACCTAAGTTTTATATCATGTCCACATTATCAACATCTTCCCTAGCTAGAGTCATTCTTAAGACTTATCTAGGTAAGATACGAAGTGACCATTCCTATGCCCCCTTCACATCTTAACTACACAACTCTAAACTACTCTAAATAAGTACTTATTCATTTAACATACTTTCTTAACTTAAGCCATTACATTCCTTAGTTCATTTAATAATTATTCATCACATAAGGACATTTCAGTAATGGTCTTGGACAAGACTCTAAATAAAACCTTCGAAGCCTATTGTGCAATGTCTAGATAGCATCCCATACCACCACCTAAACATCATAGAAATTCTCTAATCCTAATAGGTATCTTATATGATGAGAATAGGCAATAACCGACATAGACCATGATATCTAGACATGGAATTTGGAGTTCTAACCTACTCCGATGAGAGTGTTATACTTGCCAAGGGTATAAATAGGACACATCCATTATAGGCACATGGTTAAGGAATATGAAAGGTTTTTATGTACTCATTCCTTATCTAGTTCAAACCCAATCACATTCACCCTACTAAAGAGGTACAGTAGGCCTACCTTTTAATGGTGACTAAGATAGCTCATTATCACTTTTCTAAGGATTATATGATGCCGTTCCAGCCAACGAACTCTAAGTCCATCATCCTTTACATGAAGGATACCTTTACAACTTTTCGACTCCAACATTCATAACCTTACCACTAGGTTTAAGGTTCCACGTACATGGCCTTCTTAACATCATCTAAGGTGTCACATATTATTAATTAATACATGAAAAGTGTGCACTAAGCTTACCTTGTCAAGACATCTCATATTAACATATCATCTATACATGTATCAAGTAAGGGCACAAGTATACCAAAACAAGACACAACATTCTTTACTTTATCACATATATCATATCTTTCTTTGAAGCACTTCTGAATGACCCTTATCATCTTTATGTTATCCTATACACTACTATATCATCATCAATATAACCACCACAACTCATATAGTCAAGTAGGAACAATCATGCATCAACATCTAAGACTACACATATAAGCACAAAGTCATAGTCAACATGATCTCCCAACATACATAGAAAGAACACATACTTTAACATTACTTCACATGTAGATAGATATATTCATAGTTCACATAAATCAACTACACTAATCCTCTTAATACTTCAAGTAGTGCCGAGAAAGCCATGATCATCATATTTCATAAAGTAACGCCGACAAGGCTATATCAATTGAAAGTAAGGCACATAACACCACCACCATAAGTGGACCATACCAATCACAACATAATTGACGTCTAATTAAAAAAAATTAGGGCAACCTACCACCACTCAATTTTTAATACTTCAATCCAATGCCAAATCATCCAATTCAATACCATAAGGCCCTTACCCGTGGCCATTAACAATAATTCAATACATAAACTATGATATTCAATGAAACTAGGTCAATTAAATATATATTCATTAATCTAAGACAACCTATATATCAATTCAATATAATTATTACATCAATCAATAGCCTATAAAAAAACTACACTAGAATTCATAAGCATTAAGTCCAAATCACTTAACCCATAAAGTAGTGAAAAACTAGGGTTCATAAATTACATGGGTTCATAGTTTAATTGAATTAAAATGATATAATTAACAACACTTCAATCAATATTCAATCCTTTAAAACTTTTAATGCAAGAACCCATGGATAGATCATAATATTGGACAATTCATCTTTCAAAACTTTAGAAAACTTCTTCAAAAGTTGGGCTCCTTGATGATTAGAGTTTAAAGGATCAAAAATCATACCTAAATAAAGCTAATACTCCAATTTGAGAAGAATCTGCACTCAATTCTCCAATCAAATCCCTTCATTGAGTTTTGGCTCCAATGGAGTTCTAGAGAATTTCTAAGGGAATTTGGGTATTGATTTTGAAGAATGAAATCCTCCAAGTGTTAAAGACTAATATACATGTTTAAAATATCCAAAAGACCCTAAAGGAACCTCCGAAATTCTAATTTGGACGTGAGGTGAATTTACAATTTCACCCCTACCATTACAGGTAATTGCGCAGAGAGGCAATCCTCACAGACGGATGGCCATCGACAGCCCATCCCTTAACCAACAGCTGTCCTGTTGGTCTGTGGTTCTGGAATGAGGCTGTTCTTTGGCTTGGATTCTCCCAATCATAAGTTTCCACCTGTTACCCCACACATATGGGGCGTCGACTGATCCACTGGGTGTCGATTGCCTCTGTAGGTTGAGCTGGTTTTTGACAGCTTGGGCACTCTTGAAGGGTCCTTTCTCAAGGACCCTTGGATGGTACTTGGGGATGTTTTTCAGGACGTTTCCAACCCGAATAGGTTCGTATTAGAGTTTAGGACCTCTCACATGAATTTCACCAAAACGAACACGTAAAACTCAATGAAACATACCAAGACTCACAAGGTCGTTTCAAGGCAAACCTTTTGAACGTCATGGACGTTCTTGGATGTTTGACCTCCAAACTTCACTAAACTTGACAAACTACCTATAAAAACTATAATAACTCATATAATGACCTCGTGGAAACACACAATTAGGCACATAACCATATATGAGGCACATAGGTGACTTAGTCGTCGAACGACTTGGTTGTCCCTTGACATTTCACTTCAAAATCACCTAAAACTCTAGACAGTGCCTCAATACCACATTATAGACCATTTTAAAAGATTAGACCATCATTACAACCATGTTAGTCACTAGCTTCACCTAAGTCATTTTTAAGGATGTTATATTCATCTCAAGAGGTACATTGGATACAACATCTCTTCTCACGAAGAGTAACCACCCCTTCTTCAATTCCTCTCGGTGCTAAGCATAACTCTTCTAAGGAGTCTTGACATTCTTACATTCTCTGGATATAGGTTAAGAGATAGATACTAAGTACTATATCTCAACCTAACATTCATTCATTGGAAAGCTCTTGGGAATAGCGAGGTTACTACTAAACACTTCATCTAAACTCCCGAAGAGTGTCCACCCAAAAATCCACCTTTTTGATTTATTAGATCTCTTAGGAATATCGATGTTGATTCTATACAGTATATCTCTACTCACGAATAGTTTATACCCCCAAAATCCCCCATTCATTCTTAACTTCATTCATTCTTTCCTTGTGTGTGTGACTACATGTGAGAACACCTTTCATATGATCACCATCATTCATAATCATGACATTCTAAACATAATCATTCTACATTAATACACACAAAAACAAACCTCACATTGACATTACACTTCATCTGGACATAGTATCTTCAAGACACACATTCTCAACTTCATAAGACATCTCATGCATTTACATAATAGCATCACTTTACCTCCTGTTTAATGCCTTCAAGGCCATAATCACAATTCTTGACCATATTTTCTCAATTCTCCAATAATTCATCATAATAATGCATAAATGGCAGTAGATAGTCACATTACAACGTAAGAAAAACACAATTGTAACATTATCCATTCATATTCAACAAACCCAATTCATAAGTGAAAATTTGAGAATTTACATAAACATGGGTCCATTGAGTTTTTGATCATAAAAACATCACTTTACATTGAAAAGATCATAATCGATACATTAATATCTTTTCACGCAAAGACCCATACTTAGAATTCAAAATAGAAAAATTTAGGATTTGAAAACCTTTTTGAAAAGCCTTTGAATTACCTTATTGAATAAGAGAAAAATCAAGAAAGAATTATCATACCTTTATTGAAAAAAGACCACGAAATTAGGGTTGGAAACTTGAAGACTTTGGCCTTCTTCCTTCGAGCCTGAAGTTCATCAATGGAGGATTTAACTAGAGAGAGAAA
Source organism: Solanum pennellii (assembly GCF_001406875.1). Taxonomy (NCBI): domain Eukaryota; kingdom Viridiplantae; phylum Streptophyta; class Magnoliopsida; order Solanales; family Solanaceae; genus Solanum; species Solanum pennellii. The sequence goes on along the minus strand of NC_028643.1, from coordinate 42,010,885 downwards.
TTTTTAGAGAAGGGAGGCATTATAATTTTTTAATTCTAATAGAGGGTTGGTTTTTTTTATTATGGTAATGGATTTTTAATGACCTAAAATAAATATATAATACACCCCCAAAATACCAAAAATATGCCTACATTAATTGGACCGTTTTAAAAAAGTCAAACATAACTTAAAGTATTGGAATTATCATGGGAAGCAAGTCTGCGATGCGGAGCTTTTATCACAAGTTTTTTAAAAATAAATTTTGAGAAACTAGATTCCACGACGTGGACCAAAACTTTTGTCTTGGGTGAACTAGTCTGCGACGCGGACTCGTTTCATCCATGTGCAACTTCTTGCTGCCTTGGGCAGCTTGTTGGCCAAAGGTTGGGTCCTCCTCAAGGTCCCCTAAGTTTGTCCTTGGGGATTCATAACCGGAAGTTTTAGACCTAAACATGTCCCACTAGATATTAGGGTAATCTCCACTAATTTTAGGCTCCAAACACACCTAAAAACACTTACAACATAAAAGGACATACTAGCGCACTCACAAGGCTAGTTTCCGAACGTCTTTGTCGTTCTTCGACGTTTGACTTTAAAAATCTTAAAACTGTTTATAAAACTATTATGCATAATTTTAACACCTTATTTACTCATAGATGTCATTATAGGATCTAGCTTGTCCTATTTTATTTTGAGGGTTGTTACAGTGGAGCATTGCATAGTCCATTTTTAGGCTCGTAACTTTTCTCGTTTGACCCCTTTCTCGCCTTTCTTTGACCTGATATATTTTAGTGAAGGTGAGGGTGGTACATCGCAGAAACTTGATGATACAGAAATGCTAAAATAGGCCTGACAAAACCAAAAAAGTTGATATAGGGATAACAATTTTGAGGGAACTTCGCAGAAGGAGATGTTCACTACTCCATTCTTGGAGGTTAGAGCGACAGACCACCAAGACAACATAACTGCTACTATTCATTTCAAAAATACCTCCATAGAATCTGAGATTTGTGAGGTAACTACTATAGTGCTAATGAAGGAGAGAGCCGAGAGAAAGATCGAGATACCACAATAGAAGAAGACTACGAAAAAAATGGTCCAATTTGTTTGCAACTAATAAAATGATTGCAAGGTGTGTGAACTTAACATATGTCCACCAACAAATTGAGGATGGGAGAAGATAATTGAACTTTAGAAAAGTTAAGTTGATCAGGAAACATAGAAATGAAAGCATGTTGTGGTCCTGTACGTTATGGGAGATTTACCTTCCATTGGGGGTGTTGGAGAGATTTATTAGTATATAATGAAATTTTCCAAACCCAAGACCTATTATAATAATAAAAAATATTTTATGTTCAAGTTTAGTAGTCTCGAGAACAGGGATGAGGTTTAATTTTCTTTTCCTCACACTATAACACCTGTTATCATAAAACCTCCAAATGCCGATTTTAATTTCCATGAAAATGTTTTGTGAACCATACCTATATGAGTGAAACTCCCAAATATTACATTGAATTTTATGAGCATGGATTCCCTTAGTAGTATAGGAAGTGGGTTCGGTAATAGAATTTATGCAGACATATGAACCATTAATATGGACATGATATCATTACCTTATGTTTTGATTGACACTGATTAAATTCAACCATTGCCAAATATGGTAACAATGCAATATCCAAATGGTAAGAGGTTTGAACAAGAAGTATGGTATGACTAGACTCTCGAATATTTTCTAGATTTCTTGACGATTGGGCATGACTGCGTTAAGCAAATCCCTAAGGTTCAAAAGAAGGTTGAGAAACAACTAGTAAAGTAAAACAAGGGGAAACAAAACAAGTGCGAAAAGAATGGAGAAGTAAGACTGTTGAAACTACTGATACCAGTGCACATAAGGTTAGTACTATAGTGCAACATGAAGCAAATCAAATTTCAACAGTTAAAACAACTAGAACTATTACCTTAAATACAAAAGAAGTAGAATGGGAGGCGCTTAAGGTAAATTAGCTAAAAAAGGGATAATTATATTTCAACTGCAGTTAAAAATAAAAAATTCATTTAATCCCCTAAGTATCAATGAGTTGACTAGCCCAAATGGTTTAAATGATGGAATGTATGGTCAAAGAGTGGTAGAACTATGTCAAATCAGCAAGAGGAGAGATGAAGGTAGTACCTTCCCAATTCCTAATCTCTAAAGAAAATTATTACTTGGAATTTTAGGGGGATTAAAAAAGGTATATGAACATAAAGAAATGGAATAGTGGTATAACTATGTCAAATTATCAAGAGGAGAGATGAAGGAAGTACCACCCCAATCCCCAATCTGGAAAGAAACTTATTAATTGGAATGTTAGGGGGGTTAAACAAGATATATAAACATAATGAACTAGATGTGATTATTAGGGGAGATAATCACAGTTTGATAGCAATGTTCAAACACAGGGTGAAGGAGAATAAAACGAGAAATATTATAAAGAAGATGCCCAAGATGGAAGCAGTAGGAAAACTATGTTCAAAGTACTAGAAATAGAATTTTGATTTTGTCGTATTAAATAATGATGGAGTACACTATGCTTAATATGACAAGTTAGTACATACTTGGGAGAATGAAAAGTTACACAAACATTGAAGATTCAATTTACAGTGATGTCAGGTATAAAGACCTGCAGTTTGACCTTCTCAATCAAAGCTATAATCAATAGGGGAATGACTATTCATGGGTGACTTCAACACCATTATTCAATTGGATGATAAAGTGGATCTACTAATAGGTCATTTTATATAATCCTATGGAGGGACATAGTTTGAAACAAGGGAATTGCTACTACAGACCAAATCTCTACTAACAATTAGTCCTCAAATCTAAAATTCACTCGATGCCAAATAAATTGAATAAAAATAAGTAATCATACTGATGTCAAAATACTTGGAAAGAAAATAACTAAAGACTATCAATCAAATTATAAGTCTATATCAGAAAAAATCCTTCAATATATCATGATTTCATGACTTCATTGATTGAGACATCTTCCTGTTTAACCATCCAAATCATGATTTCCATTGATATGTGAAAAGCTTTCACAAATTAATGATACTTCTCTTAAAATCATTAAATAGTCATAAATTACTACATTCAGAAAAGATAAATAGATTCTTAATGATAATTCATAAATCTATAATCATAGTTCATATTCATAAAGTAGACATATAGATGGGTTCATGTGAGTAATATTGAAAATCTTATAATTGAGTTAAATCATGCATAATAAGTTCGAATATAAGTAATTGAATCATAATAAATTGAACTTCTGGACAATCATAGAATTCCTAAAATATTTGAGTGAAATTGAATAGGAGTTATAGACTCTTTTGGAACCCAATGTATAAAAGGGATCCATTAGTTCATTTCCATACACTTTGGGTGGTAAAATTCCTTAAAGAAATAGAGAAAATATTTAAAGCCATTGAAACTCTAGTTCTTCACCTTGGACATTTTGAGAGAATATTGGAGAAGAAACCCTTGAGAGAATTATTTAGAAGAAACCCTTGAGAGAATTTATGAGTTTGAGTGAATGGGGGGGCGGGGTGATATGCTTAAACTTACTTCTCAAATAAGAAGTAAAGCGGTCGTATCAAGTAAAGAACCCAACTAATGAGGTTGGGATTGTTCCCATGAGGAAAATAGTTCAGACTTAACTTTATTCTATTATTACTATTATTTAGGCAATTATTTTCCTAGAAAACAAAAGATAGTAAAGGGGGGTTTTTATTTCTAAATTAATGAAAGTAATTAACTAGATTAAAGTAAACAACTAACACATTCAAATCTTAGAGCTTAATCAATTAATAAAAGTAACTAGGGCTTAAGTGTTCCCCACAGGTTCCTAACTTGATATTTCTAAATATTACAATTCTTTCCTAGTATATTGCATGTAAAGTGATATGTTATGTATCTCTAAATCCTTTGTCCGGCATCGATAAAATTTCACTCCGCACCTTGGTCCGACTATGTGTGTTTCTATTCTAACCCTTACCTTTAACTCATATTAAGCATTGTATTCGATATTTGACTAAGTTATTACCTCGTACCAATCGACACTAGCCTATTTGATAGTATACAATAAATCTATGTTGATAATTCTTTTCCTATTATCTACCTCCTTGGTCCGTCAAGTAGAATTAAGGCGAGTTCTAACGTTAGCCATCCGTTAAAAAGACATCAAATTGAAAGAATTATCAATACATGCAAGACACTATTCTATAATTGCTATTTTAGTTTGTTGTTACCTCATTATTCACCGATGGTTCCCACAACCCTAGTTATGGAGTTTAGTTACCCATGGTCATAATCACACTATTCATATCTTTAATATAAGAATTCATGCACTTTTTTTGATGAGAAAGAATAAAATTCAGAAATTTACTTGATTAATCAAGAATAGCACCAACAATCAAATCCAAGAAAAAGTGTAACAATTGCTGGAATTAATCCTTCAATACTTGAACAAGAGAACTAAAGATTATCCAAAAGTCTAACTATAAAAAAGTCTACTATCAAAGAGTCTATTATTAAAGAGTCTAACCCCAAAAACGTGGTTTTTTGAACTATTTATAATAAAAACAAAAGCCTAATAAAAGAAGGATTCTAATTACTAAAATTTTTTGAAAATGCGTCCAAGTCGACGGACCTCGTGACGGACTGTCGTAGTCCCGATGGGCGGTTATGGCTTACGTCGTCCCATAATTCACAAATTCTTCTACTTCTTTATTCATTACCCTCAACGGCAGGTATGACGGACCGTTCCAAGCACGATGGTCCGTCGAGGGTCTCCGTTCTGTAATACTTAAACTTCTTGGAATTTAGTTACTGGGACTACTCTCTGATAATTGCGACGAACCAGCAGGACGGACCGTCGTGGCAATGACGGTTCATTGTGGACTTCCGTAATCCCACACTTAGTAAGAATAACCCATCTTCCTTCAGCAGCTTTACTATGATGCCACCTACGGACCGTCACAGGATCGACGGACCGTCATAAGCTCTGTAGGTGGTCTCTTCTGCATTTCTTCGCTCAAAAACTTCCGCGTTCATCTTTGGATAGATTTCCTACAAATAAGAAGAAACTTACATAAAAGTCAATACAAAAAGGATTTTGGACACACACTAAAATTAAGGAAAAAGCATTAAAAATACCGTGAAACCACGGTATATAAACACCCTCAACTTAAATTTATTGTTCGTCCTCAAACGACGCAGTATTACTCATTACAAAATCTTTGTCTAATAGTGACCATATTTTAACTTTCACAATCATTTGGCTATCAATCCTGATAAGTCTTATCATGTTTATGCATGTTATCACTATTAGGCTTGAATTATGTGGAACCAGACCATGACACAGAATCACCACGCACTGACACCTATCCTCTTCAATTTGTCACCGAGGTGCTAATATTTCGGTATTACAACTAGTGTCCTCACTTCAAAACAACATCCTCATTTTTCACACAATGATTTGAGTTTGATTATAAGGATTACTTTTCAACACTAACTCTCAAAACAAATTCACAACTCATTCATACATATTGCCATAAGCTCGCCCTTATTTTTAGTGCTTTAAGTTCTCCATACAACTCTTAGGATCACGATAGGACTTGCATAGCTAGTAACATAGGCTCAGGGTCAGGTAGGGTATATTTAGGTATACTTTAGTGATTTTTTTCCCTCCTTGAAATATTGGCTAAGCGTACCACTTTTTATCATTTTGTTTAGCCCAATTTCTCATATTCTTTCACCTTGCTATTTTCCCTTCTTTCTTCATTTGTGTAAGTGACTCTTTTCTTTTCTTGCTTGTATTTATTAAATTTTTTTTATTTCACTTTTATTTCAACTGGTTCTTGAGTCACTTTACTTTTGTTCTTTGTCTTTCTTTGTTCATTCTATCCAACTTTGCAGAGCATTCCACATAATAGCCACCCTCAACTCATGGCTTTGTCATGAGTCAAAGTACACAACACCTAAAGTTGAGTCTTGTCCACAAAAAGGTTGTTTACTGCATTAGTCACCCTAAACTTATGATTTTTGCATAAGCTGAGGTGCACATGTCCAAGGAGGTACCAGGGCCAACACATTATTCCCAGGAAAGATCAGTTGGGGTGAAAAAGAAAGGTCTATTTTAAGCTCAAATCATTTTGCTCAAAGAGGGATTAATTTCATTCATTTGTTTTATTTAGGCTATAAATTGGATATATTGAACAAGGGCCTATGATCCTTTCCTAATTGTCAGTAGTGCCTCCCGCTGTCTCCACATCTCTGGAGATAGATGCCCCAGAAATTGACTCTACAACCCTGATCTTACGCGCCTCCTCATCAGCAATCGAGGCTCTCCTCACAGCCTCCATCTCATGGCTCTCCTTCTTCCTTGCTCTAGTCTCATCCTCCTCTTGACCCCTACGCCTTTTGGCATGCTCTCGAGGAGGAGGTGGTGTAATCTAAGAGTTGGCGAATAAAGCCGCCAACATTATTTCTTCAGGAGGCTCTGCAGAAGGGGCCTCAGACTCAGGCACCCTAGCCTCTACGATTATATTAATATCTGCTCGCAGACTGTCAAACGCATCCTGAAGGGTCGACACGTCCACCTGAGGGGCAGGCCGGGCTAGCACCCGCAACTCAAAAGCATCTAAGCGCTGATAAACCTCAGCGATCTTCCGCTCTGTGTGCTGGTCCATCTTATGCTCCAAGCGCTCCTCCGACTCAACAATAGACCTCTGCATCCAAGGTTTGACGTGATGCAGAAGTGTGGACATCTGAGCCTTTAATTTCTTGAACCTAGCAAGCGGGACCAGAGCGGGGAAAGGGGCTGAGCGAGAGGACCTAGGGGCAGTGCTACTACCGAGGATAGACTAGACCGGGGTAGTGTTAGTGGTTTAGGAAGCAGCATGGGTAGCCCTTCGATCATGTGCTACCGTATCATCCAAATTTTCACCAAGTGGAGGCAACTCTGGACGGGGCCCTCGGTGTTTAGCCAACTCATTGGCCTCAACCCTAGTGAGGCCGATACAAATAGTGCCCAATGGATTCTTGAGCTGATCAATGTGCCAGATGGGCACACCTGCGGACCTGCATAAGGAAAATATCATGCACGGAAAACGGTAAGTAGTGGTGACCTTGAAAGCCCTCTCGTGCATGACCGCCTATAGAAGTTAATCGAATTCCACCTCAAACCCGGCTATCATCGCCGCCATAAGAACTGCGCGATCCCATGTAACTATATTATCAGCAGCCATGGGGGAAGGCAGTGGCAGACAATCAACCATAAAAACTTTGCAGTGAAGGTCAAGTTAGCCTTCCTGATGGCTCCCTTCGGCTCCATTACCCAGTCGGCACCCTTACCGTCAATAGACAAGTGCAGGGCCATCCACCTTTTGGTGGTCTCTCTCAGTGATGGCTCACGCAGAATTGGCCATCTTTTACAATCTGCCACCGTTAGTCAAACTCTACGGTGAGAGGGGTCCTATTGTCATCAACATCCTCGCCATACAGATAGCGGCGGATGGTTGGCAGGGAGATGTCGACCTGTATGCAGCGTACTCTGATGTGATCAAGTAGGGCCTGTTTGGGGGGGGGGCAGCCCTCCTATCTATCTATGATCGGAGAGTAGCCACATAAGAGGCGTAAAACTCTCGGACCAACTCCTCACTGTAGCGGCCTAAAGAACGAGCTGTCCACTCTAGCCGTTGTGTGGTGAAGAGATTTTGAGTATCTGGCATGGTGGGGAGACTTCCCGTAAGGACCAGCCTCTCTAGTGTAAGGGTCCGTCTCTTGACTCCTTTATCATCTAGAATCTTGGCATCTGAATACCCTTGGTATTGCCCGTCGACACTCCACCGGTCGGGCTGGTCGGCAACTAGGGTGAGAGCACCAGTCGGTGAGCCTTTAGTGGAATCAGGACTGTCAGCATCATCAGAAGAGGTAGACTGGGCAGGTGTGGCAGGTGAAGGGACTTCTGCGGACCCGGAGACTTCCTCCGACAAACAAAATTCCTAAGGAACCAGACACTCTTTATTCATGTGTAGCTGACCCAGAAGGTGTGCCGGTCAGTGTGCGCTCTTCATCAGACTGGGAGGCAGTGACTACGCCGGATGCCACCTTTTTGGGCATAGCTCTGGTTGCACGTGTAGCTCATACTGGAGTGGCAGTGCTTGGGGGCACGTACTCGGGATAATGCTCATCATCAAAGCCTATAACTAGTCGGGTAGATGGGGCGAAGGATTTTGAACGACCATGTGCGTAAACTTGATCTTGTTTCGGTGCCATTAGAGATAGTAAGAGTTAAGAATAATTAGTAGTACTAGAAGGAGCAAACAAGACAAGCAAAATTACACAAAATAAACATAAGAGCAAAGTTGTAATGACATCTCTGTAGTAACAGTGAAACACGATGGACTAGGTGACGACTCGTCGTGAGTAGGACGGACCGTCATGGGGTCCGTCATGTCTTGCTTCAACTATGTGTATGTGGAGACCCCTGAAGGAAAGTCTCTAACAGATATGACGGATAAGCAGGATGGACCGTCGTGATAATGACGGTCCGTCGTCGATGTCCGTGGTGGGGCACTTAGAAAAAATATGGAGACCCTTAGGAGAGGGGTCTCTGACCGTCATGATGGTTGTAAAGGACGGACCGTCGCGGGTATGACGATCTGTCGTGGATGTCCGTTAGAGGACACTTGGAAAAAAATGGAGACCCTTAGAACAAGGGTCTCTGACAACTATTATGGTTGTGCAGGACGGACAGTCGTGGGAACGACGGTCCACCGCATGTGTCCGTTGGTGGACACTTAGAAAAATTTAAAGACCCTTAGGAATAGGGTCTTTGACAACCAGAACGGTTGTGCAGGATGGAGCATCGAGGGTATGACGGTCCGTCGTAGATGTCTGTCAGAGGACACTTGAAAAAAATTGAGACCCATAGGAATAGGGTCTCTGACAACCAGAACGGACCGTCGAGGGTATGATGGTCCATCGTAGATGTCCGTTAGAAGACACTTGGAAAAAAATGGAGACCTTTAGGAATAGGGTCTCTGACAACCAGAACGGTTGTGTAGGATGGACCGTCGAGGGTATGAAAGTCCGTTGTAGATGTACGTCAGAAGACACTTAGACAAAGTTGGAGACCCTTAGGACAAGGGTCTCTAACAACTATGCCGGTTTTGCAGGATGGACCGTCGTGGGAATGACGGTCTGTCACATGTGTTCGTTGGTAGACACTTCGAGAAAACGAATAGTGGGTGTTCTAACACACCCTATGATGGTCCGTCGTGGATACGGCGGTCCGTCATTGGGGTCTCGTTCTGTCATTCAGTGATTGAACTGAGGATGCCACAATCATCCCCTTATGACTTAAATGGAACACTTAGTGTTAACGTACATGTTTCTAACCCAAATACCTAGCAAACTAGCAATGCTAAAGTACCAATTTCTCAAGTTTTAACAAGGCAATTCGAAGATTCTCAATTACCAATTTAGTGTCAGAGGACACTTGAAAAAATTTGAGACCTTTAGGAATAGGGTCTCTAACAACCTGAACGAACCGTCGAGGGTATGACGGTCCGTCGTAGATGTCCGTTTGAAGACACTTGGAAAAAAAGGGAGACCCTTAGGAATAGGGTCTCTGACAAGCAAAACGGTTGTGTAGGACGGACCGTCGAGGGTATGAAGGTCCACTGTAGATGTACGTCAGAAGACACTTAGAAAAATTTGGAGACCTTTAGGACAAGGGTCTCTAACAATTATGACGGTTTTGCAGGATGGACCGTCGTGGGAATGACACTCCATTACATGTGTTCGTTGGTGGACACATAGAGAAAACGAATAGTGGGGTGTTGGAACAGACCCTATGACGGTCCGTCGTGGATACGACGGTCCATCATTCGTGTCTCGTTCTGTCATTCAGTTATTGAACTGAGGATGCCACAATCATCCCCTTATGACTTAAATGGAACACTTAGTGTTAACCTACATGTTTCTAACCCAAATACCTAGTAAACTAACAATGCTAAAGCACCAATATCTCATGTTTTAACAAGGCAATTCGAAGATTCTCAACCTAGGTTAGATAAAATTGGATCAAAGAATGAAGATCCACCAAAAAGAAATATGCTAATAGTACTTGAAAAACAAAAATGAAATGTAAATGGGTTGAGATCAGAGACACATACATGAGAAGAGGAGAAAAACAAGAAAATGAGGCACTTGCTTATCAAGAGCAGAACCACAGCAGCAGACTCCGACTAGTAGAAAGAAGATTTTCGGGATAGGGGATTTGGGGAAGTGATCAGTTGATAGAGAAGAGAGGTAGGAAGTTGGAAGTTTGAATGGGAGGGCATGGAAGAGAGAGGGAAGGAAATGGTTGAAATGAAGGGGTGGGTTTTTTAAATGGTGAAAATTTTTAAAATTCCCCAGCCAGGTCGGGTCAGGTATGGTGATTAATGATGCAACGAGTCCCCGTGACGGACCATCGATGTATCCGTCAGTGACTATTGCAGAGTGATTTTCTGCAGAATTTCCTGATGATGTGCTACATGCAAATTTAACACCCATTAGTACAAAATGCTACCATTACTAAAAAGAAAACTATAAGTATTGGGTTTCCTCCCAACCAGCACCTGATTTAACGTTACGGCACGACTGAAGACACTTGATTACTTAGACTTCATCAAGATAGTATGCCTCAATCACTTCATTCGCCGATTAAGCATGCCCGAAATAGATTTTTATTCATTGTCCATTCACCTTAAACCGCACACCCTCCTTGGTTTCCAATTCAACTGCTCCATGAGGGAATAGTTGAATAACCAAGTAAGGGCCAGTCCATTTGGACTTGAGCTTGCCCGGAAACAAGCACAACCTAGCATTGAATAAAAGCACCAAATCCCCAACCATAAACTCTCGTTTTTCAATTTTTAGGTCATGGTACTTCTTCCTATTTTCTTTGTAGAGCGCTGAGCTTTCAGATGAAATTCATCGAGTTCATTCAACCATGTTAACCGTTGTTCTGCATCTTTGTTCCAATCCATTTTCAACTTCTTTGTAGACAACATGGCTCTATGCTCTAATTCAACAGGAAGATGACAAGCTTTCTCATATACAAGTTGGAATAGGGACATACCTATGGGAGTCTTGTACGCTGTCCGGTAGGCCCAAAGAGTATCATCAAACCTCCTTGACCAATCCTTTCTACTAGCATTCACTGTTTTTGGACAATATCAGTTTGATCTTCCTATTTGACACTTTAACTTGCCCACTAGTTTGAGGATGGTAAAGAGTGGCTACATTATAGCGATCCCCATATTTCTCCACTAGTCCCTAGAACAATTTGTTGCAAAAGTGGGATCCCCCATCACTAATAATTGCCCTTGGGGTACCAAATCGAGAGAATATATTCTTTTTCAAGAACGCAGTGACACTCTTTCCTTCATTTTTTGCGAGGGCGATAGCTTCCACTCATTTAGATACATAATCAACCTCTACTAAAATATACTTCATTCCTTGAGAACTCACAAAAGGACCCATAAAGTAAATACCCCAAACATCAAATAACTCAATCACAAGAATGGGGTTTAGAGGGAGCTTTTGCTTTCTTGAAATGCCGCCATCTCTTTGGCATCTATCACATGCTTTAGAAAACTCATGAGCATCTTGATGAAGAGTTGTACAATAGTAACCATATTGTAATATCTTATGAGCGGTTCAGATACCACTATGATGTCCACCAATGGGTGAGGAATGACATGCCTCTAAAACACTCAACATCTCACATTCTAGCACACAACGCTGAATAAGCCCGACGTCACAACTCCTATATAAGTATGGTTCATCCCAAAAGAACTTCTTCACATCATACATGAATTTTTTTCTTTGATGAACGGACAAGTTTGATGGAATAATATCGCTAGCCAGATAGTTCACGAAATCTGCGAACCATGGAATCAAGTCTTGTGAGATAGCCAATACATGATCATCGGGGAAAGTATCATCAATATCAGTCTTATCCCCTAACTCTCTCCTAGCTTCATCTTCTAGACGGGACAAAATGATCAGCAACTTGATTTTTGGTCCCTTTTCTATCCCTCACTTTAAAGTCAAATTCTTGTAGCAGTAATACCCAACGAATCAACATCGGTTTCACATCCTTCTTTGCCATCAAATATCTCAATGCTGAATGGTCAGTATGCACTATAACTCTAGTATCTAGCAAATAGGAGTGAAATTTTTCAAAAGCAAAGACTAATGAAAGGAGTTCTTGCTCAGTCATTATGTAGTTCTTCTGGGCTTCATTTAGGGCTTTACTAGCATAGTGAATGGGGTGAAGGATTTTGTTCCTTCTTTGTCCCAATACACACCAAGAGCAACCCAACTAGCATCGCACCTCACCTCAAATGGAATGTTCCAATCCGGAGAAATAATGATAGGTGCAGACACCAATTTTTCTTTTAGCTCGCCGAATGCTTTAAGACTGGATATATCAAAATAAAATTTACAATCTTTCTCTAGAAGTTTGCACAACGGATTTGCAATTTTTGAAAAATCTTTGATGAATCTTCGGTAAAAACCTGCATGCCCAAGAAAGCTTCTCACACCTTTTACGGAGATAGGTGGGGGAAGTCTCTCTATGACCTTGACTTTAGCTTGATCAACTTTTATGCCCTTTTCTGAAATGCGATGACCCAAAACAATACCTTCTTTCACCGTGAAGTGGCATTTCCCCAAATTTAGTACTAAATTTCAGTCTTCACATATCTTAAGGACCTCAGATAAATAGTTCAAACACCGCTCAAATGATTCACCAACCACAGAAAATCATCCATAAAAACTTCAATAGTAGCTTCCACCATGTCGGAGAATATAGACATCATACATCTCTGAAATGTGGCGGGTGCATTGCACAGCCCAAACAACATTCTCTTGAACGCAAAGGTCCCATATGAACAAGTAAAGGTGGTTTTCTCTTTATCTTCTGGTGAAATAGAAATCTTATTATACCCCGAATATCCATCAAGAAAATAGTACCACCCTTTTCTGGCAAGTCTATCCAACATCTCATCCATGAAGGGCATAGGAAATGGTTTTTTCCGGTCCATGCATTTGATTAACGGTAATGCATACACATTCTCCATCAAATAACCAGTCTCATTGGAACAAGTTCATTTTTCTCATTGGGACCACAATCATTCCCCCTTTCATAGGTACACACTGAATAGGGCATACCCAACTACTATCGGCGATCAGATAGATTACTCCGACATCCAACCATTTAATGATTTCCTTCTTCACAACCTCTTGCATAGGTGGATTTAAGAGTCTCTGGTGCTCAATACATGGCTTATGATCGGGCATGAGTTGGATTTTATGAGAACAAATACAAGGAAGGATCCCTATAATGTCCGCATTAGTCCACCCAATAGCTCTTTTGAACTTGTTTAGCACTTTCACCAAACTCTGAACTTATTGTTATTCAAATCTGATGCAATGATTACCGGCAAAGTGTCACCATTTCCTAAGAATTCATACCTGAGATGAGGTGGGAGAGCTTTTAGTTCTAACTTTGGAGCCTCCTCTATAGATAGTTTCGCGGGTGGAGACTTGCGATTGTTCATGTCTAACTCATTTTCTTTGGCTTAAATCGAACATCACCTCGATCAAAAGCCGCGAATAATGACCCATACTCTTCAATGCAATCGTTATCAAAATTCATTATCACTGCCTCTAATGCTTCTACACCTTGAGGTTCTTCTATTTGTGTTTAAGAGGACTCACCAACTTTGTAGGATATAGCAGATTCCGGTTGGAGCTCACCACTCTACCTCATGGACCTACAAATGTTAAGGGTCACTTCTTCATTGTTCAACTGAAATTTCATCTACCCTTTTCCATATCAATTAAGGCTCTACCCGTAGCAAGGAATGACCTCCCAAGATTAATAGGCACTTCAAAATTGACTTCACAATCAAGAATAACAAAATCTACAAGAAATATAAACGACTCCACTTTTACTAGCACATCATGAAGTATCCCTATAGGACTTTTTATTGTACGATCGGCCATCAGTAGCCGCATCCCAGTGGGATTTGGATCACCCAAACCCAACTTCTTGTAAATCGAGAAGGGCATGAAATTTATGCTTGCCCCCAGATTACATAATACTTTCGCAAAATGTAATAATCCGATTGTACAGGGAATAGTGAATGCACCCAGATCTTCTTTCTTTTGTACCAGAGATCTTGTAGCAATAGCACTACAATGTTGCATTCTATTATCATCCTTAAAAGTGATCGATCTTTTCTTTGTACCAGATCTTTCATAAACTTGGCATAACCGGGCATTTGTTCTAAAGCTTCTACCAAAGGGACATTGATAGAAAGCTGCTAAAACATTGTTATGAAACGCCGATATTTACCATCCTCGGTCTTTCTCACTATTCTTTGAGGAAATGAGGGGGGGGATGTTCTAGGCATGGGAGATACCTTTTTAGGCAATTCAGTATATTTTCCAGTGTTATCTACTACTTCACCACTAACCTCTCTACCACTTTATCATTATCCTTTATCACCTTTTCTCATAATGCGTCATAGGTGGGTCAATGGTTTTCTTACGACACCGAGTAGTGATTGCTATAAAGTGTCAATCATTTTTTGGATTTTGAACAGTGTTGCTAGGAAGAGTGCCCGGTTGCCGTGTGTTCATTGTCTCGGATAATTGGGCCATTTGTAACTCAAGATACTTAATCGATATTGCATGTGTATCGACTTTCTTCCCAATACCCGCTAAATCACTCCTCAACTCTTTGTGTGCTCATCACTAGCACCGAACCTCTTCATCATTTTGTGCAACATTTCCTCAACTCGCGCCATACTACCTCCACCATCCCTAGGAGTAACTTCACGATTTTGAGGAGGAACATAGGGCCCATTCCTATCATTTCTGTTACCCTAGTTACCCCTGTTGAAGTTGTTGTCGCGATTGTAATTTCCATCTCGTACATAATGACCCTCAAGGTTATAGTTACCATAGATCCGACTTTGGTTTCCTTGACCTTGGCGCAAATTCTCTTATTTGAGTCTTGGGAACTCAGTCAGAAACCCCCTATCTGCTCATTTACAGCAAAGGAATCCTCCTCATAATAACATTCAGCATATGGTGGTGGTGTTTTAGACAAGTAGTTAATTGTATTTATCGTCTCTACACCCCAGTGACATGTTTAAATACCAACACAAGCTTAGTTCTCATCTGAGCCATCTCTACACGAATCTCATATGTGGCTGGGTTGTGTGTTGATTGCACTGCGAAGGTATTTTTTCCAGTATATGACTTCCTCGTACTCCAAGCTTTATTATTCCGGGAGATTTTCTCTAACTTTTCGGCAATCTCGGTATAATAAAACTCCCCATAAGAACCACCCGCTATAGTATCCAATACCGCTTTATTATTATCTTCCTATCCCCGATAGAAGTATTCCTTCAGTGACTCATCATCTATGCGGTGATTGGGGACACTTCTAAAAAATGAAGTGAATCTATCCCAAGAACTGCTAACTGACTCTCCTGGTAGTGCCACAAAGTTGTTCACTCTATCTTTGTGATTTAGTTTCTTGGAGACCGGGTAGTAACGTGCTAAGAAAACGTCCCTTAGTTGGTTCCAAGTGAAAATTGAGTTATAAGGGAGCTCAGTGAACCAAATAGCAGCCTCTCCCGTTAGTGAGAGAGGAAATACTCTTAGCCCTATTACATCCAAATCCAAATCAGGTCTCCCTACACAACTTTTACACACTGCCCTTACCTTAGCTATATGGGCATGTGGGTCCTCAGAAGGTAGCCCTGAAAACAAACCTCTAGCAGTGAGCATTTGCATCAGACTACTAGTTACCACAAAGGTGTGGCCTTGTGGTAGTGGGGGCAAGACAAGTGGCCCATAAGAGGCTGCAATATTATCATAGCCGCAGTAGTATTCTTGAGGACGTGGAGCGGGATTTTGTCCCCTTTGTTGATTTTCACAAGGATCATCGGGTAATTACTGACCATGAACATCAATGGGAGCTGGGATGTTCTGGTTTGGATCATCATCGTTAATACCCATGTTCCGATTCATATTGCGTAGTGTACACTCTAATTTGTGATCGTAGGGAAACAAGGGTTCTCATCCTCTCCTTGTATTTGACATACAAGGAAGATAGTTCTGCAAGAATAAAAAACAATATAAAAGTAAAATTAAGAAAATACTGACTAAACTTTATTAATAATTTTAAGTTAATCTAAAAGCTACTTTCCCCGGCAACGGCGCCAAAATTTGATACGCTCAAACTTACTTCTCCAATAAGAAGTACGGCGGTCGTATCAAGTAAAGAACCCAACTAATGATGTTGGGATTGTTCCCGCGAGGAAAATAGTTCGAACTTAACTTTATTTTATTATTTATTCAATTATTTTCTTAGAAAACAAAAGACAGTAAAGGGGGGTTTTTATTTTTAAATTTAAAGTAAACAACAAACATATTCAGATCTTAGAGCTTAATCAATTAATAAAAGTAACTAGGGCTTAAGTGTTCCCCACAGGTTCCTAACTTGATAATTCTAACTATAACAATTCTTTCCTAGTATCTTGCATGTAAAGTGATAAGTTATGTATCTCTAAATGCTTGGTCCGACATCTAGAAAATTTCACTCCGCACCTTGGTGCAACTACGTGTGTTGCTATACTAACCCTTACCTTTACCTCATATTAAGCATTGTATTCGATATTTGACTAATTTATTACCTAGTACCAATCGACACTAGCCTATTAGATAGTATACACTAAATCTATGTTGATAATTCTTTTCCTATTATCTACCTCCTTTGTCCGGCAAGTAGCATTAAGGAGATTTCTAACGTTGGCCATCCGTTAAAAAGACTTCTAAATAAAAGAATTATCAATACATTTAGTTTTTACCTCATTATTCACCCATGGTTCCCACAACCCTAGTAATGGAGTTTAGTTACCCATGTTCATAATCACACTATTCATATATTAAATATAACAATTCATGTACTTTCTTTGATTAGAAAGAATAAAATCCAAAAATTTACTTGATTAATCAACAAATGTACCAACAGTCAATTCCAGAAAAAGTGTAACAATTGCTGAAATTAATCCTTCAATACTTGAACAAGAGAATTAAATATTATCCAAATGTTTAACTATCAAAAAGTCACCTATGAAAGAGTCTATTATCAAAGAGTCTAACCCCAAAAATGAGGTTTTTCAAACTATTTATAATAAAAACAAAAACCTAATAAAAGAAGGAATCTTATTACTGAAAATCTGTCAAAATGGGACCTCGTGACGGACCGTAGTATTCACGATGGGCCGTCATGGCCTCTATCGTCCCATACTTCACAATTTTTTCTTTTGCTTTCTTCATTACACTAAACGGAAGGTATGATGGACAGTTCCAAGCACAATGGTCCGTCGAGGTTCTCCGTTCCATAATACTTAAACTTCTTGGAATTTGGGTACTGGGACTACTCTCTGATCATTGTGACGAACCAGCAGGACAGACCGTCGTGGCTACGACTGTACGTCGTGGACTTCCGTAATCCCATACTATGTCAGACATCCCCATCTTCCTTCACCAGCTTTACTACGATGCCACCTACGGACCGTCACAGGCTCAACGAACCATCATAAGCTCCGTAGGTGGTCTCTTCTGCATTTCTTCGCTGAAAAACTTCTGTGTTCATCTTTGGACAAATTTCCTGCAAATAAGGAGAAACTTACATAAAAATCAATACAAAAAGGCTTTTGGCCACACACTAAACTTAAGGAAAAAACATTAAAAATACAGTGAAACAACGAATTATCAGGGGGAATGAGTATTTTTGTGAAGATTAGAATTAGTTGTAGGGTAGTTATGCAATCATAAAACCATAAATTCAGGACTAAATGGGTAGGAAAAGACCAAAATACCCTTAGTAAAAATCTACCTTGCAAGGTCTATGGTTGGACCTACAATCCTCAAGATTTGTAATGGATCGTACTGCTCACTTGTTTAACCAACTACTAGAACCCAAAAATCCACTCTATTTGAAGGTCTTCTTCTTAGGACTTTTTATGGTCTTTAGACTGCTTATTGTAGTAACCCTTTTCCCAAAATATTTCATCAAGTCTAGACTCCTTCGATAGACACCTTCCTAATATTTGTGAGAAGTTGTAGGAAATGTTCAATGACCTGCGAAACTGAAACATTGATTGTGTACCACAATTGAAGATAATGTATGAAGCTATCCTATACAACCTCAATATTTCCTAAACATAAAGGTTAGAATAGTCTTCGGTTGAAATGAAGTCTTCACCAGAAGAAAATGAGTCAAATTCGTCATTCGGTTCATAATAACCAAAATAAAATCAAACTTATGATGAGTACGAGGTGAACCCGTAATGAAGTCCATATTTAAATCTTCCCACTTCAAAGTAGGAATGTGAATACCTTGAGCCAAACCATCCAAATTCTGCTGCTCATTATTCACTTGTTGACAATTAGGATAATTAGCCACAAATTGTGTGATATTGTTTTTCACCTTCTTCCACCAATAGACCTTTCAAAGATCATGACAAATCTTTATGGCCCTCGTATGAATAGAATATGAAGAGCTATGAGCTTTCAGTAAGACTTGATTCCTCAACTCAGGAACACATAATCAACCTTGGTAATGAATAAAACCATCTCCCCCCTTAGGATATTGCATCAATGGCTTTTATGGAAACTGACTTTTCAACTCGAAAAAAGATGGATCAAGATCCTGCTTAGCCTCATACTCACAACTAA
The DNA here is from genome assembly GCF_001406875.1 of Solanum pennellii. NCBI lineage: Eukaryota > Viridiplantae > Streptophyta > Magnoliopsida > Solanales > Solanaceae > Solanum > Solanum pennellii. Next base: position 41,992,047 of record NC_028643.1, on the reverse strand, counting down.
AGATGATGCCAAACCATTTTGAACAATCATGCCACCCTCATTGGAATCAACTAAACAATCACCTAATCGAGCTAATGTATGAATATCACAAATTAGCACTTTCTTACTATCTTCAAAATAAGTAACACTACTCATCAATACTCGACTTAGAGCACCAACGACTATATTTTATTCTATGGGCTGATAGAGGAAACTCATATCATAATCTTTTAGTAACTCAAATCATCTTTTTTCGTGAAGATTTAATTCATTTTGCGTAAACACCTATTTCAAGCTTTTTTGGTCGGTGAATACATACATATGAATTTCATTGTAATGCTTCAAATTTTGAAAAAATGAAAAGGTTGTAGGGATTACATCTACTGGAAGGTCCACGAGACTATTCTACGATTTGTAGAACTTTCTACGGGTTGTATACCAGTCTCACAGAAAGGCAAAAACAACTTTTGAAAAACCAAGTCTCTGAACTTTTATACGATTGAACATGACGGTTACCCAATTATTCTACGAGGGGTAGATGGGTCTCGTAGGTAGGTCCCAGAGTTGGTAAAATTTTAAAGGTAAAGATGGTTTCTAAGGTTGCAATACATGGATAATAAGAAGACTTATGAGTCATTGACAGGCCTCGTCATAGAGTTGTATAAATTTATAGTCTTTGAACTATTGTACGGTTGAAAAGGATAGCCCGTATAAGGTCCTATACATTGTAGGAAGTTGTGACAGTTATTTTAATAAACATTTTGGTATTTTCCTAAATGTTTTAAGATTACTCTATGTCAATTTGTCTTTCATCCTAAGCCATATATAAATACTTTATGTTCTATATCTTCCCACTTTAATGACATTGTTCCATTTCCCCAAAATCTAACCAAAATCATTCTCCCAAAATTTCCACTCAACCTAAGGAATAAAAAGAAACCATGGTTCCCTCTAATGTCTTCAATTCACCATTCATATTTGTCATTGAGTATGAAGGTATGTGTGTATTCATGCATGTAGTCTATTCCTGTATCAGGTCCCCAAGGCTTTCAATTTCTCAATTTAATTTTGATTGATCAATTTAGGGTTGTATTCATATTTATGGGTTTCCCCCAAATAATGATTTTCTTGATTAATTTTTATCTTCCAATACATGAATGTAAGTAATTATATGATTTTGAGTTTAATTTACATGAACCTATGCATGAACCATGATTTTAGATTATGAACCCACAATGAATCTTATGAACTATGAAATATGAATTTAAGCACGCTTATATGAAATTTATGTAAATAATTTGAGAATGCTTTGAAAGGACAATATCAATGTTATTGTGAAAGATTTTCCCACATGCTAAAAGATAATGATTGTGAAAGGTATTTCTCACATATGGATTCACATTGGTGAAAATGTTTCTCACATATACTTGAAATGTAATTTAAATTTAAGGAGTTATTCTATGTTTTTATTTTAAAGACGTGGATTGGTATTGATAACTGCCTCTTTTTTTAAAGTTATTTTGATACTTGAGTTTTATCTATTCTGTAGGGATTAATAAAAAACATCGAGATGATTTAAGGTTGAAACTCAAATATTGTAATCAGTACTAGAAACCTCTAACCTCAAATTACTCGTCTGTAAAATTATCTTTGGATGACCTAGGTAGTGGATCTGTTTTACATAAAGATGAAGTGTACAGGTTCTTCTTTGGCAAGTAGAATCCAGTTCTGTCGGTATGACAGATATACCAGGTTGGATGATATAGTTCTCATTGTCTTATTCTTTGTTAAATCTAATATCCCATAAAATGAATATATTTCTTTAAAAAGCTTTCTTATGCCTCTTGTTTTAAATGCATTGAAAATATTTTATGATTTATATGTTGTTGCTTCTTTAAACCTTTAAATGTTCTCAAATGTTGATCATATTTTACATGATTAAACTCTTCATGCTATCATACATATCGTCCCATACTTACTACATTTCATTTACTAATACATATAACTATATCTCATTAATATGGGGTCCGACGCTCTTACTTCTTACGCTTGTGTTTAGTTGATTATTCTAGATGATTCAAGAGTTGGTGAGTCCTCATGTTTCCAGGACCGATAAACATTTCTTTCTCTATATCTTTCTAGTTTTTAGATGATGTACGTGGTGAATGATTTACATACCAACCACTGTTTTTTTAGATAGCTTGTATAAATTACTATAGACTTACGCTTTTTCAAACTCTTTTATGATATGAGATTGGTCTTTTGAAATCCTTATTTCTATTATCGTGCATGATGTATGCTAAGTGGATTGTGCATGATCTTTCGGGGTTCTATAGGCCATATCACGCCTAGGGTAGAATTTTGGTTGGGAAAATGATTAAGGTAATGCTTCCAAGTCATAAGCTAGATAATTCTTCTATTGCACATTTAGTTTCTTTGAAGCATAAGTAATAACTTTTGCATGTTTCATCAAAACACAACCAAGACTATAAAGAGAAGCTTCACAATAATACACAAAATCATTTTATCCTTCTGGTATTGTCAAAATAAAGGTAGAAGTGAGTCTATCCTTCAACTCTTTTAAAAACTTCTCACAAGCTTCTTACCCTATAAATTTTACGTATTTTTTGAGTCACTATCGTGAAAGGTGAATCAATAGTAGAAAATACTTCCATATAACTTGTATAGTAGTTGCCAAACTGAAGGAACTTTGATTATCTAAAGGAGACAAAGGTCTAGGAAAATTCTTAACTACCTCGAAGTTCCAAGAATCAACTTTAATACCATCACAATATAAAATATGATCAAAGAAAGCAACAAACTTCAACCAAAACATGCTCTTGCTATACATTGCAAACAATTGAAGATCCTAAAGGATTTGCAAAACTATCCTTAGATGCTCAATATGCTCATACTCATTCCAAGAGTAAATCAAAATATAATCAATAAACACAATCAAGGTTATGGGTTTCACAATTTGTATGACATATCTCTAACACTAGCACGCTGATAAATATAACCATTAAAATCATTTTCCAATCCTTTAGGCAAGATATAAACTGACCCGTAGGAGCAAAATTCCGCCTTTCCATTTTCAGATAGGTTTGTTAGGAACTTGGAATCTAACCAATCACGTCCTACAATCTATAAAATCATAATAAGAGGCAAAAACCAATCCATCCAAGAATAACATCCTACAATAACCTATTAAGCTCTAGAAGATAAACATGGGTGACACTATGAGAAACAAATATATAATAATTTCTATAATCTCGTTTAGCAAGAATATAATCACCAACCGCCGTAGAGATTGAAAAAGGTTCTAACAGAATATCAAGAAAAAAATCAAATCTCATAGACACATAAGGAGTCACAAAAGGTAATGTATCACTCAAATCAAACAAAGCATATACATCAAGATGATAGTATTTCAATATACTGGTCATAATATCTAGAGAACCGTCATGATCATTTCGTGTATAAAGAGCATAAAACCTATTCTAATGAGGAGTACCCAATACAGAACCACTAGACTGGGATATCCTATAATAGTATCCCTTAGTATCTTGCATTAGAAAATCTCTCATCTTGTGACCACTCTTCCCACAACCATACAAAACATTTGTATCGGCTAAGCACTTATCCGAATGACGCTTGGCAATCTTTTGGCAAACGAGAATAAAGTATTCAGTATCACCTCCCTCTTGAGTCATAGGGTTAGAAACCATGTCTTTGTTAAGTTTTTGAGACAAAACATAAGAAGAACCTTAGTGATAGGACTTTTGGGAAGAATCGAGCCAAGATTCATTACCACCTCATCCTTGCCGTAGATTTAAGACCCATAGTTGGAACATACTTAGAAAATTGAGAGAACTTCAATGCATACTCTTTTGTGATAATGTTCGCTTATCAAAGAGTAATGAACTCAAGCACTTTCACTTCCCTAATCTCAAAGTAAAGAACTGATCAAGAAAAGCCCATTTGAATTTCTTTCAATCAGTAGGACCCACATCATTTTGCCTCTCTCCTTTCCATTGATTAAACTACACAAAAGAAACATCAATATGTTCATACAAGGTCATTTTGTATTTTTTGCCGGTGATAATCTTCACGATCTCGTGGATTTCCTCATTGAACTGTTAGGATCCACATCAATTTTGGATCCAAAGTATGCCGAGGGATTCATTCTTGTGAATTCTATCATCCTCATCACAATACCCTCATTTGGGTTCATCGGATCAACAACAATCTATTAGCATGGGCAGTTATATCTTGAGGCAACACATAAAAAGTGGCTTGATATTTGGCATAAGACACTTGCTCAGCCTAAGGATAGCTCGAAACTTGAGAAACCTCAGCCCCCACATTGTTACCCGCATCCCTTATTATGTAAGATCTCCAGAGAGGGATATCCTAAAAAGCATTGGATAGGTGTTAGGAGAAAGACCTTTATAGAGATGAACTTTACCGCACAACTTTAGAGTAGTGAAAGAGGTAAAGTTTTCTAAACACATTGTAGCCTCATATTCATGTGTGTGGAAATCTTCATACTTATGAACAAGACTCTATACAATGCAGCTGGCCAAACATCCTAGGACCTTTCTAAAATTTGATGCTATGAATACCAAATTTATCACAAACCAAAATACCCCCTAGGTGATACACGGTGAATAGTATCTCGAGAGACCATTACCAAGCCAGTTGATATAAGATCGACATATAAAGACACTTAAGAGAGAACAAGCAATATAGTTCTAAACTCATAAGACGAAATAAAAGATACCAATATAGTACATAAGAGAATACAAGAAATATTACTAATTCTGACATAAGCCTTCTATTATCATAGTTGTGACTATGAAAAACCTTTAAGTCACGAACATAATCTAACAGCTAAAAAATCATCAAATGCAATAATAATATCAATTATCTTTCCCTCGAATAATGATCACTCACCAATCTAAGTAGTCTATAGTGGATAAATCCACCTAAGTGTGTCTAGTGCTGTGTTTGGTCTAAAGGAAAATGTTTTTCTAGAAATTAATTTCCTGAAAATAATTAGATTTTTGACTTATTTTCTCATGTTTGGTTGGCGAGTAAAAATTTTCAGAGAAAGATTTGTTAGTGTTTTATTTATGAATGAATTTTTTATGAGAAAATATCTTTTATTTTTACTAGAATAGAAAATATTTTTTCAAATTTAAAATAATTTTTGAATACAAATTTTTTTTTTATTTTGGGGTGTGGGGTGTGTGTGTGTAGGGGGGGGGTTCGAGGATAGAACTGAAAAAAATTAAAATTTGAAGTTCAAAATATTTTTCAAAAGAATATTTTTTTTGGGGGGTTGAGGGTGGGG
>NC_028643.1:41955204-41986066 GCF_001406875.1 Solanum pennellii | reverse complement strand
GGGGGGTGGGGGTGGTAGGAGAATAGTATGGGGGTTTTCTTGGAGGGGGGGGGCATGTTGAGGGTATGGGTAAAAAAAAAAAATTTTGCAGTTGAAAATATTTTTCCATAAAACTTAAATTATTTTGGGGGTGGTGGGATGGGTATGGGGGAATATAGGGGTGGGGCTGTAGGGGTAAAAAAAATTTAAGTTGTAAATATCTTTTAAAAAAACTTTTAATAAAAATTGTAATTTGAAGTTGGAAGAGATTTTGGAAAAAGTTTTCCTTATATTTTGAAGGGAAGTCATTTTCATTAAATTTGAGGAAAATGATTTGAGTTGAAAAATATTTTCCAAAACATTTAACCCGACGAAACATGAGAAAATTTGAAGCCATTTTCTGAAAAATGTTTTCCATTGTACCAAACACACCCTATGCGGAGGAGTGTCAAACCCTAACTTATGAGACAATATAGGCACAGACATGTATTAGTATTATGAATGTAGTAAGCATGGGGAAATACATGAACAGGCAATCATGATAATATAATGAACTTAAACATGATATGCATGACAAAGAACATTGTAAAAACCATTAATGATAAATCATACTCCATGAAGAAGATCAATATATAAAAAAAAACCATAGGAAAATACTTTTAAAGAAAACACAACTAATTTATAAGATATTTATCGTTAACTGATACACTCAAATTACACCTCCCTAAAGAAGCATAAGCGATCCTTAAAAACCCATCTATGGGTGGGGTTGATCCCAAAAGGAATATGTTTTAGACTAAAATTTAACCAACAATTATATCTTTTTAATCAAGGTATTCTTGAAACAAATAAGTAAACTGGAGGGGGGGGGGGTAAAACAAATTTCTTCAATAGTATGATTCGCAAGTGAACAAGATTAATCTTTGGTTGTGGTCAACATGAGAAAGGAACTAGGGTTTGCGTGTTCCCTACAAGTTCATAATGCGGTATTCCTAGTGATAGAAATCCTTTCCTAGTGCATTGCAGGCAAAGTGAGAAGTTAGGTATCTCTCTAAATCCTTGGTCCATTATCTAGAGAATTTCACCCCACTACGTGTGTATAATTTAGTTACCCTAACCCTTACCTCATATAAGACATCATAAACGATGTATGACTTAGTTATTAGTTTTCACCAATCAACACTAGCCTATAGATAGTATCAAACTAAATCTTTGTTGATAAATATTTTGTTATTAACTACCTCCTTGGTCCGGCAAGTAGCAACAAAGGGAGTTCTAACACGCGCACTCGTTGAAAAGACTTGTAAGCGAAAGAATTATCAATGGATGCAAAAAAATCTATTCAAGAATTGCATAATTGGTAGTTATACTTTGTTAATTCCTCATGGTTCCCACAACCTTAGTTATGGAGTTAGTTTCCCATATTAGAAAGAACACAGTTCATGTTTGTAGAGTAAGAATCGTGAACTTATGTAATAAGAATAGTAATCCCTGAATTTGCACTTCAAATTCAAACCAACAACTTCAAAACCATATTCAAAAATAATTATTTGCCAGAAGTTGCAAACAACAATCTCTAAATCATAAACTAGAATCAAGGTATTAATATCTAACACAAAAAATGAGGTTTCGTGCCATATTTATAGATAACATAATCCTAATTAAAGAGAAATTTAAATAAGGAATGTTTTTTCAACTATGCGACTTCCATCTACATGACCACTGATGGGTCGTCGATCCATCAACGATCCATGGATTGCTTCCGTCAGCTAGCACATAGAGAATATTTTATTTTACGAATATCATCTTCTTTAAATCAAATTACTGCCAACAACACGGTCCGTCGTTCCATCTACAATCCATCAATTCTCCTTTGTGACTCCACACTTAGAATCTTCAAATATCAGGTATTACAACCCTCGTAGTCGCCAACAAGGTTCACCAGTACTATCAATTAATCGATCAACACTCCTATGAAACTCACCTTCCAGTACAATGTCCTACCTGTAATCAAACTCAGCAGTGTTAAGGCTCCAATATGAATCAGTGGTGGGGCTGTATATAAATCGGCAGATGGTGGCTTGCGAGATGTCGACCCGGCAGCCTCAAACTAGTGTATAAGTAGAGTGTCCTGTTTGGTGGGTTTTTCCCTCTAGTCAATGGACCTTCGTAGAGTGGCAACATAGGAAGCATTGAAATTCAACATAACATATGCTAGTTCGTTGTTCCTATAGTTCCAATAACGGACAATTTTCTATCCCTGATTTATCTAAAGACCAAAACCCTAGGTCAGAACTGACATAAGCTTAAACACACATATTTTGGGTGGTTAAGATGCTACCCAATCACTATTCTTTTTATACCAAGGGTAATTACTACTTAACTATTAGCATGCAATTTTAGTTGATTTAGTCCCCAGGTCAAGCTCCCACATACAGATTGGGGGGAAGTCTAATTACCTTTCAGGTAATGAAGAGTGGGGTGATTGTGTGCCTACAATGATGTGCGACCCAAAGAAAGAGTTGACGCTCGCTGAACCCGATTTCTGAACTTGTAGGGATGAAATGATAGAGAGTTTTCGGGAGAGATGGTTGGGATTTGGGGAAAGTGAGAAGGCAAATGATATTAGGAGGTATATTAATGATTTTGGGAGTTATTTTGAGAGGATGCTAATGCGGGGAGAGTTATGGTAAGAAAGTGGGAAGAAATGGAAAGGGATTTTAAAGGTGTGTTTTAAATATAGGCCTGTTAGTGGTCGGTTAACTTACCGACTAAATCTATGAGACCCTATTGATGGTCAGTGAATCGATCGATGGTCCGTCAATTAGGACCCTCAATCAATCTTTTACTAAGACAGGTTTTAAAACTTACGCGGGATCTGCGGACACCACTTATGGTCCTTCGGTTGAACGACCTACCGTCGATGGGGTACGTAGACTTTTGCAACAAACTATTTTCTGCAGATTTTGATTTGACTTCCTGCATATGTAAAAAGCATTAGTACATTCTTTTGTATTTTCTGAACAATTTATAGACACAGACCCTATACAATCTCTAGCCAACACTAGCACAGAAAGTTAAATAAAATGAAACACCTAGAGAAATTAAACAAACAAAAAACTCTTTGTTCACTAGAAGCATAACCTATCTTTGGCTAGTGTACACCTTGGGTTGCCTCCTAAGCAGCACTCGACTTAACTTCATGACACGACACACTTCCTTGATTACTTCGACTTCATCAATATGGTAGGCATCAACCACTTCGTTAACACTTCCCGCATGGCCCAGATAGACCTTAATTCTTTCTCTATTTACTCTGAACCTTGTGCCTTCCTTTTTTTCCTGCTCAACCGCTCCATGTGGGAACATATTGGTTTTAAGGAATGGCCTTTTCCATTTGGACTTGAGTTTGCCTAGAAACAAGTTCAACCTAGAGTTGAATAGAAATAAAAGATCAACAACCGCAAATTCTCTTATTTCATTTCTTTGACGTGATACTTATTTATCTTCTCTTTTGTAGATGGACGAACATTCATTGAATCTTAGGCGTTACTCATCAAGCACAGTCAACTCATTTAGACTGTGTTTTGACGCTTTTGTCAAACCCAAGTTTAGCCTCTTTATTTCCCAATTGCCTTATGCTCCAGCTCGACCAATAAGTGACAAGTCTTCCCATATACATGTTGGTATGAAGACACACCAATGGAGGTATTATATGCAGTGTGGTAGGCCAAAGGAGCATCATCAAGCTTCCTTTACCATTCTGTTCTATTGGAATTTACATGTTTTTGCCAGAATATGTTTGATCTCCCGATTGGACACTTAAACTTGCCCGCTAGTCTGTGGGTGGTAAGAGTAACCACATTCTGGCGAACAACAAATTTTTCAGCAACGCTTTGAGTAACTTATTACAAAAGGGAGAACCTCCGTATCTAATAATGATCCTAGGTGTACCACATTTGGAAAAGATATTCTTCTTTAGGAATGCGCTGTCACTCTTCCCTTCTTTATTGGGGAGCGCCATTGCTTGAACCCATTTTGATACATAGTTTACCTCAATAAGAATATACTTCATCCAATGGGAATTAACAAATGGTCCCATGAAGTCAATGACCAATACATCAAATAGCTCGATCATGAGTATGGGATTTATGCGAAGCTCTTGCATCCTTGAAATTCCTCCATCTCGTTGGTAAAGATCACATGATTTGGCAAAATCATGAGCATATTGATGTATGTTGTGCCAATAGTACCCACACTATATGATCTTCTGCGCAGTTCGAATACCACTATGGTTCCCACAAACAGGCGATGAATGACACGCCTCGAGAACACTCAACATTTCAACCTCAGGCACACAACGATAAATATTCTGATCAGTACAACTCAAATATAAGTAAGACTCATCCCAAAATAACTTCTTCACATCGTGTAGGAACTTCTTTATTTAGTGAAAAGTAAAATCCGACGGGACCAAATAACATGCAAAATTGCTTGCAAAGTCTGCAAACCATGGGATCAGATTTCGAGAAGCAGCCAATACATGCTCATCTGGGAACGCGTCCTAAATATTTGTCGTTTCCCCTAATTCGCGCGTAGCTTCATCCTCCAATCTAGACAAGTGGACGACAACTTGATTTTTGGTCCCCTTTTTATCCTTCAACTAAAAATAAAACTCATGAAGCAATAGTACCCATATGATCAAACTTGACTTTGCGTCCTTCTTCGCCATCAAATACCTCAATGCAGAATGATCGATATGCACTATAACCCTTGTGCCAAACAAATGGGATTGAAATATCTTGGATGCAAAAAGCACTGCTAAAAGTTCATGTTCAGTAACAATGTAGTTCTTTTGGGTTTTATTTAGGGCTTAGCTCGCATAATAAATAGAGTGATGAATTTCATCTCTTTGCTGTCCTAACAACACACAAAGTGCAACCTTGCTTGCATCACACATCACCTGAAATGGCTCACCCCAACTTGGTGAAATAATTATGGATTCAGAAATTAACTTCCCTTTTAACTCCACAAATTCTTTCAGACGTGATACATAAAAAAAGAACTTACAAAACTTCTCTAGAAGTTTGCACAAAGGGTTTGCATTTTTCAAAAAATCCTTGATAAACCTCCTATAAAAACCATCATGCCCAAGAAAACTTCTCACACCCTTGAACGAGATGGTTGGTGAAAGCTTTTGTATCACCTCAAATATGGTTAGATCACCTCTATCCCCTTTTATGAGATTCGATGGCCCAACGTTATACCTTGTTTCACCATAAAGTGTTACTTCTCCCAATTTAGCACCAAATATAATTCTTGACATCTCTTGAGCATCTCAACCAGATTATTCAAACATCGATCAAAGGAGTCGCCAACCACAGAAAAATCATCCATGAACACCCAATAGTGTCCTCCTCCATATTAGAAAATACGACATCATACAACGCTAAAAGGTCGCCGGTCACAACCTAAATGGCATACTTTTGAATACAAAAGTCCCGTAAGGACAAATGAAGCTGGTCTTTTTTTAGTCTTACGAGGCGATAGAGATATGATTGTACCCCGAATAGCCATCAACAAATCAATACTAACCCTTGACTGCAAGTTTATCTAACATCTTGTCCATGAAGGGCATGGGAAAATGGCCCTTTTATGTCCATGCATCCAAATTATGATTGTCCATGCAAACTCTCCATTCGGTCACATGCGGCATTGGAACAAGCTCGTTCCTTTTATTAGGTTACACAGTCATCCCACCTTTTAGGTATGCACTAAATAGGGCACACCCAACTGGTGTCCGCAATTGGATAAATGACAGCAGCATCCAACCACTTGATGGTCTCCTTTTTTACTACTTCTTGCATCGATGAATTCAACCGTTTTTGCTGCTCAATACTAGGTAAATGATATACTATGAGTTGGATATTGCGGGGGGGGGGGGCAATAACATCCATAATAGTCCATCCAATGGCTCATTCATAGTTGGTCAGTCCCCCACGGCAGGGCTTCTCGCTTTTCATGAATGTGTCTCCCCCTCTACTTATGTGAGTTTTACCCGCCTTTTACTCTGCTTGCTTCTGACTCTGAACCTCTTCAACACCGCCACTAAGCACTCTACTTTTGCCCATTTATCTAGTTCAATAATCACCGTCGTGTTAACTTTACCGAAAAAAAATCAAATGTTGTGGTGGAGCCTTAAGATCCAATTTTAGTTCCTGCACAATAGACGGTCTCACAGGTGGAGACTCGCGAGCCTTCATCTTATACTCCAACTTCTTCGGCTTTGATCGATATTCCTCTCTTTCAAGTGCAGTCATTAAAAAATTATACTCTTCAATACCATTACTGTCAAAATTCGTGATGACACCTTCTAGTGCCTCAAAACCTAGTTGCTCTTCAATATGCACTTTTGATATACTCTCAACTTTGTAGGTGATTGCAGATACTGTTTGGAGCTTACCACTCTGCTTCATGGACCTACAATTATTGAAAGTTGCTTCTTCATTGTTCAACCTAAACTTCATCTGCCCCTTTTCCATATCGACTAATACACGCCGAGTTACAAGGAATGATGTCCCTACGATATAAGAAACCTCAAAATCAACCTTATAGTAAAGAATCACAAAGTCGACTGGAAAGATGAACGAATCTACTTTCACAAGAACATCATGGATTATACATATGGGCCTCTTCACAGTTTGATCGATCGTCACTAACCGCATCATGGTAGGATTTGGGTCCCCAAAACCTTACTTCAGATAAATTGATAATGGCATGAGATTTATGCTCGCACCAAGATCATACACGCCGTCGCAAAATGAAGAAACCCTATAGTACATGGAATGGTGAAGGCACCCGAATTCTCCTTCTTCTGTACAAGAGACCTTTTAGCAATAAAACTACAATGTTGCATTATGTCATCATCTTCAAAACTCACTGACCTCTTCTTTGTCACTTTATCCTTCATAAAATTAGCATATCCGGGCATTTTCTCTAAATCTTCCATCAATGGCACATTGACGGAAAGCTACTTCAAGATGGTGTTAAATCGGCGATATTTACCATCTTTCATTTTTTCATTTATCACCGTAGAAATGGCGGTGGAGGTACAGGTGTGGGGAAAACTTTTTGAGATAACTCTGCTTCTTTCATTGTTTCATCATTCAACTCTCCACTAGCTCCAGCTACATCAACCTTTATTTCTCATCTCACCTTCTTCTATAAACAGCATAGTTGGATCAATGGTCTGCTTACCCCCTCGAGTAGTGACTGTCATGCAATGTCCATCATTCTTTGGGTTCTAGATAGTGCTGCTTTGAATAGTTCAAGGTTCACGAGGGTTCACTGTATTAGACAACTGAGTCATCTGTAGCTCAAGATGCTTTATCGAGACTTCATGTGCATCCACTTTTTGTCCAATGCATACATGTTGCCTATCATCTCCTTGAAATTCTTATTATTTGCATCAAACTTTTTCATCATCTTCTACAACATATCCTCAATAGGCATCATACTACTTCCACCTTCCCAAGGGGCAACTTCAAAAATTTTGAGAAGGGACATATAGCCCAACTTGATCGTTTGTGTAACCATAGTTGCTTTGATGGAAGTTGTTGTCGTGATTTTAGTTGTTGTCGAGATTATAATTGTTGTCATTATTATAATTCCCATCTCGGACATATTGACCCTATCTATAGTTACCATAGTTCCGATCTTTATTTCCTTGACCTTGGCCCCAATTATCTGATTGGAACCTTGGAAATTTGGTTGGAAACCCCCTATTTTATCATTAACTTCATATGCATCTTGTTCATAGTAATGCTTTTTTGCTGGTGGTGGGGTTCAGTAAGATATTTTACCCCATTCACCTTCTATACGTGCCCGCTCACACACGTTAAGACCAACCCAACTTGGTTCTCATGTATACCATCTCTTCACGAATCTCATATGTGACTGGATTGTTTGTAGCTTGAACAATGAAGGTGTTTCGTCCAGTGTCTGACTTTCTAATGTTCCAACCATCTTATTTGCAAGATATTTTCTCCACCTTCTCTGCAATCTCTGCATAGGTTCATTCTCCGTACGAGCCACCAACAATAGTATCAAGCATTTCTTTACTGTTGTCATCTTGACCTCTAGAGAAATACTCCTTCACTGACCATCATCCATGCGATGATTCGGGACACCCCTAATCAATGCAGTGAATGTGTCCCAAGAGTTACTCACTGAATCTCCAGGTAATGCCACAAAGTTGTTCACCTTATCCTTGTGGTTGAGATTCTTGGAAACAAGGTAGTACCTTGCAAAGAACACATCTTTCAATTGATCATCAGTATAGATTGAGTTGTAGGGCAGATTAGTGCACCATATAGCAGCATCTCCTATCAGTGATAGGGGGAACACTTACAATGTGATGACATCCAAGCACAAATCTTGTCTGCCCATATAACTTTTGCAAACTGCCCTTAGCATAACTATATGAGCATGTGGATCTTCCGATGGCAGTGAGCATCTCCATCAATCTACTCATCACCACAAATGTGTGCCCCGAGGGAAGAGAGAGAGTAGGAAAAGAGGTCCATCAAAGTCCTCAACATTCACTTTGCCCCTAAAATAATCTTGTAGTCGTTGAGCTTCCAGAGGTTGCACTCTCATGGCATCTCTTAACTAATTCTCAATGGGCATATGGTTGGTTACACAAACTAGTATTGGAAGCTATAGGCCTGCTCAATCACCTACATTCCCTATATTTGAGTTACCTTGGACCCCTTTATTCTCCATCCTTCACAAATTTCAATTCAATTCCGGATCGTAAAATGAGTGAGTGGTTCCCCTTGGCTCCGTGTACTTGACATACACTAGATCTAGACCTAAGAGAGAGAAAAGCCCAAAGAAAAAGGAAAATTAGGAAATAGATGACTAAAATTCAATAATGTAGTTTAAATTAATCTAAAAGCCACATTCCTCGGCAGTGGCACCAAAATTTGATACTCTTAAATTACACCTCCCTAAAAAAGAGTAATTGATTGTTATCAAGTAAAGAACCCAACTAATAGTTTGGGGTAGATATCATGAGGAATATGGTTTTGATTTAATTTTAACCAACAATTTAGTCAAGGTATTTCGGAAATAAATAAGGAAAGGGGGGGGGGTTAGCGAAACAAATTCCTTCAATTGTATGATTAGCAAGTAAACTTTATTAAGCTTTGGTTGTGATCAAGATAAGAAAGGAACTAGGGTGTGCATGATCCCCATAAGTTCAACGTGGTATTCCTAGTTGTAGCAATCCTTTCCTAGTGTATTACATGCAAAGTGGTAAGTTAGGTATCTCAAAATCCTTGGTCCGACATCTATAATGTTTCACCACGCACCTTGGCCTGGCTACATGTGTATAATTTACTAATCCTTATCTTTTCCTCATTTAGACATCATAATCGATGTATGACTTAGTTATTACTTCGCACTAATCGAAACTAGCCTATTATATTTTATCACACTGAATTAATGTTAATAATTATTTTCTTATTAGCTACCTATTTGGTCCGGCAAGTAGCAACAAAGCGAGTTCTAACGCGTGCACTTGTTAAAAAGACTTTTAAGCAAAAAAAATGATCAATGCATGCAAAAACACAATTCAAAAATTGCTTAATTATAGTTATACTTTGTTACTCCCTCATGGTTCTCTCAACCCTAGTTGTGGATTTAGTTACTCATATTAGCAAGATTACAATTAATGTTTGTAGATGAAGAAGTTATGAACTAACGTAATTAGAATAGGAAACCCATAATTTTGCATTTGAAATTCAAACCAAAATCTTCAAAACAACATCTGAAAATCAATTATTTTCCAAAAGTTACAAACAACAATCTCCAAAACATAAACTAGAATTAAGGTAGTAGTAGTGTACCCCAAAAAAGAGGTTTTATGCCTTATTAATTAAAAAACCTTATCATATTTAAAAAAGAATTTAAATTAGGAAAGTTTTGTTCATGCACACGACTTCTGTCTAGGGGACCAGTGACGGTCCGTGGATTGCTTCTGTCAGCCAGGACTTAGAGAAATATTTTGATATCAGGATGGAACCTTCTATTAATCAAATGAGGGACCAACAACACGGTCCGTCATTTTATCTACGGTCAGTCGGTTCTCCTGCGTGACTCCACACTTAGAATCTTCAAATATCAGGTAGTGGAATCCTCGCAGTCACAACATATGGTTCACCAGTACGGTCTGTCCATCAATCAATAGACCGTCGACGTTAGTTGTGGTTCCACACTTGGTCAGAATTTCCTGATTTCTCCCAATGCCTGGGCTGCTCAGTTACGATCATCATCTACGAGGTGTTGATCAAACGACAGGCCGTCGATTGCATCCGTAGTTTCTTTTTTATCTACTTTTTCAGTTGTCTCTGTCGTTTTATGCCTGAACATCTTTCCGGCAAAACATGACACAAAACTTGTTAAATCAAACAAAAAGGCTCTAGAAATACAAAATTCTTAAGTGAAATGCATTAAAAGTACCGTGAACTCACCATACATCATTAACTTACACTAAGAACTATGAGATATAACATGAAATCCAATATAACCCTTACGCTGAAAAGGATAGTCTACTTGTCACGGTAGAACTCTGTACAATTCAAATTCCTAAGGAGGATCCACTAGTTAGGTCATTTAAGACAATCCTACGGAGCACGTAGGTTGGGTCAAGAGAATTTTTACTAAAGACCAAACTTCTTCGAATAGTATTTCAATATTCTCTCGGTGCTAAATAAATCCCAACAGAAAAAGAAAAATTTATAATCATATTAAAATACTTAGAAATAAAATATTAAAGATTACCAATATAATCATAAATCCATATTGGAATAGCTCCGTTTATATATCATGATTTTATTACTTTATTTATTGAGGCACGTTCCTATTTGAGAATCCAAGTAATGATTTCCATTCAAATATGAGAAAACCATTTACAAATTACTAACACATTATCTTACAAACAGTGTTTAGTCATAAATTACAACTTTCGTAAAACATACATAGATTCACATTAATAATTTACAAATATGTAATCATAGTTCGTATTTATAAAGTAGACATAGGCATAGATTCATGTAAAAATAAATAAAAATCATGTAATTGAGTTAAATCCTGCAGTATAAAATCAAATATAAGTAGTTGATTCACAATAAATTGAACCAACATAGAATAATATGAAATCTTAAGAGAATTAAGCTAAATTGAATTGGAGTTTAACATTTTTTTAGAATTCAATTAATATAAGGATCCAATAGTGAATTCTGATGTACCTTAGCTTTAAAAGAAAGAGAGGATATCTTTTAAGATCTTGAAAACCTAGTTCTTCATTTTGGAGCTCTTGAGAGAATTTCAAGAAGAAAGCGTTCAGAATTTGTGAGTTTTACAGATTGGGACGGAATGTATATTGTGTTTGTCACACCCCAGGCCTACATCCTGGGCAAAATTGACATCGAGAACCATTGTTGGCCACAAGCGATCCGATGGCCTTACTAGACTCCCAGCAGAAGACTTTAAGCATTAAATAAAGAAATCCAACGCAACCATACTCAAATGTCTCAAAATAACATAGAATGTTTTAGAAATAAACATTCAACTACATAAAGTGCCACCAAGTCTTAACATAAACAGCTAAAATGTAAAGACGAAAGAGCTATATCTACCCGTCTATGAAGTCTCTTAAACTATGAGGGATATCGGGACAAGACCCTTGATCATCCTAACAACTGAAAAAAAATAAAAACAATGTAAAAAGCTATCCTCCAAAAATCAAGAAGGATTACCAACTGACTCTAAATTCTGAAAGGAACACTTTACTTAACTGACGGATAATTAACTCACTGAAGAAAGAAACAACAATAAAGATGCCATTTATAATAAGCATTTAAAATAGTAGATAGCACCAAAATGTATTGAAAATACCATCACAACTTAGTTTATATATCGTTAAGTATAATATAATTCTATGGGAGTTTCTCTAACCAATACAACTATCACTATGAGCTATGTGCTGATATAACGTCTCACCTACACTTCTAGAACTTTACTACAACTTGTCGGGATATAGAACGGCTCAACTAAATGATCCACTAGTATATGATAAAAAGCTTTGATGAATCATCTAAAAAGTATGACCCTTTTAACCCACAATGAATACATGGTTTAAAGAGACTTGAGTTATTATAAACTCGTCTTCATATCTGTGGTCAATATTACTCCACAAATATACTCATCCCATATGTTTTAAAACATAACTCTTTCTCTCTGGTTTGAGATTATTACTAAAACTCTATCTCTTACAATAGATTGAACTCAAATTTTTTCATGAAAACATAACTGGAAATCAGTGTTTTCTCTCATCTTAAATGTGAAAACATTTACTCTTTGGGAATACTTAGTCCCCATACAATATTCTTAAAGAACATGAACTCCGCTCTACTCTTTCTTATTCTCAAAACTTAAGTCTTAAAACAAGTTGAAAAGATTTGTAAAGTACTTCTTTAATGACTTGAAGAACTCTCAAGAGTCAACTCTTAACTCTACCTTGAATTTGAATTATGAATTCAAGTTCATGATTCATGATAGGAAGGATATATTAATTATTATGAGTGTTTCAAGATAGTTAATCACGATTAAAGGTGAAGAGAACAGTGTGTGGGAGTAAGTCCACAACGCGGAGATGCATTATATTATTTAGCCAAGAGAGATATTTCGAGAGAGTGGAGTCCACGATCTCTCTGTAATGTTGATAAATATTTTATGCATAATTGGGGCAAGTTCGCAATGCGTCTGGAGTACAAGATTTGACTGAATTTTTTCATATTCATTTTCTAACCCCAGTTTACCTAAATTTGATTCGTTTTCTAAATTTCACTTTAGATTAATACATAAAATAAATCTACACAAGCATCTAATCAAACACAACACTAAAATCAACAATATTTCCTTAAGATATCACCAATCTCATATTAACTAAAGAATGAAAGAAAATTTCAAGAACATAATTCAATCATCAAAATTTCACACCCCAACCCTAGGTGAGGCGGACAAGTACCTTATTAACACATACTTTACAAGTGACCTATGATTAGAAATTAAACAACTATGATGATAGATTTAGTAATGAGAACCTTCATAGACAACACATTTCGACTAGTTGAATTGATACATATGACAAGTGAAACTACGAATACAATGATAGCTTTACAATGTCTACAAATCCTCTATTGGAATCCATGACCATACGACTATGAAAACACTCATAGTAAAGACTCGGCAAAGCCCCGAATCAACATGGGGCTCACCAACAACCGTTGAGTATATTTTTCTTCTATTGGAGAGATCTAGTAGTTCAGTATCTCTACATGCAACATGAAATGCAGTGTCCCCTATAAGAAACGCCAGTGAAAGGATGTACTGAATATATAAGGCATAAAACAACCATATGTAAAATGAAAGCTCACGTGAAACAAAATAAAAATCGATAAGTATTTGAGACCACCTTTGCTTATATTTTTGGAATCCTGTATGTCATATTATATTCATTACTTTGATGTACATTATAATCTTTATAAGGCATAAGATACAAATCATTAGTTGATTAGTGGTAGAAGAGGATTACCCGTGCTAGGCATTTAAACCCTAGGATGTCGTACTCATTATTCCAAAAATTGGTAACCACCGATGCTAAGCTTTCGCCATTGATCTTCAACCCTTCCATACAAATTGGAATCGTCCCATGCTAGGCTTTCGCCCTTGAGCTTCCACCCTTCTATAGCACATGGGATTGACTAATACTAGGCATTTTCCCCTGGGCTGCCACTCGTAACTATACGGATTTCTTTACTTAGTTTCACTAATCTGTGAGATTGTTGTTTATCTGTTCATAATTTTTTTGAGATTGTTCTTTAGATAATCATAAATATTGTTATTTTAATGATCATTATCTCTTTTGAGATTGCTGTTTTGGTGGTCACAAGCTTTGTTCAAATTTGGAACTATGGACGAGTAGTAGAAGACATATGAATATGGACTTATGATAATAACAATGACATAGGAAGAAAATGTGACAACAACGTAATACTTAGTAACTCAGTAAGCATTTTGACATCTCTAATTGAAGCACATTAAGTGAAAACATTCAATATTTTTCAAACAGATTGAACTCTATATGCTCGCCAAATACTCACTAACTAATATCAAATACAAGGTATAGATGAACGTGGAACCAAGAAAGAACGTGAGTAGATTCAACTTAAGGATGAATACATATTCCAGGTAAGTACATATAAAAATGTACAATAGAGAAAGTAAGGATCTTGTGATAACATTATAGTGTAACACAATGGGAGTAATAATAACAAATATAGGAAACATATGAACATGTGAAATATGAAATATATGATGGAATAGACAATTGAAATAAGTTGGCAAGATACTGGAAGATTATATATCCAACATATAAACATATTTACCATGTGTAATTCAAGATCACCTTAGTTTATATAAGGGGAATGTGTTCCAAGGAAACTTTGACAGTGAAACAAGTTTGAACCTTCCACGGCAATACTTGGTAAAGTAAGAAAATACATTTAGTAATAACCCAGTATTCGAGTACTCACATTAATGCTCGAGTGAGTAGGAAACAGTACTACCAAGGGCACTTAGAAATGTTACTTTGTAATTTATGTGCTTGATTCATGCCAAATAAATAGGAAATCGAATAGCCTTATATATCTTCCTGCACAACTTTTGATATTAGAATGAGTTAACCGTATTCACTTCAAATTGTTTATCTAAAATGAAGTAAATAATAAAACTAGCATTAGTTTTTGATCGACAAATTTTGGCTACTTGATCAATACAAAAACAATACGTGGCAGTAAATCTGTAATTGATCCAATCAACGTTGTTTTTCCTACCCATTCTCCTCTAATTTTTTTATACTATACAACCTTTTTATAAGGACCTCCCAAACTCCTTAGGCTTCATCACTTTTGGAAAACAATATACAAAGGATGATGGGAAATTGAGCTCATGCAACACTCAATTAAGTATCATATATATACACTTTCAATGTATAATCCTCTAACCAGTTCCCATGACTTCTCTGCGCATATCCACCCACATACCCTTATTTCAGATTACACAAAACAATCGTTAAGCATTATAATGTGGGTACAGAAATATGAACTTATGACTTTAGATCAACATCAAGTCAGTTCCAACTAACATTACATTTAAGATTCTCAAAATGATCTCACAATCAAATTTTAAGGGGACTCCACTACATGTATGTCCCAACAAGAACATCAGTCCTGAACAATCACCAAGCACACACCATATAGAGGAAACATTCCTCAGTTCATTAACACATACAAACTTTTATAATTAATGCAAGAGTTAGAGGGGGATGAAAATTTCCATAGGGTAACATCCTGGGTAGAAACCTCACTTGCTAAGACTTGGATTCTTCAAGGTTTAGGTTGTCCTCTCTCAATTATCTTCATGTTAAATGAGATTATTCACTTGAATTCCTTAAGTTGGGAGATTTTCTACCAATTTGTACTTTCAAACAAGGGTTTGCTTCATATATTAATGCTGAAGCTATAAACCGGAACTCTTGGAGCTTCTATGTCTTTCCTTGGGAGTAATTTTCTGGAGAATAAGTTATGAAGGAGATGTGATAAGATTTATTCTTTATAGGTTACCTTTTGGACGTTCTCACTAAATAAATTTGATAAATAATATGGTTCTTTACTTTAAGAAAGCAGGCGCATCATGTCTTTAATTTCTGCCACAAGTTTTAAAGTAGGTGCATCACCTACTTCCCCTTTTTACATAAAGTAAAATACACTTATTCTTAGTAGGTGCATCATCTACTTTTCCTTTTCACTTGAAATGTAGTCCACTAATTCTATGTAGCTGCATCACCTACTTTCCTTTCTGACTTTAAATATTAGACTCAAATACCACCTTATGATCTCAAGTTCAAATACTTCCATCAATTTCAACATAATCAGGTGACATTAAAATATACCAGACAACTTACCTTAAACTTATTATATCATCACTTGTTGCATAGGAAACCAAGTCAATAACTATACCACAAGGAAATTTATAAGCTCTATATAACAAGAACTAGTACACATAGAATATGGGGTGCTACATCCTCCCCCCCCCCCCCATGATTATTCGTGCTCAAATGATAGGTGCTTATGCTAGTTCAGTTAATATTGGAATTTCACATAGAGATTTGTGAGAGTTACAATTGAAAATAGGATTATCCAAAATCCATAGATTAACCTAGAAACATATAGACAAGTCTATCATGAAATCTCAATACATGTGGTTCATGAAATAATAATATGAGAAATTAAGCCCCTATCTTGACCACGTAATTCACTAAAGATACACAAGTAGTACTAATAAAAATAACGTCTTTAATATACCTAAACAAAATACATGCAAATGACATATCAAATGAGAAAATGGTAGTAAGATTTATGATCATATAAGGAGACCACATGATCTCAGATCTTTATGTTGATGTTTAGAATGAGAGCGCTTATTTGTGATCCCTACTATATGCTATTCCCATTTACTTTATGTTATATTCAAGTCCTCTCACAATACTCTAGTGGAGGTTACACCTTTTTTGCTTAGCTTCTGGGCCTTACAATCAAGAATAACTATAGTATTTCAACAAAAAACTTATATGGAACGGAAACATAAAATTTTATAGGCCTAAACTATCGGGGCTCTACTTTCCCTTCTCTTTTATCTTATGATCTTTTTAAAGGCGAGTCTTATAAATATTCATGGCTATTAATATTAACTCTAAATTTTTATGCTGCACCTTTGGATAGAGCATTATGCTAAGTTATTTATCTATGGGAATGATAAAATTTACATATATCCCCAACCTTTTCTAGTAAAAATACTCACTACATAATGATACAAGGAAATGATTTCCAAAATGTTGAAAACTCAAGTAAATAAACATAGAGGGCATAATATAGAGATAAACAAGTCACATTGGGTATGATACCTAGGCAGATAAGCACAAAAGGGAGAGCGTAATATACATGCACTAAGTTATAGAAATATTTTGTGTACACATGCATATTGTTCATGGGGTTGTGTGTGAATGAATGAGTTGTACGTAATGTAGGAAATGGACTAGATGAGCACATGATGTATAAGTATTAAAGCTACGAAATATGTAATGTGTAAACATGTAGACTATAAGATATGTAGACATAAAATAAAATGAATTAAGAAACACAAATAAAACTAATGAAGTGCATATTATTTTATAGGTGGACTAACATGTCAAATGAGTACACATATGAAATATGAGCAAGTGAGCACCATGACACATGGCCAGAATAACTATATGGCCTTTATTGTTTAAGCAAGTAGGCAATGTGGCATGTAAAATATATAGAAATTTTCATATTATCAATTAGCTTGCGGTAACCACACAATACCGATAAGTGAAATAAGGAAAGTAAACATTGTAGTAAATAACATGTAGATAAAAGGTCTTGCGAAAACATATAGTAATAAGCAAGGGTTCACTGAAGTGAATAGCACTTACATGCAAGCATTCAATGATATTAGGAACCTGTGGTAAAGTAATCCATAAAGGGAAATGATATACAAATAGATAAATTATAGAAAATCAAGAATGGTAATTACATTAAAAACAATCTTTTAAAACTACAAGATATCCCATAGAACCACTATACCATAATAAGGGAAAACACACTCTCTTAAGCGTTAAGTCACGGGTTGGACAGTTCAGACCATATTCCCTACTCACCCCAAATCACCTACAATTGATTTACCCATCTACTTTCTACAATCTCCTAAGAATTCTTATCGGTGTTTTGCTATTGTAACTTGGCTTCTTTCTAGGTCAATATAAATACTACAGTTGAGATAGAGAAAAACAATCCTTATTAGTTCGTCTTTTTGAATAGGAGGCCTCGGTCAACTTTACCTTCGTTACTAACTTGTGTTACATCACACTCAATGTTTGGTGCATTTCAAAGGTCACAATAATTAAAAAGGTAGTGAAGATTGAATGCACCACAAAACAAGAACTCTAATATCAAGTACCTATAACGTTATATCATCATTCATATTGTCTTAGATTTAAATGCTTTAAGGTAACTAGATATGTCTGACCATACTAATAGATTCCTTATTTTTTTTATAACAAGTGAGGGTTCTCCAGCTCTTTTCCCATGCAAGATAGCAAAAAAGAACGACTAGCATATGATCAAATTATTTTCTCTTACTCAATTGGATTTTGATTGATGAGTCATTATTGCATATATTAAATGAATCTTGTTGTAGCTCTATTCAATTTGACAGAAGTCTATACATGCGTATAATGCTCTACTTCTCTTTTGTACTATTATGTAGATGTCCATGTATCTTCTATCTAGGTGACCTTTCTATTCCCCCCTTTTTTCTTGTTTTTATCAATACTTAAATTAGTACTACAATAACTTTTCTATCTCACAAATGTTCACAAATTTACACTCGAGTGTGCCTTTATAACTTGTTATAGTGGAAGAATTGATACTTTATCCTTGCCTCATACATAACAATCATTCTTTATAACCACCTATATAACTCCTCTATAACATCCTCACATCACGCCTACTCTTATGTTTATGGATTTTTCATATCCCATCTCTTTCTAACTTGAAGCTCTATGTACATATTTGTCCTGTGTCATTGAAGCTTCATTCTCACATGCTTCCTATCTAACAATTACCGTTTAACAATATCTAGTAGCTTCATGTACTCTAATCCCACTATTTACAACCTGACTAATCACAACATAGGTCTTACCAATCAATTTTCCATTTGTTAACCTTACCCTTTAGTCACATAGTAATTCATTATAGCCAACATATAGATCATAATAGGAACTACCGTACATATATCATCTGCAACAATTGTCGCACTTATCCCTATGTTTTTAGCAATGAAAAGAATACAAATGTTATTAGTAATTATTTGGGTTGCTCACACATTATATAAAAGACAAATATTAACATACTTAAGATGATATGTGGTGATAATTTATGCCTTCTTATTCGGTTAGGGATATCTCTAGTAACAACATTCTTGCAATGATACATCCACCTATCAGATTATCTCACTATATTTTTCCAACTAAAATAAATTGGTTCAACAACATCAATTTCTACGACATGTGTAACACTAAAAATTCTATGTAAATCATATACTAAAAACAAGTGACCTCCATAAGAATAGAACCTATAAGTATGTAGGAAATATAGAACTCAAAGTTTGTTACATCCTCCAAAGAAAATGTTCTTTGAAATGCTACAGCTAGGTAACCAATAATTTTGTAAGAATATACTATATCTTTCTCAATTTAACTGATGTGATTCAAATGGAAGAAATGCCACTTTAGATGAAAATAACATAAAAGCCTCTACTTACCTTACGGAGTGAGACGGTCGAATAAAATGAGCTCAATCGAGTCAAAATTTTGGGAACTTAAGAGTCTTTCTGTATGTCACATGTTGACACTTTACCAACCTTTAACCTTAATGATAGTAAGCATAACATGCATAACATGATCAGCTACAACTGGAAATTCACTTCTTAATTTTGCTCTATCACACAATCTTTATTATGAAGGAAGGTAACATTTCCTAAATGTCCAAAAAGCCCCCTAATTGTAAATGTGGCATGCAACACATTCCTAAATAAGGATCTACTAGAAACGACTGTGTAGACTCCCTAGGACGAAGTGCTCTGATACCACTTTTGTCACACCCCAATCCTAGGTGAGAAAGACAAGTACCATATGAAAACTTGTTTTACATGTGACCTATGATGAGAAAGTTACTACTATGCAGATAGATTTATCAATAAGAACATTTATATACAACACATGTTGACTTGCTTAACCGATACATGTGACAAGTGAAATTATGAATACAACTAATAGCTTTACAATGTCTATAAAGACTCTACTAGAATCTATGGCTGTACGACTATGATAATATGCATAGTAAAGACTCGGCAAAGCCTTAATCAATCTGGATCTCATCAATAATTGCTGAGTATCATGTTCTTCTATTAGGAAGATCTACTAGTTCAATACTTGTACCTGCAACATGAAATGTAGTGTCTCATATAATGGAGTCAGTACGAAAGAATGTACTAAATATTTAAGCATAGTAAAACCATATGTAAAATGAGAGATCAAGTGAAACATAATTAAAATGGATAGGTATTTGAGACCACGTTTGCTTATACTTGTGGAATCGTGTAAACTCTTTTCATTACTTTGATGTACGTTATAATCTTTATAAGGCATATGATACAAATGGCAAGATGATCACTGGTAGAAAGGGATGACCGATGCTAGGCATTTTAATCCCTGGGATGTTGTCCTCATAATTCGACAAATTGGGATCGGATCATGCTAGGCTTTCGCCCCTAAGCTGCCACCCTTCTATACCGATTGGGATTGACCCATGCTAGGCATTTTCCCCCTTGGCTACAACCCGTAATTAAAATATTGCTTTATATAGTTTCTTTAATCTTTGATATTGTTGTTTATTAGTTCATAACTTTTTTGAGATTGATCTTTGGATAATCATAACTCATTTTAGATTGTTCTTTTGATGAACATTATATTTTTTGTGATTGTTGTTTTGGTGCTCATAATCATTGTTGAGATTTGGAACTATGGACGAGTAGTACAAGACATATGAATATGGATTTACGATAATAACAATGAGAAGGAAAGAAAATGTGACACCAACATAATATAGAAGCTTATATGACTCAGTTTACATTTTAACATCTAAAATTGATAGAAGCATATCAAGTGAAGACATTCAACATTCAGCAGAGAGATTAAACTATATTTGATGGCAAAATACTCACTAACTAATACCGAATACAAGGTATACATGAACGTGGAACCAATGGAGGATGTGGGCAGATTCAACTTAAGGATGGATACATATTCCAAGTAAGTTGTGAAAAGATGACATAAATGATGGAGGAGACAATTGATGTAAGGTTACAAGATAAATAAAGTTTGTATATCCAACATATATACATTTGTACCATGTATAATTTAGGCTTATTTTTATTTATATAAATTTATTATGTAACAAGGGAACTTTTACGAAGATACATGTTAAAACCTTGAATTCTAATACTTGGTAAATTAAGCACGTACATTCAGTAATAACATAGTATTCAAGTATTTACTTTAATGCTGGAGGGAGTAGGAAACAGTCACTGCCAAGGGGTAGAAAGCTTGCTTTGTTATACAAGTGTTGAAGTCATGCCAATTTCATAGGAAATCGAATAGCCATGCATACCTTGCTCCACAACTTTGGATATTACAATGATTTAACTGTCTTCCTTTAATATTATTTATTCAAAAATGGAGTAAATAATTAAACTAGTAATAGTAGCTGATAAAAAAATTGGGATACTTGATCAAGACCAAAATAGTACTTGGCAGTAAATTTGTAATTGATCCCATCAAGGGTGTTCTTCATAACCATTCCTCTAATTTTTTTTATATCATACACCCTTTTAAAAGGTTCTCTGAAACTCCTAGGGATTCATCACGTTTGGAAAACAATATACAAAGGGATGGAAGGATGTAAGCTCATGCAACATTCAATAAAGTGTCATATATAGACACTCTCAATGTTCTATCCTCTAACAAGTTTCCATGACTTCTCTGCCCACATCCTTCAACAACCCCTTCCTTTATGATATACAAAAAAGTCCCTGAGAATCAAAATGTGGAAATAGAAATATGAACTCATGACTTCCGATCAACATCCAGTGAATTCAAACTAATCTCATTTAAGATTCTCAAAACAAGCTCACAATCAAAATTTAAGGGAACTCCACTCCATATCTGTCCAAACAAGCACACTTGGCCTTAATATTAACAAAGCTCACACCATATAGAGGCAACAATCCTCTATTAATTAACACATTCAAATATTTACAAATCATGCATGAACAAGAGAGGGATGAAAATGTAACGACCCGGGAGTACACCTAGGCGTCACACAACATACTCGACCTCTTGAAGCTCTTATACAAGCCTCTTGGAATTCATTCATCACAAAATTATGAAAAGTACTATGGAATTTAAACTTTTCACAATAAGTCAATTAGGAAACTTTTTTATAAAACATAAGAAGAACAAGTCTCATGACAAGCCTCCTTAAACATATCTCATTATTATAGAGTCATAACCCTTACATAGAAAATAAACTTATGTTAACTACAAAAGTAATTAATGAAAGAAAACTAAAAACATCTTTTTCCTCGAACATATGAGGACATGCGCAGTCGTTAGAGAATTTTCTTTCCCAATCTTGAACTCTAGGGATCCTCACTTGTCACTATAACACTTTGAAAATCCAAGACGAGTCTTAGAGCCTAACATAGGTGAAATGGGGCCTAAGCACTGTTTTAAGACCTATTTTAATTAATTTAGGTCATTTAGGAAGTTTAAGAACCAAAACGTCCAAGAACATTTGTGACGTTCGAAAATTATTTCTAAGGGGTACTAGCGTTCCCTAGCCTATTTGACTAGCTTTTAGGAGTTGGAAATACATGAAATTAGGTGGAAGGATGAAAAACAAGTGTTAAGGATTATTCATAGTCGAAACTTCCGGGTACGAATCCCCAAGGACCAACCAAGGTCCCTTAATGAGAACCCTAGCACGTATGAGGCAACACTGCCTAGGAAGTGTGCAACCATGAGAAGCCATAAATGGCTCGTGTATGGATCGACGGGGCGTCGACGTCCACCGTTGTCCCAAAATTATCCAAAATGTTGGATGCTGTCAGATTCGAGTCTTTGAACTCAACACTGTTGTGCAGCACGGAAGGTATAGTGCCCGTCGACTCACAGATGGACTGTCGACGCTTCTGTCTGTAAGGGTCCATTTTTCTGCACAATGTAAGTTAAGTCCAATTAAAATAATCAAGGGGTTTAGGGTTTATTTAGGGATTAAAGGAATATTAATTAACTAATTCACCCCCCCATATAAAGACCCCAACCCTTATTAATCTAAACACAACTCACAAAATAAACTCTCTTCCTTCTCTCTTCTTTCTCTCTCTAGTTTGAAGACACCATCGAAGACAAGCTAGGGGGAGGTTTTGGGTGATGGAAAGGGACAATTTCACCATAAAATCTTTATCCAACATTAAAGTATGGGATCTAATTCACCTTTGAGACTCTTTCCTCAAAGGGTTCCTTCAAAATGGATTTCAAAAGTTGATTTTTCATGTGGTTTTCCTCCAATCAAAAAATTGATGTTTTGAACTGAGTTGTTTATGGTTTATTTAGGATATAATGTATATATTAAAATGTATTTTAAAATTATTATGATCAGTTGTGATAGGTTGGTTGAATTTGAAGAATGTTATCCTTAACCCTTAACCCTAGGTTGATCTTGATGTAAATTAGGTTGTGATTGATTAAATTGTCTTGTTAATGGGTTAAATCACTATTAGATGATATTGTTACACCAATCATTGAAAAATTATAATTAATTTTTGTCGTTCATGCTAATCTTGAGAACTGATCTAGGTTATGAAAATTGGCTTAAGTAACCTTGTTTTAAGCAATGCTTTGGTATTGAATAATGGTGTAGTAACTCTTCTATTATTGTTATCATTTTGATTATTGAATTTTGATGATTAAAATCTAAATTGGATTGAATTGAGGTTTTGTGGTAAGGCCTGAATAATAAACCTTGAAGGAGGCTTCGTAAGGCTTCGAATATCTATCTTTACTTCCAATTATGATTAATTGTGATTAAGTCATTATGTTATATTGGAGTATGCCTTATATTAGGATGATAAAGTTGTATGATTTTGAATTGAAATTTCTTGATTATGGTTGTGAGGTTGATTAATATGTAAATCCTATAAGGATGGTGATGTATACCAATGTGCCTTATTATGAATTGATATGTAATGTGTTAACCTCACCTCTATGAATTGTGATGAAAGGAATTATACTCATATAATTCTTATTGTGAAATATATGACGATGATTGTAGAAGGGGTAGACCCTATGAAATAAACTAAGCTATTATTGATAATTAAAGGCTTAATGATATTTCAAAAAGGAACTCTAGCTAAGAACCAAGTGAACTAGGTTGAGGAGTGTCCCTTCCAACATAAGGAAGGAGGGAGAACTACATTACTCTTGAGATTGGATACTATAATGCATGGAGCATAAAGAGGGTCCCAAATTATCTCTAATTTCTTGAACTATGTTGCCCCATCGAAATACTAGCTAGTGGATCCATGTAGGTTCTATATTTTATGTCTTCTTACTACCTTGGCAAGTAGTCCATGCTATTTCAATTTAGGTTTTCATGACAACGGATTCCACAGTATCTCATATGATCTATGTCGGTTAGGGAAAGATGTTCCCAAAAGGTAAAATGAAATAAAGGATTTGAACTCTAACTAGGATAATCTAAGGGTGTATCGTAGTCTAGGTAGCGGTGTGAGACTCTACCTAAGTATTGCACTAGTTAGCCTTCAAAGGAGTCTTAGGATGATGTTCTTATATATGATTATGGTATGATAATATATGATATGTACATAATGAACTTGCACATTGTTGATACTATATGTTGATTAATTCACATATGACTATGTGTTGGATATTATTGTTAAAATAAGATGAAATGTATATGTAAATGTTATATTATGTGAAGTTGGACATTTGATATGGTTTCTTGTTGAGGCTATTCGATTGAGTAAGCTTATGGGGCTTTGCTTGATCATTGAAATTGTTGACTTGATAAGGATTCATGAGTAGTTGTCTTGCTTATTATGATATAATTGACTCTTATTCAAACTTGTGATGTTATTCCTTGATGATAGGGTTGTAGTACATCATGGATTCAACTATTTTGGGATACAAATTACTTGTTTGAGTTAGTAAACATGTTTGGTTGATTGGTATGACTTGCTTGATTTTGCATTAGACTTTTAAAAAGGTAAAAATGGTATGTTTTGACTAAATTTCCCTTTTTAGCATGTTTTGCTCTTATATGTGCATATGTTCTCGTACTTAGTATATTTGGAGTACTTACCCCATATTCTTCCTTTTTCCCAAATATTTTAGGTTACGGTTTTTCAAGGCTCGCTCGAGGTGACTTGTAGAAGGCTTAGATACTCTTTATCATCCAAGTGGGTAGGTCCTCACTTTCCGAGGGCGATTCCAATATCTTGCTTATGAAGCTCCATTGTTTTTCTAAGAATTTTATTTTCATTCCAGTTTCATTGTGTACGACTTGTATAAGCCTATATGTGGATTCTTTATCTTTGATGTACGACTATGCCAAAATTGTTAAGATCATTTAGATGGAATGAGATGAGACAACCTTTGAAACAATTTTCTATCTAATATGTATATATATATATATGTTGTAAAGGTAGAATCCTATGTAAAATTCCTATACGATGGGTCTATGTATACTCGATACGACTATATGATATGTAAGTAGTGGTCTATCTAAACCTCCAAATAGATGTAACAAATTTTTAAATTTTTTCACATTTTCAACATACGAATGTAATGATATGAGACTAAGAGGCTAGTATTAGTCCTTGCGAAAGGACAATAATGTCAATTACATCTAGGAGCTAAACCCAAATGTGACAAACTTGGTTTCAGAGTATGAGGTTGAATATAGTTGAGTTTGTCTCTCTCTCTACCAAGTCTATGTAGGTTTGCATTCGTAATTGTGAAGCGCGCCACACATATGAATAGGAACCTATGTGATGCCTAGGAACCACTCTCTTTCTTGGAAATCATATATCGTATCGTTAGAGTATACTTATGGTATGCTTTAGCATCAAATCTTATCGTTTTGCTTATATAAAGAATGAACACTCGAAGGAATGCGGGTCGAAGTCTTAAAGAGGAAATTTCCAATGCGGGATCTCCTCCCTGTGGTGATCAAGTGCCTCCACTTGAAGAAGATGCTAATGTTGACCAAGCTACGAGCAATCCTCCACCCTTGACAGATGGAGATATAAGGGATGCCCTCATTCAATTGGCTCAAGCCGCCTTTGTCCAGTCCCAAGCTATGACGGCCCAAGCCAATCGGGAGCTTGTACCCCTTCTTCATCAACAAGTCACTAGCATGGCTTCCCGTCTAAGGGATTTCACTAGATTAAACCCTCCTACTTTCTATGAGTCTAGGGTTGAGGAATACCCCCAAGAATTAATTGATAAAGTCAATAAGATACTTTTGTCTATGGGTTAACCACAAGTGAGAAGACCGAGTTGGTCACTTATCAACTCAAGGACGTGGCCCAAGCATTGTATGTGCAATGGAGGGATAATAGGCCATTGAGTGGTTATCCGTTGACTTGGGAGATCTTTAAGAAGTCTTTTCTTGATCGTTTCATTCCTAGAGAGATGAGGGAGGCTAAAGTGGTGGAGTTCATCAACCTTCGCCAAGGAGGTATACGTGTTCATGAATACTCCTTTAAATTCACTAAGTTATCAAAATATGCTCCTTCTTTGATTTTCGATCCTATAGATGAAATGAATCGCTTTGTGATGGGGGGTAAGAGGATTCGCAAGAGAAGTGTCATTCGTCTATGCTACACGACAACATGAACATTTCTCGTCTTATGGTGCATAACAAGCATGTAGAAGAGTCATGGTCTAGGAGGAAGAGTAATGATTCTAAGAGGGAAAGATCTTTTGATGGAGGTCGTTCAATGAATAGGCTTGAGATACAAAAGAAGCCTAGATTTAAGATGCGGGTTACAAGTTATGTCCCTTCCAAGTTCCCAAGAGCTAGTGGTTACTAATTCACCAACCGAGAAGCAAACTTGTTGAAAGTGTGGCAAGACGCACTATGGTGATTGTCTTAAGGGGACGGATAATTGTTTTGGTTGTGGCAAGAGTAGAAACAAGGTTAAGGATTCTTGTCAAGAACAAGGTCGTGGTCATTCTCAAGCAAGTGGTTCTAGTGATGCTCCAAAGAAGAACTGTTTCTATGCTCTCCACTCTAGGGGTGAGAAAGATACTTCTCCAAACGTGGTGACCGGTATGTTGAAAGTTTTCTCTATTGATGTATATGCCTTAATTGATTGAGGCGTTACTTTATCCTATGTTACTCATCTAGTAGCCATAAAGTTTCTTATTTTACCCGATATTTTCCATGAACCTTTTGTAGTGTGTACTTAGTGGGTAAGTCGGTTGTTGCTAAAAGGGTGTATATAAAAATGTCCTATAATGTTTCCCAATAGATTTTCTTCTGTTGAACTAGTAGAACTCGATATGCTTGATGTTGATATTATATTGGGTATGAATTGGTTGCATGCTTGCTTTGCTTCTATTGATTGAAGGATAAGGGTGGTGAAGTTTATCATTCTAAATGAACCCGTTGTAAAGTTTAAAAGGGAAATCTTTATTTCTAGAGGTCGTATCATCTCTTGTCTTAAAGCATGCAAAATGATCTGTAAAGATTGTATATACCATATTGTAAGAGTCCAAGATCTAGACTCCGAAATTCCTCTCATTGAGTCGGTCCACGTAGTGACAGAATTTCCGAAGGTTTTTCCTAATGACCTTCTCGGTATTTCTCCCGAAAAGGAAATTGATTTTGGTTTCAATTGTCTACCCGAAAACAAATCACATTTAAATTCCTCCTTATCGGATGGCTCCGTCTGAATTGAAAGAGTTGAAGGCTCAACTCAAGTATTTACTAGACAAAGGATTCATAAGACCTAGTATTTCTCCATGGTGTGCTCCCGTTTTGTTTTTAAAGAAGAAGGATGGGTCCTTGAGAATGTGTATTGATTACCGCCAACTCATCAAGGTTACCATTAAGAATAAGTATCCTCTCCCTCAGATAGAGGACTTGTTTGATCAACTCCAAAGGGCGAGCCATTTTTCAAAAATTGACTTGAGATCGGGGTATCACCAACTTATGGTGAGAAGTGAGGATTTACCAAGGATGACCTTCTGGACTAGGTATTAGTACTATGAGTTCTTACTAATGTCTTTCGGTCTCACTAAAGCTTCGGCGGCGTTTATTGACCTAATGAATAGAGCGTTTTGGAATTACCTAGATTCATTTGTCATTGTCTTCATTGATGATATCTTGGTATATTTGAAGAATGTGGGAGACCATATGGGTCATTTGACGGTGGTATTGTAAGCCCTTAAGGAACATCAATTGTTTGACCAATATAGCAAGTATGAGTTTTGGTTGAGGTCTGTGGCATTTCTTGGGCACATCATCTTTAGTGAGGGAGTTGAGGTAGACCCAAGGAAAACAGAGGCGGTGAAGAATTGACCAAGACCATTGACTCTAACTGATATTAGGAGTTTCTTGGGTTTAGCGAGTTATTATCAGAGATTCGTGGATGGCTTTGCATTGTGACGCATCCCGAGTGGGTTTGGGGTGTGTGCGTATGCATCACGGGAATGTGATAGACTATGCCTCTAGGAAACATAAGGTAAATGGGAGAAACTATCCCACTCATGACCTTGAGGTAGAGGTCGTGGTGTTTGCTTTTAAAATTTTGAGGCATTACTTGTACGGTGTACATGTTGATGTCTTTCCCAACCAGAAGAGTGTCCAATATGTGTTTACCCGAGAGGAGTTGAATCTCCGGCAAATAAGGTGGTTAGAATTGTTGAAATATTTGGACATGAGTGTCCTTTATCACCCCAGCAAGGCTAAGGTAGTTGAAGATGACCTATGTCGTATGACTGTGGGTAGGGTATCCCACATTGATGAAGCCAAGAAAGACCTAGTAAGGGATGTCATAGGTTTGCTAGGTTGGGGGTGAGATTAGAAGATTCTTCGGATGGTGCTTTCATGATTCATGATAACCCCGAGTCATCATTTATGGTTGAGGTGAAGTCCAAGCAACACCTTGACAAATCAGTGATGGAGTTTAAGGAAACGGTCCTCGGCAAGCTTAATGAGGCATTTTCTCTAGGGGGATGATATATTAAGGTTCCCAGGGAGATTATGTGTTCCCAAGGTGGATGGGTTTAGGGACCGGATCCCAGAAGAAGCCCATAGGTCCCGCTACTCAATTCGTTCGGGTAAGACAAAAAGGTACCCTGACCTTAGGAAAATTTATTGGTGGAAAGGTATGAAAAAGGACATAGCGGAGTTTCTCGCTAAGTGTCCAAATTTCCAAAAAGTAAAAGACGAAAATAGAAAGCCAGGTGTCTAACTACAAGAGATCCAAATTCTTCCCTGGAAGTGGAAAGACATTAATTTGGATTTTGTGGTGGGATTACCTCGGACTCAAAGTTCATATGATTCTATATGGGTGGTTGTGGATAGGTTGACAAAGTACGCTCTCTTTATTCCCATCAAGTCTACTTATTCGGCGGAATATTATGCGAGGATATTCATAGATTAGATTGTGTGTCGCCATGGTATTTCGTTATTCATCATATTAGATCGGGGTGCACAATTTACATCTAGGTTTTGGAGGTTATTTCAAAAAAGGTTGGCTACTAAGGTGAAGTTGAGTAGAACTTTTCATCCCGAAACGGATGGTCAAGCGGAATGCATTACTCAAACCCTCAAGGATATGCTTAGGGCTTGCATTATTGATTTTTAAGGGAATTTGTGTAAACATTTTCCTTTGGAGGATTTTTCCTATAACAATAGTATTCATTCATCCATTTCCATGGCTCCATATGGAGCCTTGTATGGTAGGAGGTGTAGTTCTCCTAGTGGATTGTTTGAAGCGGGTGAGCCTTCGATTCTCTGTCCCGATTTGATTTATAAGACTTTGGAAAAGGTTCATATCATATGGAACCGGTTGCAAACGGCCTATTGTCGACAAAAGTTTTATGTCAATCATAGGATAAGGGATTTGGAGTTTGATAAATATGATAGGGTGTATATGAAAATTTCACCGATGGAAGGGGTAGTTAGATTTGGCAAGAAAGGGAAGTTGAGTCCTTGTTATATGGGTCCCTATGAAATCTTTGCAAGGGTTGGTAAGGCTGCCTATGAATTTGAACATCCTAATGAATTGTCTTGGGTTCATCAAATTTTCAATGTTTTTATGTTGATGAAGTGTATCGGTAATCCCGAGTCCATTA
This sequence comes from Solanum pennellii, assembly GCF_001406875.1. NCBI lineage: Eukaryota > Viridiplantae > Streptophyta > Magnoliopsida > Solanales > Solanaceae > Solanum > Solanum pennellii. Next base: position 41,955,867 of record NC_028643.1, on the reverse strand, counting down.
TTACTATTGAGGGTCTTGGTGTCAAGGATAACATCTCTTATGGGGAATTTCCGGTTCAAATTATTGATAGGCAAGTCAAGAAGTTAAGGAATAAAAAGGTGGTTTCTGTAAACGTGTTATGGAAGAATCACCTAGTTAAGGGTGCAACATGGAAGGCCGAGGACGACATGAAGTCCCGTTACCCTCATCTTTTTGATAATTAAGGTATTCATTCTTTTTATAATATAAATATGACTAGAAATTGATGTTTCATGATTTTTGGTTAAGTCTTGCAAAAATGTGCATTTTGAGTTTCATTACAGTGAAATTAACACCTGAACTTGAAATTTTTGCCTTTTTGGTTTGTTTTTTTTATGTTGTGCATTTTAACATGGTCCGTCTTAGTGAAAAGTTATGTGAACTATTGATAAGTTGAACTTTGTGCTAATTGAATCATGTAATGTATGTTGAGCTCATGTGTGTTGTAATAAGAAATACCTCATGATGAACTGTTTTGAGCCTTATGTGTGATAATTGGAGTTTTGAAATTTTCCTTGTTGAAATGATATGATTTATGTTGATTTGATAATGTTGATTTGTTGGGCTTCTAGTCTTGAGTCTATTCCTTCCTTCAAAAGAGTTTTAGTGTCATTCGGGAATGAATGTTCCCGGGGGGGGGGGGGA
>NC_028643.1:41889275-41954942 GCF_001406875.1 Solanum pennellii | reverse complement strand
GGGGGGGGGGGGGGGTAATGTAACTTTGAAAATCCAAGACGTGTCTTAGAGCCTAACATAGGTTACATGGGGTCAAAGCACTATTTTAAGACCTATTTGAATGAATATAGGTCATTTAGGAAGTGTAAGAACCAAAACATCCAAGAACATCTATGACGTTCGGAAACTAGTTCTAAGGGGTACTAGAATCCCATAGCCTATTTTACTAGCTTTTAGGTTTCATAAATCCATGAAATTAGGCGGAAGGGTTTATAATAGGTGTTTAGGATGATTCGTGGTCGAAACATCCGGGTACGACTTTCCAAGGACCAACAAAGGGCCCTTGAGGAGGACCTTAGCACGTAGAAGGCAACACTGCCTAGGTAGTCTGCAACTACGAGAAGCCATCAATGGCTCCTGTGTGGATCGACGGGGCATTGATGCCCACCATCGCCCCACACTTAACAAAAATATTGGAAGCCCTCATATGCAAAGTCTTTGAATTCAATGACGGTTGTGTAGCACGAAAGGCACAATGCACGTCGACTCACAGAGAGACAGTTGTGAACTGAGTTGTTTATGATTTATTTAGGATTTAATGTATAGATTAACATGTATTTAAACTTGATTATGATCAATTGTGATAGTTTGGTTCAATTTGAAGCATATGATCCTTAACCATTAACCTTAGGTTGATCTTGTTTTAAATTGGGTTGTGATTGATTCAGTTGTCTCGATTATGGGTTAATCACTATAAGATGATGTTGTTGCACCAATCATCAACAAATTAGGAAGAATTGTTGTGTTTCATGCTAATATTGAGAAGTGATCTAGGTTATGGAAATAGGCCTAAGCAACATTGTTTTAAGCATTGATTTGGTATTGGATTATGGTGTAGTGACTCTTCTAGTATTGTTATCATGTTAATTATTGAATTATGATGTTGAACATCTAAATTGGAATGAATTGAGGTTTTGTGGTAAGGCCTAAATGGTGAACCTTGAAGGATCATTGGTAAGCCTTAAAATATGTATATTTACTTCAAATTGTGGTTAAGTTATGATGTTATACTGGAGTATGCCTTGTATTAGGATTGGTAGGCTGGTATGATGTTGAATTGAAATGTCTAGATTATGGTTGTGAGGTTGATTAAGATGTAAATGCTATAAGGAGGGTGAATGATTTATCAATGTGCCTTATTATGATATGAAAATTTTAATGTACTAACCTCACATAAATTAATTGTAATGAAAGGATTTATACTCGTGCAATTCTTATTGAGCTACTGATGATGATGAATATACAAGGGGTATACCCTATGAACTAAACTATGCTATGATTGATAATAAAGGCTTAAAGACATTTCAAAAAGGGAGTCTACCTTAGCACCGAGTGAACCAAAGTGAGGAGTGTCCTTTCCTACATAGGGAATGTAGGATCACTAATGTACTCTTGAGATTGGAGAATACAATTCATGTAGCATAAAGAGGTTCCCAACAATATCTCCTAGTTCATAAACTATGTTGCCCCCATAGGAATACTAGCTTTGAATCCACGTAGTTGTTATGTTTCATATTTTGGTTCTACCTTGATACGTAGGCCGCCTACCTTCAGTGTAGGGTCTTATGACACCGGATTTCACACTAGCTCATGTGATCTATGTTGGTTAGGGCAAGTTGTTCCAAAAAGGTAAAATGAACTAAAGGATTGAACTCTAACTAGGATAACCTAAGGGGTCTATCTTAGTCTAGGTAGGGGTATGTGACTCTACCTAAGCATTGCACTAGTTAACCTTGAGAGGAGTCTCAGGAGGATGTTCTTATGTATGATTATGGTTATTATGCTATACGACATGTATATGATAATGTTGCACATTTTTTATACTTTATGTACATTATTTTACTTATGGATATGTGTTGGTTTATATTGTTAAAGTAATATCATAGGTACACCTAAATGCCATGGTAAGTGAAGTAGGATGTTAGTCATGATTCTTGTTGGGTTACTTGATTGAGTAAGGTTATGGGGCTTTACTTGGTCATTGAACTTGTTGACTCGATCAGTGTTCATGGGTAATTGACTTGGTTTGGTTATGTTGAAATGTACTCTTATTCATGCTTATTGTTAATAAGACCTTATGATAGCGTTACTTGAATATGAATCTAACTATATGATATGCGTGGTTGACTTGACTAGACTTGATGATGTTTGTTTGGTAATGTACATGCTTATAACTTAGTGAACATGTCTTATGGATTGGTATGGTCTTGTTGAATTTGCATAACTGTTTTGAAAGTATATTGCATATCTTCATGAAATGTCCTTTTTCCTAGCATGATTTCAAAGTATGTGTGGATATGGTCCCATACATAGTAGAAGTGGTGTACTAACCACATTTCTTCCTTTCCCCTACATTTTTGGTTCTGGTCATTGACGTGATTTGAAGACGGCTTGACGAAGGATTGGATCTCTTATTCATCCATGTAGGGTAGGTCCTCATTTTCCGATGTGATGCCACTATCTAGATTATGGAATTTGCTTTTTAGTTAAAGAATTCTATGGTTCTTTCTTTCCATTTAGTACGAAACATTGTATAGCCCATGTGAGGCATTTTCACTTGATGTATAGCTTATGACCAAGTTCTTACAATCTTATTAGATGGTTATGAGATGAGACGACGATTATGATAATTATGTCTATGTTATACTTCATATACTTATGTGCAATAAAAGTAGAAGACTAAGTAATCTACCTATACGAAGGGTCTATGTATACTCGATATATATATGTTATGTGCATGAACAGGTCTATGTAAACTTCCTAGTATAAGTAATGAAATGTTTTAAATTTTTCGCTAAATTTGACCTATGAATGTAATGATGTAAGCTAAGAGACTAGTCTTAGACCTCAAAGAGGCCGCCGCCGCTGGTTACTGTCACGACTCGAGTCTAGACCTTAGCCAAAACCGGCGTTGTTGACCTCTCAAAGGTCACAGACAAGCCTATATACGTCATCGTAACATCATCTAGGTTAATTTTAACGGAAAATTTTGAACTTTTTGTTTACTTAGACTTCATAGTGAGAAACTTTGAAATCATATAATACTATCTACATAAAATCATAAGCATTTAAGATCAACCATCTAATATCAAGATAATCAAATGAAAGACATAGTCATATCTATATAAAAAATAGAGTTGCCAAAATGGCACCAATACAATATCTGAAAATAACTCGGAAAGAAACACTAGTGGAACATACTCCACTAGATCATGCATACATCTAAGCTAGAATATAAAATATAGGAATCCTCGAAAGCAAGAAGGACAACCAAGTCCGAGTGAATACTCCACGTCCGGATAACTTCAGCGTAGTCTCGTAAGCTCTAGCATTCACGTGCACCTTCACCTAAAAGTAGAGAGTTGTATGGGATTAGTACACACTTCTACTATGTATGGGTATATGCAAGCACACACCAATGAAATGCATGATTAAGAAGAGCTCTCTCCTAAAGATATGAGTTATGAAAAGTCAAGTTAGTGGTCTTGCCAAATCGGATTAGGAAAGTCAAATTGTGAGAGTTACATGCATCATCATACATATTATTTCGCAAACAACACATAACATATTGGACATATCATTTCACATAGTTCATATCATTCCTTCATATACCATGAGACCTTGGAATCATGGACTTGACAATAAGACTTCCAAAAATGAGGGCTCGCAATATGGGACCTGAACTAAGGAGCCTCTTTTAGCAAACACAGAGTCTGCTTCATTCATCTATGCGTACTTCATTTTCGTTCATTCATATACTAGTATAAACACCAGCTATACCTATGATATAGTTTAATACTTTCATCGGGTTCGCTGTGCAATGACCAAGAATAACATATTGCCATTATTTAGGTTTATCTCACCTCTTGATTATCCTATCCTAACACTTTTAGTATCGTTCATTTCATTATGTGCATTACTTGAGACTGTCCTCATTCTTTCTTTGGGAACATTAACCTTAACCATTATAGATCATGTGAGCATCATGAAATCCAGTTTTAACCCCACACTCAAAAGAGGTGGAATCACCTGCCAAAGTGCACCAAAACATGCTAGTGTATATAGGGAATCAAATCGTGCTAGGACCCGATGTTGGCAGTATAGGTTAAAATACTAGGAGATATAAGGAGACTCATACCCGTCTAGATGGATAGTTTCATCTCATGAGAATTACACGAACCTCTGCCTTCCCAAAAGAAGAAATCGCGACTCATAGCTAGCCTATTGGTGCTTCGTATAAATTCCATTACATTCATCTCATACATCATAGAAGCTGGATTCTAGCATGAGACATCAAATCTCATTAGATGATTTCTCATTTCATCATTACATATTACATATGAATTGTCCTTAAACTTACAAATAGAGTGTGACTGAGACTTGTCTCTTAAAATTCAACACTCTCTGAGATGAATACTTTTGTGGACATTATATAGGCGTAGGTACAACTTTTATTACTTTCACTAGCCTCATATTATGGTGCCACCCTGTTCTCTCTTAACAACTTTTCATCTCATCGTTACACACCTTTCATTATTTGTTAATCGCATAACATACATATGCTCTCTCTGGAAGATACATTGAGGGACATTGGTTCTAGGCGTAGATACAACTCGTCTCACATGTACTAGACTATCCTCATGAATCCACGTTTTCTTTGGTTATTCATCATTTAGTATATATATACTCTCTTAGAAATTTCATTTGGTGACACTGATTTTTAGGTTTAGATGCAGCTTATGTCACTTGCACTAGCCTATATTCATGTAGTCACTCTTTTTATTACATATTACTACGATTCATTCTTAACACTTTCTTTTGGAGTATGCTTGAGATTTTACTTTACATCATTCTACACTATCCTTACGTGAATGTTCATGTCGTCATATGCCAATGCACTTGGACTTTTAGTATGTTTCACACTCTTACATAAACCTACTAAGTTCACATCATTTCATTACATCCATCTTATGTTCGTTTACTTTTAAACATACACTGGACTTATGGATCCATACGTACAAGCCATGGGGCTTCCTTCATAATTCGTGTAAGTGACTCATACTTACCCAACATTATGTTGTACAAGACTTATGCATCTTGTTGGCATGCCAAGATCTTGATTTTGACTCTTAGAGGCAGCATTCATTAAATTCTTGTTCATGTACGACTTATGTGTCAATACAGAATAAGGCAAGGGTAGCCGATTTTGAATCCCTTGAGCAACACTTAATATTATATTAAACTTCGTACTTGCATTTTTTCATATTTTTGGGACCCTAGGTCGATCCCCATCACCCCCATAATAATTTCTTTGTTTTCCCTCTTCTCTTTCTCGTTTAAGGCAAAGAGGTTGTGGGATTAATCCCCCACAAACTCATTTTTTTCCCTTAGTTTTTCTCTTAGCTTTATCCAAGAGGTTGTGGGTTCAATCCTCACTCACCTCATTTAATTTTTCTCTTTTATATTTACCCTAACTCTCTCATCTATTCAAGAGGTTGTGGGTTCAATCCCCACTTACCATATTTAATTTTCTTTCCTTTTTCTCATGAACTTTTTATGTAATTTGCATTTGGTGAGGTCTCGGGTTCAATTCCCAATGACCTCACAATTTATTAAAAAAAATTAAAACATACCTCACTTTTCAAATTTTTGGCCAAGACTAATATTTCCAGTAAGCTAGAAATTTGGTCTCTTTATATCCATCTTTATCTCAAGTTTTAATGTTGATTCTTGGATTAATTCGGGTGACATTTTTCCAGAAACCTTATCCTTATATGAACATCACACTTTTAACACTTAAATATATGAAAACACAACATTTATAACACACAAATTTCAGGCAGCAACATAGATAATTTACAACACACCCGTGCTAAAAGAATTAAAGTAAAACACTTTCCCGGAATACATCTTTCATTCCTTACATAATTTCCAAATACACATTAAATACATTTTCACAACTAGACCTAATATTATCTACCAGAAGATATACCAACACATTCTTTTAATCTTTTAAAGGATATAATGACAGGGGCATGAACCTGGCACAACCTTAGTGTTTCAATTGCGATTAAACTGAACTTTAAAGGTCTCTTTGGAAAGGGTCCAAGAGAGAAGAAAATCCATACCTTAATATCCTTAAACACTTGTTTCAGTGCTGCTTATTCTCACTACACCACTGCCTTACCACCAAAATCCAAAACCCAATCCATCGAGAAGAATGTTGTTGATTTTTGATTTTAGCTTAGCCTTTAGTTTGAGTTTTTTGTGTGTATATTCTTGAAAAGTGAAGAATTATTATTTTCAGTTCTTTTGCTGATGAAAAACATGAGAATGAGAGTGAGAGACATGAGAATGAGAGGATTAGGATTTGGAGAGTTAGGTGGAGACTTAGTCAAACTAGGACTCCCCATTATTTATTATTATTATTATTATTATTATTATTATTATTATTATTATTTTATTAAATGAATTTCCCTTTAATGAAATCATCAAATTAAATATTAATTTAACTAATTCACTAAATCCAATAAATCAATTAAATCAATGCTTTCACCAAGGATCGAACTCGGGTGGAGCAATATTTTGCTTAAAGGGTCAATTTCGGCCACCTCTACCCAAATTGCCCCTTTACCATATTAATTAATTAATTAATTATTTTGGGTAATTACAATACTACACTTATCATTTAAAAGACCATTTTACCCCTAGACCCTTCAAAGTTAAAATTACCCCTTTTTAAGTCCTGTTAAGATTCATCCGGGTAAATCTTCATATTCGGGTGCCCTACATGGCTGAACCCAACCTTTCCCAGCTCAAATAACTCACCAAGTTAGTTGCTTGGTTGCTGCTGAGGTTTCGAGGTCTGTTTCTATGCGCATCAATCCATGTGAACCCGGTCTTCTCTAGGCATTCTAGATACATTATACATTACTTAGCATAGTAATTTTTAGGGTTGTTACAGTATCCCCCCATTAGGAAAATTCCTCCCTGAATGACACTAGATATCATTTAAAAATAAAGAGGGTGAGTTTCTAAAATATGTTAACATAATTGAGATTTTAGCCTTTGTGAATTTTTGTTTCACACTTACTCTGGATAGTGCATATTACTAAAGCTAATCTGAAGCTTCATATTTGAGATTGAGGAACTTCCTTCTCAATCGCACTTAACTTGATGCACCTCACCACTCATGCAACACAATAAAAAAATCATATCCACACTATACAAAAACAGCAACATGGCATGCAAACATGAATTCATTTTAACTCACATAGTGCAATTATTACACATACGATTTTGGAATTACAACACCAAGTTGATTATTGCACTAAAAATTATAGTTTCATAAACAAAACCAGCCTTAGGAGGTGTATATCTAGACCCTTAGATAACATCTTGTTGGCCTTAATATTTGAAAATATATGGCTTTGTTGGATTGGTCCACGACCTACCCATTTATACCCTATCACATTTCGCAACTTAAACCTCGCTACCCTGGTTTGATAGTCTATGGTAGCATAACACTTATGAATAAAATCCATACCTAATCTACTCAATGCTTTTTATTGGCGAATATCTGATTTACATATTAGTAGGTTGGTGCACATCCTTGTAACCTACTAGCAGCTTCACATTATTAGACTAAGGAACTCCTTCCTAAACTATTCTCATCAAAGCATAAAACATAAATAAACATATATGTCACATATGTCAGCAACAAACATAATTACTCAAACATATTAAATTCATACTAATACATAAAAACATACACATGAAAAACTAATTTAGGCTACGCACCCGAGACATCACCAGAGGTGTCTTCCCCTAAACCCCTAGACTTGAGTGCGAAGAATCGTTGCCCCCTTAGAACCTCTTCACTTGGACCATTCGGCTGAACTTTTTCCTTCCCTTTTTTTCGACCTCTCATATACGGACAATCCTTCATCATGTGACCCGATTATCAAGAACTGTAAAAAGCGTTAGAGCCCCTCCTACACTATCCTAAGTGAAGTTTGCCACACTTTCTAAAGGTGGCCTCTCCTGAGGTGTATCTACTTCACTGTTTCTCTTAACTTTGGGCTCGGAATCCCTATCATAGCGACCCTTAAATGAAATTGACTCTCTTAGTCGGAGAGTCCCTTCTTAATCCTGGGCTTATCCCTTATTTCAGTACTACTCTACCTTGAAAAATTCTTCTAAGCTTGCCTTGATCTGTTCCCTGCCCTAGTATGCTTCCTCTTCCTGTTTTTCTCCACTTGTTGGAGATTGACCATAATCTTGGAAAGGTCCATGATATCATGCAACATATATGCCCTACACTCCTCCTCGAGATCCTCAGCAATCTTTTATCTAGTGTAAACGGGAGGATTCACCCTCGTGAAGTCCCTTAACCTGCTAGCCATGGTGCTGGAAGGTGGGTTCTCCCTGGGAACACCTTGTTGCTTTGCCTGTGCTATCATAGCCAGAGCTTGTAATGTGATGGGTTGGGCCATCTGTACCAAGGTTGTCCTCAATTATCTATCTATCAACCCAGTTGGGTTAACATGCATCTCCATTCCAGCTGCTAGAGCCTGGGGAGGAACTTGATTTACCCCAGCAACTTCTCCTCCAATCTCTCCGCCTGCGTTTTTCCTCGTATTCATCTTTCTGAATCTCAAGAGTTGATGTTAGATACACTCTTAACACAAAGATATCAGACATTAGAGTAGGCACGATAAGATAAGAAAAAGGGAATTTTTTCTATGCATCATGCAGTCTCTAATTAAGGATAGTGGTGCACTTCACCACCATGACTTAGAAACTAATCGATGTGGTTGATTTGAACTTATTATCCTCAGAATTTAACGTAACGCTATGATACAAATTTTTTCATGACTGGAGTCTAGACCCTATCCGAAACCGGCGTCGTTGACCTTTTGAGAGGTCGCAGAAAAGCCTACATACGTCATCGTTACATCATCTAGGTTAATTTTAGCGGAAAATTTTGAACTTTTTGTTTATTAAGACTTAATAGTGAGAAGCATTGAACTCGTATAAGACTATCTACATAAAATCATAAGCATTTCAGAACAACCATCTAAATTCAAGATAATCAAATGAAAGATATAGTCATATCTGCATAAAAGATAGAGTTTCCAAATTGGCACCAATACAATATCTAAAAATAACTTTGAAAGAAACACTAGTGGAACATACTCCACTAAATCATGCCTACGTCTAAGATAGAATATAAAAGATAGGCATCCTTGAAAGCAAGAGGGCCTACCAAGTCCGGATAAATGCTCCACGTCCGAATAACTTCAGCGTAGTCTCATAAGCTCTAGCATTCACCTTCACCTGCACCTAGAAGTAGAGAGTTGCATGGTATTAGTACACACTTGTACTATGTGTAAGTATATGAAATCACACTCCAAGAACATGCATGATTAAGAAGAGCTCTCTCGTAACGATATGAGTTATGGAAAGTCAAGTCAGTGGACTTGTCAAATCAGATTAGGAAAGTCATGCTATGAGAGTAACATGCATCATCATACATATCATTTTCTAAACAACACATAACATATTGCACATATCATATCACATAGTTCATATCATTCCTTCATATGCCATGAGACCTTTGAATCATGGACTAGACTTTAAGACTTCTCAAAAATGAGGGCTCAACATATGGGGCCTCAACTAGGGAGCCTCTTTTAGAAAATACAGAGTCTACTTCATTTATTCATACGTACTTTATTTTCATTCATTTACATACTAGTGTAAACACAAACTATACCTTGGATGTATTTTAATTCTTTCATCGGGTTAGCTGTGCAATAACCAAGAATAAACTAGTGTCATTACTTAAGTTTATCTCACCTCTTGAATATCCTATCCTAACACCTTTGGTACCGTTTATTTCATTATGTGCATTACTTGAGACTGGCCTCCTTTTATCTTTGGGAATTTTAAGTTTAATCGACATAGATCATGTGAGCATCATGAAATCCAGTGTTTAATCCCACAAAAAAGAGGTGAGATCACCGACCAAAGTGAACAAAAATATGCTAGCGTATATAGGGAATAGAACCCTGCTAGAACCATATATTGGCAATATAGATTCAAATAGTAGGAGATATAAGGAGACCCATACCCGTCTAAACGGACAGTGTCATCTCATGAGAATTACAAGAACCTCTGCTTTCCCAAAAGAAGGAATCGCGAGTCATAGCTAGCCTATCGGTGCTCCGTATAATGTTCCATTACATTCATCTCATACATCATAAAAGTTGGCTTCTAGCATGAGGCATCATAGCTCATTAGATGATTTCTCATTCATCATTATGTATTACGTGTGAATTGTCCTTACACTTACATATAGAGTGTGATTTAGACTTCTCTCTTAATATTATGGTGCCCCCCAGTTCTCTCTTAACATCTTTTCATTTCATCTTTACTCACCTTTCATTATTTGTTCATCGTATAACATACATATGATCTCTTGGAGTTTACATTGAGGGACATTGATTCTAGGCGTAGATATAGCTTGTCTGACTTGTACTAGCATATCCTCATGTAGCCACTCTTTATTTGCTTCTTCATCGTTTAGTATATATATACTCTCTAAGAAATTTCATTTAGTGACATTAATTTTTTAGGTGTCGATGCAGCTTTTCTCACTTGCACCTATAGTCATGTACTCACTCTTTTCTTTCCATATTAACTGCAAATTCATTCCTAACACTTTCTTTTGGATTGTGCTTGAGATTTTACTTTACATCATTCTACAATATCCTTACCTGAATGTTCATTGTGTCATATGTCAATGCACTCGGCCTTTTAGTATGTTTAACACACTACACAAACCTCCTAGGTTCACAATATTTCATTACATCCATCTTAGGTTCGCTTACTTTTAAACGTATACTGGATTTATGGATCCATAAGTACAAGCCATGAGTCTTCATTCATAGTTCGTCTAAGTTACTCATACTTACCCAAGATTATGTGTTACAACACTTATGCATCTTGTTGGTAAGCCAAGATCTTGATTTCGACTCTTAGAGGCAGCATTCATTAAATATTTGTTCACGTACGCCTTATGTGTCAATACGGAATTGTTCAAGGGAACCCGATTTCAAATCCCTTGAACAACCCTTAATATTATATTAAACTAGGTACTTGTATTTTTTAGATTTTGGGGACCCTAGGTCGATCCCCATCACCCCCATAATAATTTCTTTGTTTTCCCCCCTCTCTTTCTTGTTTAAGGCAAAGAGATTGTGGGATCAATGCCCACAAACTCATTCTTTTTCTTTTAATTTTACTCTTAACTTTATCCAAGAGGTTGTGGGTTCAATACCTACTCACATCATTTTATTTTTCTCTTTTATATTTCTCCTAACTCTCTCATCTATTCAAGAGGTTGTGGGTTCAATCTCCACTCATCACATCTAATTTTCTTTTAGCTTTTCTCATGAACTTTTTTTGTAATTTGTATTTGGTGAGGTCTTGGGTTCAATTCACAATGACCTCACAACTTTTCAAAAAAATTTAGAACATAGCTCTCATACATTTCCAGAAAGTTGGAAATTTACTCTTTTTCAATCCATATTTCTCTCAAGTTTTAATGTTGATTCTTCGAGTAATTTGGGTGAAAATCTTCTAACAATCTTACCCTGATATGAACATCACACTTTTAACATTTACATATACAAAAACACAACATTTATAACACACAAATTTCAGGCAGCAACATAGTTAATTTACAGCACACCCATGCTCAAACAATTAACGTAAAAAACATTTCCGGGATACATACTTCATTCCTTAAGTAATTTCAAAATACACATTCAATACATAATCACATCCAGACCTAAAATTATCTACCAGAAGACATACCAACGCATGCTTTGAATCTTTCAAAGGATCTAATGATAGGGGCATGCAACATGGACAACCTTAGTTTTTCCATTGCGATTAAACTAACGTTAAGTCTATCTTGGGAAAGGCGCCAAGAGAGATAAAACCCATACCTTAATGTTGTTCAACACTTGTTTCAATGCTTCCTATTCCTCCGACACAACGGCCTCACCACTAAAATCCAAAACCCAATCCGTCGAGAAGAATGTTGTTGATTTTCGTTTTTAGCATAGGTTTTCGTTTGAGTTTTTTGTGTGTAAGTTCTTCAAGAGTGAAGAAATATTATTTTCATTTCTTTTGCTGCTGAAAAACGTGAGAATGAGAGTGAGAGACGTGAGAATGAGAGGATTATGATTAGGAGAGTTAGGTGGACACTTAGTCAAACTAGGACTCCCCATTATTTATTATTATTATTATTTTTATTTTATTACAAATCTTATTTTCTGTTAAATAAATCATCAAATTATATATTAATTAATTTAACTAATTCACTAAACACAATAAATCAATTAAATCATTGCTTCCACCAAGGCTCAAACCCGGGTGGAGCAAGATTTTGCTTAAAGGGTCAATTTTGGCCATCTCTACCCAAATTGCCCCTTAACCATATTAATTAATTAAATAAATAATTAATTAATTAAGGTAATTATGATACTACCCTTAGCCTGGAAAAGACCATTTTACCCCTAGATTCTCCAAACATAAGATTACTCCTTTTTAAGTCTGGTTAAGATTTATCCGGGTAACTCTTCATATTCAGGTGCGCTACTTGGTTGGACCCAACCTTTCCTAGATCAAATAACTCACCAAGTTAGTTGGATTGGTTGTTGCAGTGGTTCAGAGGTCTGGTTCTATGCGTATCAATCCGTGTGAACCCAGTCTAATCTAGGCATTCTAGACACGTTAGACAATAGTTAGCATAGTCATTTTTAGGGTTGTTACAGTTACGTCTAAGGGGAAAAACCGGATGTGACACTTTCTTTCTGCATTAATAAGTCAAAAGCACTCTTAATTGTGAAGTTTCCTGAACTAGTTTTGGTTCATGAGGGTTTATCTTCTTGATTAACTACTCTCAAATGACTCATATTAAGCATGAAATGCTCTACCACATACTCAGGCATATTCTCCTGAAGGTCTTCAATCTCCCAACCTTCCCCTGATAGAAAATGCCTAATATCTCCCATAAGATAACAAGTATGAGATTCAGACTAGTGCATATGAAAAGGTCCCAAACTGGAATAGTTGTCATACAAAATAGTAGCAGTACCACCCCTAAGTTAGCACCACAAGGGTTTCCCAATAGTGTCCATATTCTCTAGCATAAGCTTCCAAACTTGTGAGCCACCTTTCCAAAACACAAGAGTAGGAATACTTTTCTTGTGATATTTATTTCATAGAGAATTGGTCCATAAATTATTTTTGCATCCTAAACCTCCACCAAAACATAGCATACATAGCAAGAGAAACATCAAAAAGAGATCTGAAGCCAACACATCCTTATTGTTTTGGGAGACAAAGCATTAACCATTATGACCAGTGTTTACTTTTACCGGATTCCTTATTACTCGAGAAGAACTTTGAAAAAATCCTATGAAACTCCTTAATAACGCACTTAGGAGGAGAAATAGAAGATAAAAAATTAATAGGAATACTTTGAAGTACGCTAGTAAGAATAACTTCTTCACCACCATATGAGAGCATCCTCCCTTTCTATGCTTGGATTTTTGTTTTAACCTGGACAATCAATTCTGCATAATTTTCTTTCCTCTTCGTAGTATGAGTAATTACGCAACAAAAATATCTCATTGGAAATTACCCTCTTATCATCCCTGTGATTTGTTCCACCCGAGGTGGGATTCTTGCATCAATATTCTAGTGTAAATAGTAAGAAATTTCTTTTTATTCACTTTTTGTCTAGATTTCTTCTCATATTCGTATTTAATGGTCATGATCTTCCTCAAAGAATATTCATTAGTAGATGCGAGAACAATAGTATCATCTGCATATGCTAAATGGTCGAGATTAGCACTTCATTTTGGCATCCGATACTCAACATATAGAGTATCGTCAAACAAAGAATTAAGGGCTCCAGAAACAACCTCTGATGAGAGTATAAAATGAATTGGGGATAGAGGATCACCCTGGTTCATACCTCAAGTAGAATGAAAGAACCGATAATATTTCCCATTGAGAAGAACATAGTAGTAATTGTTAGAAATTAACCTTACACCATGTCCACAAAGTTTGATGCAAAAACCATATTCCTTAGAGCTTTAATCAAAAAAACCATGAAAGTCTGTCATACGCTTTAGACATATCAAGCATTAATATAATTTTTGCAGGTTTCCTCATTTGGAAGTATCTGTTACAAACTCTTGAGTTAGAAGAAAATTTTCAATTATACTTCTCCCTTTACTAAAACCATATTTATAAGAGGAGATCAACTTATGAAAAATATCCACCAATTTATCATGGATAATTCTTTACAGAATTTTGTTAACAAAAATTACTCGGACTAATAGGTCTCATATCTGAAAAGGATTGAACATTCTTCTTTTTTTTGTATGAGAACTATATGAGTATGAATAATAGATTTAGGAAGAGTCTTACCAGCAAAGAAGTCTCGCACCATTCTAATAATGTCCAACCTTACCATATCCCACATTGATGAAAAAATATGTCTGGTAACGTGTGATGACCACTTGAACTATCTCCATTTAGCTTGATGACTTCATTTTTCACAACTTCACTATTAGGAATCACTCCTAAAGATGCATTTTCCTTCTCAGTGATAGATTCTGGAATGTGAGATAAAAGATAAATAGAAGAGGCATCTTTGTCTTGCTGAAATTGTTTCTAAAAATGATCAATGACCTCTACAACAATATATCTCTTTCTTCTTCTAACCAAACCCCTGAATTTTGGATCCTATTCGCCTTCATCTTTCGTCTTCTCCCCTTCACTACACTATGGAAACAATCTAGTGTTTCTATCCCTATTTTCAAACAACTGGTATCTAGCTTTTTGTTGTCAAAAAATTTCTTCAAGACGAAGATACTTATTATACTCTGTTTTGCTCTTTGCATAATAGCTCTATTTTAACTTTTCGGAAATACTTCATAAAGTTTCTCTTTGATTTTAGGTATCTCTTACTTGAACATAAGTTGCTGAAAAATGTCTCCAAAAGTCTCTCCAATCCACTTGATGAGAGCTCTTTTAATCTTTTTGATCTTTCTATTGAAATCTAAAAAAGGTTATCAGATATAAAGGCATACCAATTCAATCTAATAACTTCCTTAAAAGATTCATGTTTTGTCCAGAATTTAAGAAACATAAAAGATTTCTTATAATTGATATGTCTCTCTTCACAAGTGAGTAGCATAACAACATGATTAGAACCAGTTTTAGACAAATGAACTATTACAGAGTGAGAGAAACAATTCTGAAATCTTGAATTGATTAAAATTCTATCAAGCCTTTCAAAGTCATTCCCAGCCCTTCCACTCACTAAGTAAAAGTGCTTCCTTTAAATCGTTCTTGGGCTATATAATATGATCCAATGCAAGTCAAAAAAATCTTCACAATGTGCATTCACCACGGGAATGTTAAATTAGATTTTTCACTTGGATTACTTAAAACGGGAGATATATCCTACAAACTTGTACTTCAATAACAAAGGGTTTGCTTCAGATTTTATGGTGAAGCTATAGACTAGAACTTTTGGATCTTCTATGGATTTTCTTTGTAGTAATTTTCTGAGGATAAGTGATGATGGAGATGTGGTAAGCTTTATTCTTTAGAGGGTACCTTTTTGATGTTTTCACTGAATAAATTTTAGAAATAATATGGTCATTTACTTTAAGTAATCAGGTGTATCACCTCCTTAATTTCTACCACAAGTTTTTTAGTAGAGTCATCACTTACGTCCCCTTTTCACCTAACATGCAGTCCACTTATTCAAAGTATGTACATCACCTACTCTACCTTTTATCTTAAAATGAATTCCACTAATTCTTAGTAGCAGCATCACGTACTAGCTTAAGTATAGTCAAGCAAGAATCTCAATATTTTATTCCGTTTCTATACTTTAATACCTTTAACTTATATTAAAACAAATATGTACTCTGGCACTTTAAGATTTAGACTCAAATAAAAGATTATAATCTCAAGTTCAAATAATTCCATCGATTTCAACTTAATCAGGTCACATTATATTATTATTGGGCTATTCACTTTAAACCTTCTATTGTCACTAGTTGCATAGGGAACCGAGTCCATAACTATACCACAAGGAAATTTATAACTTTCTTATGAATTGTACATGTAAAATACGGGTTGTTGCAAAAATTTTTAACTTTATGCAATGAATTTCACTAAAATAATCATGATTGGCGCGTGGGTGAACAAACCCAATGCTATGAAAGTCTGACACACCTCTTAGGATAAAATCCTTGTCTATATCCGCAAGCAAAATCTCAAGAATGCGAGGAAACCTTGGATTTTCTCATCTTTTCTTTTCTCTCAAAGCCCTAGAGTAATTTAAGGGTTCGTAAACTGAACTAAATTAGCTCATACCACAAATAAATTACTAAAAACAAAATAATTTATTGGGTAAGGAAAAGATCAAAATAACTCTTTAAATTCTTATTGACTTTCCTTATCCCGACAACCCGACTTCAAAGGGGCATACCTCCCTCATACAAACTCAAAATTTAGCAAACTCTATGGCGTCGGAAAGATAATTCAAATATCTTTCATTTGATATATTATAGGAGACCTAGAAAATCATGTACTAGGACTTATGGTAATTTGAAGTTGAAAAAAACTCATACTTAGCATAACATGCCAAAATTTTAAAATTCAATTATTTCTAAAAATAGTTTATTGCTTATTCTAGTTTTTCAAATAACGGGGATTTACAATATCTCACCCTTTGGAAAATTCATTATTGAATGAGATTACTCATAGTTGGCTAAGGGTGGAACATTTAACATCCAGCTCAACACTCAGCAAGTAAAAATTAAACACAACAAGTCAACTCTAAGTAATTGCAAAGAAAAGGATTTGTAATTAATTTGTAGTTTTCCAGGCTCAAAGAGATGTGGGTATCTCTTCTTCTTGTCCTCCTTGGCTTCCCAAGTAGTTTGTCCAATAAACTAATTTCTCTACATAACCTTGGCTAATGCTACTTCCTTGGTCCTGAAATTGCAAAATTGATGATCTAGAATCTGAATAGAAACCTCTTCACAATATAAGCTATCCTCAATACCAATATATTCAGTAGGTTTGATTAGTGAAGGATCGCCCATACACTTTTGCAACATTGAAATTTGAAATGCCGGGGTGGACCGCTGCTAAACCTCGGGGTAACTCTAACTCATAAGCTACATTGAAACTCCTCTTGGACATCTTGTATGGACAAATATATAGGGGACTAATCTTCCTTTTCTTACCAAACATCATAATGGCCATCATGGATGAAACCATCAAATAAACCCAATCATCTTCTTCAAACTCTAAGCCTCTTTCCTAACATCTATATGGAATTGTTGGCAACTCTACGTTGTTTTCTATCTCTGTTGAATGACCTTCACTTTCTCCATAGTTTTATTAACTAAGTCAGGTCCTATCAACCCGGCTCCACAACCTTCACACCTTCCAATAATAGATTTTCATCCTCTCCCATAAAGTGGTAACTATTGTCATAAAAAAACTCAATGAGAGGTAGGTTATATTCCCGATTCCACTTGAAATCAATAACACAAGCCTCAACATGTCTTATTAAGTCTTATTGGTGCACTCTACTTGACCATTAGACTAAGGATTAAAAGCAGTACTCAAATTCACCTTCGAACTCAAACATTTTTCTAATGACTTCAAAAATTGTGCACGTATATATAAAATAATCAACACTGGAACTTCATGCATTATTTATACCTCTTGAAGATATATCTTTGTATAATCCTATGATGTATGGGTAATCTTTAAAGGTAAGAAATAGTTTTATTTAGTCATTCGATCTACAAATACCAAAATTGAATTATGTTGTATGCAAGACTGTGACAAACATTTAATAAAATCAATATTGATAATCTCCCACTTCCATTTTAGAATCTCTATATTTTTAGCCATACACCGGGCCTCTGGTGCTCTATTTTTAATTGTTGGCATTTCATACACTTAGCAACAAACTCCGGAATGCTCTCTTCATAGTATTTCACCAATAGACTTCTCTCAAGTCACGATGCATCCTTGTGTAAACCGTATTGATAGAATATCTGGAGCTATGAGCTTTCTCCATGATCCTCTCTTGAAGTTCATCTATTGTTGGTACACACAAACTACCTTGATATCTTAATACACCATCTCCCCCTCATTCAAAATCCATCACCTTTTTTGTACGACCATTTTCCTTTAATTCAAGCTAAAGTGGATTTTTTCTTATTTCTCTTTCACTTCAGATATTAGTGGGGATTCTTCCCCATTTATCACACCTATTCCTCATTCATCGAAATCCCTTATTTCAACTCCTAGCTATAAAAATTTATGCACATCTTTGTATATTTATTTCATGTCATCCTCAAAATGGGCGTTACTACACATTGACTATTTGCTCAAGGCATCAACAAAAAAATTAGCCTTAATTAGGTGATTGAGGATACTCATGTCATAATACTTGAGTAACTCAACCACCTTCTTTGTCTAAGATTAAGATCTTTACGACTAAATACATATTTAAGGCTCTTCCAATCGGTGAACACATCTACATGAACACCATAAAGATAATGCCATATTTTTAAAGAAAATACCAGGACAACCAACTCTAGATCATGGGTTGGGTAGTTTTCAAAATAACCTTAAGATGTATGGATGCATATGCTATACCCTTGTCATTTTACATTAAAAACAATCAAAATAGACTCCGACACATAAAAATAATCCACAAAGCCTTGCATACCCTTTGGTGAGGTCAATACTGGGCCGTAGTCAACTATTTTTACAATTTATGAAAGCTTTTGTCACAATCTTCAGACCATTGAAACTTAACTATTTTCTGAGTGAACTTAGTCAATGTGGATGAGATCTTCAGACCAGTAAACCTTAAGATGTCTGGATGCATATGTTATACCTTTGCCATCATGCATTACAAACAATCACAACAGACTCTGGACACATCAGAATAATCCACAAAGCCTTGCATACCCTCTTGTAAGGTCAATACTGGGGTAGCAGTCAACTGGTTTTTCAATTTATGAATGGTTTTATCACAATTTCATACCACTGAAACTTAACTATTTTCTTAGTCAACATAGTTAATGGGGATGAAATGTATGAGAATCCCTCGACGAACCTTCTATAATAACCAGCCAATCCAAAGAAACTACTAATGTCAATTAGATATGGGGGTCTAGGAAAGTTCTGCACTACCTCTATCTTTTGAGTATCAACTCTAATTCCATCCCCCGAACTAATATGACCTAAGTATGCCATAGACTCAACCCAAAATTCACATTTAGAAAATTTAACATATAACTCCTTATCCTTTAGAGTTTGAAAAACTATTATGACGTGACTAGCAAGATATTACTCATTCCTTGAATATATTATAATGCCATCAATGAATATGATAACAAATATATCTAAAAAGGCTTGAATTCTCTATAATAAGGTCCATGAATGGTGCAAGAGCATTGGTTGAACCAAATGACATAAGTAAGAGCTCGTAGAAACCATAGAGGGTCCTTAAAGTAGTCTTAAGAATATAAATTTCTCTTACTCTTAACTGATAACAGCCATATCTAAGGTGTATCTTCGAAGAACAAGTGGCACCCTAACGTTGATCGAAGAGATTATTTATTATTGGAAGAGGATACTTATTCTTAATAGTAACGTTGTTTAAGTGATAGTAATTTATGCACATTCTAAGAAAACCATATTTCTTCCTCACAAATAAGATCGGAGCTCCACAAGGTGAGACACTTGGTCGAATTAAGCATTTCACAAGGAAATATTTAAGATCCTAACTCTTTAAACTCTGCTGGAGCTATTCTATATGGTGTAATAGAGATAGGATGATTATCATGACGAATATCTATACCGAATTCTAACTCTCTCAAGAGGGACTTTGGGAAGATTATTTTTTGAAATACCTCCGGAAACTTACTAATAATTAAAACTAACTGAATATAAGGTGTTTCAAAACTAGAGCAATTAACTTGGACTAAGTGATAGACACAACCCCTCGAAACTAAGTTTCTCCCTTTAAGGTACGAAATAAAACAACCCTTAGTAACTATTGAACTACTCCTCCACTTAATAACTGGCTCATTAGGAAATTTAAGCCTAACAACTCGAGCTTTACAATTGATTGAGGCATAACATGCATGAAGCTAGTCCATACCTATAAGGACATCAAAATCTACCATGTCTAACTTAACTATGTCAGCCATGGTTTTCATGTAATTGATGAAAATGGCACAATCACGGTAAACTCTCAGCTAGAATAGACTCACAAACATGTTTAGAAACACTTAAGGGCTCAAGAAGTGTCTCAGGAAAAATATCAAAGTTCATGAGAATATAAAGACTCACAAAAGATAAACTCACTCTTGGATCTTACATAACATAAACATCATAAGTAAAGACTTTGATCATACTTGTGACAACATCCACAAAATTCTCTTCCTCTTGGAGAGTAGTGATATAATGTAAGTGGTTTGCTGCTCCGCCAGGTGACTAATGTAGCTCTGCTAGGTGCAACTCTCTTTAGTAGATAAACTGAAGAAGATTGGGTCTAGTGCCCCTATTTCCACTCTTCTTACTGTTTTTAGGACACTATTTGATGAAGTGACCCCCATGAACACACTTTAAACAACCAGTGGAGCCACACTACATGCGCTAGGGTGATTTCTACCATAATTAACACATGTAGGATCCCCGTTACCTTCTTGTGACATAATAACTTTAGAATGTGTGGGTCTAGCTTAAACATTTTGTGAATTATGATTATTGAACTCACCTATGTTCCTTGGTGCAGGTGCAGTAGAAGATGATTAAGTAGGTCCCATAAGTAGCAGTTCGCTTTTGCTTATGTTGGAAAGATGATTGGTTGGCATTACTCTTAGATTATCCTGCTCAATCTACTACACACGAATCATCAACCTCTCTATGTACATATCACCTATTAGCTTTAATGCCTTACCTTCCCTACTTGACAGACGAGACAACTAAACAACAAATAGACTTATCTTTTTCTACATGTCTACAACAATCTCTAGAGCATAACGGGGAAGTTAGGTGAACATAAGGGTATACTCATGCACACTCATAGATTCATGTTTATGAGTAAGGAATTCTCCTACCTTTGCTTCTCTCAAGTCTCGAGTAAATAAATGCCCTAAGAATGCTTCCTCTAACACAACGTAGCTCACAATCTGTTCACCCTCAACTCTACCTTTCTTCCATTGATTAAACAGGATTCTAGCGACACCCTTCATTTATTATGCAACTAGTTCCACTCGTTCAACATTAGTGATGTGCTAATCTCAAAATCCTCTCAAAGTCTTCAACAAAGTTTTCCAAATCCTCAGTGACACTAGAACTTGTAAAGCTTTGTGGATTCATTCTTAAGAACTCTTGGTTTATAGACATATCAGCCACATCCTATCAAACCCCTCTTTGTTTCCCAACTTGATTGTTCATAAGTTGACTCAAATTTCAGATAGCTTCCCAATAATTTAGTGACCTCTCATTCAGGACGCACTTATGGTGAATCCCGATAACATAAAATATATGTGTGACTCGTAAACACTAATGCATAGGTGTGATATGGGGAGGGGGGAGAAGTATATCGTTTAAAATGGTTAAGAATACCATGTAACACTTATATTAAGTCATTCAAATGGTTAAACAAAAATTATAGGCCTAAGGATATCATTAAAAAAATGATTCAACTTTCAAGGTTTATTGTAGAGGAATACTACAAATGATCTAATTTATCAGATGACTTTGAACGAGGACATCCCTTGATATATAAGGAGTAAGAGGAACTTCAACCTTTCAAATTAAAGGTATTTCAGTCTAGTTTCTAGAAAAACAAAAACGCTTGTTAGGATGACATTAGAAAGAAGTTATGTTAATTTTAGGATACCCGTGCACACTGCCCAATCACAGTGGGACATGTGGCACTTTGGAGAATGTCGGCTAAACTTATTGCTTTTTATATAATAGGTTTTCGATATCCTTTCCCATATTCTCAAGAACGTTAATGAATTTGTTTCACTTTATTTCTTAAATTTTTTCTCATCTCCAATCCTCCAAAGCTTAAGGTAAGTTGGTTTCTTCAAAAATAAAGTGTCTTCCTCTCCATATACATAGATAATATTTTCTTGAAGGAGAAATAATTGTTCTTTAAGAATAGAAAAGGACAGGGGCTGATTGTATTTCATATATAGATATGTTTCCTTTTCTTTCTCTACAAATAGTATTCTTAGGATTATTCAAGTATAATTTAAGAGCAGAAATCACGGTTCGCTTATAGAAAGTCGTGTGTCAATGTTTTACCCAAGGTAGTTGATGTTTTAGGCGAGGAGGGAGTCTGTTTAAAAGTGTCTAGGTTGTCGTTTTAACAAGATGAGGCCTGAATGATATTCTTTTGGGGAAGTAAGCTGGATACGCTAAAATGGAAAGTAGGCATAGTAATCACGACTCTTATAGTTCTTGAAGTTTGTTACTAGCCAAATGTTTGATGAAACGCCTAAATTGCTAAGATATGTTGTAGCTGGTTATATGAGCTTTCATTATTTTAATTCATGGCATTACTTCTATAATAACATAAATTATGAGCTTATAAAGGAATTTGACGTCGTTGACAAAGAACTCGTGGAATGGTGTTCGGAGGCCATGAGTTATTTTACTTTAAAAGTTTATTGTGGATGATCGAGGGGGCTTGTTCTTTATTATAAAAGGATAGAGGAGTAATACCAAACACGTGAAAAGTTACGAGCCTACTTGGAATGTGGTGAAGTATAAGGGTGTGGCGATACACCATTTATCATGCTAACTGTTGAGATTATCGCTTGTAAACTATTATAGTGTTTTTGGCCATGAATTTCTTCTTGAGTAGTTTCTTATGGTATCCTTTTATGATGTTATGTTATAGATACATTTGTAAGCAAAGGAATTTTGAAGATGTATGATAGTATGTCCCGAAGTGAGGTATGTAAAGCTAAAACCACTTTCACCATTATGGCACAAACTAAAGTTGCATGTAGTTCCAATTAATGTAATCAGATATTATATGATGATCTAAAGCAAGTATCCTATTTTATAAACTCTCTAATTTCCGATAGTACACCATCGTGTGATTTCCTGACAGTTAGTTTTACAAAGAGCAAGGACGCTCACTACAAGAAAACTGTGAATTACATGAGAATTTTCATAGGGATTAGTATGAAAATTCGCATCATAATAAGTTCCCATGTATCACAAGTTTTCTCCCTTTGATTTGAATTATGTCTTTATTCGATAATGTCTATACCTATGATTGATTTGAATATGTTCACACTTTACTATTGAATCTTAAACACGTACCACTCTTTGTGAGATTTGACCCCAAATTATTCAGTTGAGTTATAAACTAACTAACGATCGTTGACACTCACAACTAAACGAAGTGTCTTTGATAGCATTATTTAATCAAAAGGGCTCTGCTGGGGGGGAGTGATGTTGGTTAAGATTCTTTTGTTAAGTTGAATTTTGTTCTTGTTTGTTGTACTTGAATCTTCTTACTTTTAGTGTTTGTTTTGTGTTGCTTTTTTAGTAGAGGAATTGAAGATTTCTTGTAGCAACAGTAACCAAATGGACCTCTATCCTTTGAGGATGATGATCCTTAGTTATAACATCCTATGTTTCAGATAATTTGAGAGTGTGTCAATCCATGAGTTGTGATTGAGATTTAAATAACTATTACAACAATGCCCAACTCATGGAATTTGAGATAAGATGCTAGTTCCAAGATTATACAGAGATATTAGTCTCGAACATAGAAGAGTGGCTGACAAATTCTCCCTTGGTATTCTTCTATGACTACCATATGAGGCAGCAACAGAACTCCTTGATGCCATAATTTAGACCAAAAAGGAAACAACAAAGGACCAAGACTTGTCCAAGTTGTTGTATCAGGTGGATTTCTTGGCTAACAAGGTCAAGGAATAGGGTGCAATGTACCGAACAAAAGATAGGTATATCCCCACTCACGAGAGTCAACGGACAAAGAAGCATGAGGGTGGGAAGAACATGTGCTGTTACTCATTCACCACAAAGTTGAACAACAATGCTGAATTAGACAACGTCTTATTCCATGTTAATTCAACTGCTACAGGACCAAATGGACCAAGTGTCGTCTTGTCTCTATTAAAATAAACAAAAAGGGTTGCCTTGTTACATTGAGGCAAAACCTAAGAATGAAACCTTAGTAGCGACTTGTGTCATTCAACGATGTTAACTAAGACACTTCTTAGGAGGAAACCCAAGTGTTTATCGATTCATTTTGTTTTCAAAATAATGGCGCATTAATTCTGCAGTTGAGAAAGTGGAATGTGTTTGAAAAGTGCAGATTAGTGATCCAGTTGACTTGACAAAGAGGTCAGCCATCCCCAATTAGACTTCCATTTGACACAAGAAAATTTGCAATTGGAGTTTGTAAAATACGGAAATCCCAAGAGCAGATTGGAGACTCGCCGACCAAGTTGGCGATCACTATTTTTTCCAGCGTTTGGACCCCCACATTAAATTGAGTTCCTGTAAAGCTTGTCCATATAAGTGTTGACTTGGCATGTTGTCGAGTGGTTTGGTGAATAAAACATATATCTCTGAATGGGCGAGAACTGTACGATTTTGAAGTCTAAAAGTTCAAATATTTTGCATTCCCTCACATTTCAACTTTCACAACTCACACTGGTACTTTATTTTCCTATATTCTTGTGTTTTATTGCTTATTTCTCATTATTATTCTATTTGAAATCTAATTTCTTTGCCGCCTAGCATTTCTATTATTTATTTGACAGAAAAGGTTTGTTTTTCCGTACCCCAAATTCATATTTTTACAGTTTTACTCATTTGTAATTGATTTTTTCTTAGTGTTGTGTGTTAGGCCTCTAATTCGTAAATGTGTGTTTGTGTTCCAGTTTTAATTCGAATATCTTACCTAAATTTCCTAGTCATTGATTTCGTAAAGTTTTCATTCTTGAAATTGATAAAATCTTGTTAAGTTGTGTATGTTCATGTTGGGTCTAATATTGTGAAGTCTAAGTAGACCACATTTGTGCTAAATAACAATTTTTTCCCGATGATAGAGCATTTGACGTCATTCCTAAGGGAAAAAGTTATCAAATGCCAAAATTTTGCCTAACCGAGTGAAGTTTGAGTATCCTGAGGGGATAGGTATAATGTTTCTAGGTTTAATTAAATGGGTGCATGATTGTAGTGTTTAATTTAGAAGTTGTGACTCTGAGTAGGCACGTCGGGTCATTTGGCAACCTAAGTGGAGATCACCGAACCACTAGGTGGTTGGACGAATCCCCCTAATTCACCTTTATTTTTATGCCAAATTAGAAATTAGGTTATTTATCTTTCAGCGAAAAGACTGAGTTCATCAAGTTCACTCATCCACTCGCCGATTGTCCTTCTAGATCAGTATTTTTGTTCTCCTACCACTAAAATGCACTGTAATTTTTGGCGGTCTAGTCCTTGCTCGACGAAAGCTATCGGTGATTCGGCAAAAGGTCCCCCCATCACTTATATGCAAAGTTTTCTAGGAAAATTTTGAGATAATACTTTCGGCGAGTCTGATCTATCTTGCAAAAGTGTTTCAGCGACTCACCAACTGAATCGACGAGTCTGTCTACAACATCATTTCAACTATCCCTAACTTTTATTTAATGTTTTTTCAACCAGGGATAGACCAAAAGGTTTTGGTAGATACATGCCTCCATATAAGAGGGCCAAAGGGATCACAATAAATGAGAATGTTGCTACATCTAGAGCAATGCCCTAAACTTCCCACCACCAGTGGGAACGGTAAGAAAAAAAGCCAGGATCATGCACCTAGGACATCATAGGTCAACTTCGATAGTGATGAAATCTATGCCATTCAACTCACCGCCTCGGAGAGTGAGGGAGAACACCAAGAGCACTAGGTTGAAACTTCTGAGCCTAAAGATGAGCTATTAGAAGCCCACAGAGCGGAGTTGCGTTTGAAGAAGCTAAATAATTCCTCTAGGATTAGGACCTCCAGGTCACCACTACTCCACTTGCTCCAGCACATGTTGATGTTTCGACACTTGTTGCACGGGGTCCTTCTCCATTCTTATGAAAAAACTGAAGACTGAGGGATTGAGGACCACCATCAAAGGATAGAGGTTGTCTACTCATGGGGTAGTGCACCTATATAAGGAGATTATAAGTCATTTGACATACCAGAAGTTCCATATATTTGCTTCACACCATGTTCGTTATGGTCCATATTAGGTTAGAGCCTATAGATATCTGCTACCAGAAGGGAAGAAACAGATTCTAAGTTTAAGTCGGTACACTATGTTGTTGTTAGGGGCAGAATGGTGAAGTGTGATGATTTGATCAGTGCAGTCTTGGAGTGTTCAAACATATCGAGGATGACTATAAATAAATGTCCAATACAAAGTCATTAGAGATGTTGAATGAGTGGTTGTCCCCTTTTATATTTGATGGTACTCCTTGATGGTTGGAGGTAGGAGCTTCAATAGAAAAGAAGGACCTCAATATAGGAGCGAGATACTGGTTTGGCTTTATTAGCAGCACTTTAATGCCATCCCATAATAAGTAAATTCTCCATCATGTGATGGAAGCCTGTCTAGGCTGTATTATTTATTGGTGTAGTCTCAACTTGGGGATGATTGTGGGCCAAGATATGGACATGAGGGCTAATAGTTTAAGCTATCCCTCCTCTTTTCAGTGTTGGTCACCAAGTTTGTGCAGACCAGCTCGGGTGATAAGAGATGAAAAGGACATGGAAATGATTGACTTGTTTTCTACCAACATTAGGTGGATTATGGAAGAGTACTTGAAACATGACACCGAGAAGAAAAAGGGAGCCCCGATGGACTCTTCCCCAGTTATTCATAAAAACATATTACTTGCAGTGCCGCCCCTTCTGTTACTCCTAGTACCTCCAGTGCTCCCTTTCCTCCCAGATCAGGTACTATTTTTGCTGCTACCGAACTCCCCTACCGCTGTTGTAATACTGTAATACAACGGATGGGGCAACTAGTTCATTCTGCTGATAGACATACTTGTAGACTTGAGGCCACAGTCCCTTGCATGATTGGGAGAGCCCTTGAGGATGTTGTGACACCTCTAAGTTCCAGTATTGAAGCCCTCACGACAATGATCATTATTTGCGAACATGGCCAATAGGCCACTAAGGAGGTGACAACCCTAAGGGCACTATTTCTGAGTTGATAAGAGATATGGACCAATTGACGTCCACATATATGTCCATGATTTTTGGGAAGGTGGAGATCCAACATGTGCCAATTGAGGCAGAAGTGTCTCTGTCTACCACCAGAGCCGATGTTCGAGTTAAAGATGAAGCGACCTCAAGTTTGAAATTTAGACGGATGAGGAGATACTTGGAGTTGCTGAGAAGGTTTCTTATGAGGGCCTTAACAATACTAAGGAGTCCATGGTAGATGCAACTGTGCAATATTCTTTGGAAGATACACGCTTGGCTCACCATAGTAGATAAGGTACTATTTATGTGGCTCCTAGCACTGATGCTAAATATCAGAGTGATGCACGAGGCATTAATGGTTCAACAAATAGTATAACGACCCAAGAGTATCCCCTAGGCATTACACGGTGTACTCGACCTCTCGGAGGTCTCATAAAAGCCTCTTAGCTTTCATTCATTGCATAAGTATGAAAAGTAATGCAGAATTACAGCTCTTCACAACATAGCAATAAGAAACTATTTTATTAAACAAAGGAAGAAGTTTCATCATCACAAGTCAACTTGGACAGGTCTTAACATCATAGGTCACCACCATTTACATTGAAAGAAACATACTAAGACTTATACAATTTATTAAAGGATAGAAACTAAAAGAAACATAGTTAATATCCTCGAATATTTGAGGACATACCAATCTTGAGAGAATCAACTTCCAAAACTTCACCTTCTAAAAACCTACACTTGCCTTCCACCTGCACTTATAGAGATATATAAGAATTTTGAGTTAGTACAAACATTGTATAAAGTATTGCAATATGCAAAAAAACATGCTTAAAGAGGACATTTTAGTTGAAACATACTTTTCATGCTATTTTAGTAAAACCTTCATGAATAATGTTTACAAGGCATCATGCACGTCATCATTTATCATACAAGTAATGCTTTACTAATTCTCAACATTTAATCACATTCATCAAGTAATCTGTTAATCATTTAGACTTTCCTATTCAAAGTCATCTTAAGACTCACCTAGGTAAGGCATAAAGAAACCGCCCATACAATACAAGCTTTTCAATATACACCTAAGAGATCCTTTAGACTAACAAAGATAGGCATGCTTCATTTCAAATCAACAAGTCAACACCCATTACTAAATTTACTAAAGGAAACACACATCCAATTTGGAACTTTACATAAAAACCATCCTTCAAGACAACCCCCAAGTTACACCTGTGCAATGTGAAAGTAGAATCCCATACTACTACTCCCACCTTAGTGCTTCCTAGGAATCATCCTAGACAAGGCACATTAAATTCAATCATATACATAACCTTCATCAACATTAGACATAAGATCAAAATTCTTCATTACATTATACTTAAATTCTACTTACTTAATTAACATCATATAGTAACCCGTTCATTCATTTACATAATAAGGACACACAAAGACTCCCTCAAAATGTCTACTTGTGCAATGCGTAGAAGGTGTACCATTCCACCATCTACCTAAGTAGTACACCCTGAAGAAAACCTAGTTCATTACGTTCATATGTGGGGGCTAGCTTTACCCGACATAGACCATGAGAAGTTTACATGGAATCCCCCTTGCCTATTTTAGCATTTACATGGATCTCCAAAAGCTAAACCTATGTAGGAACATAGTTTAGGGATAAGGACATTGCTTCTAAGTACTATATCGCAACTCACGAAGAGTACTCATCTCAAGAGGTACATTGGATACAAGATCTCTACTCATGAAGAGTATCTTTACCTTCTTTAAATCCTCTTAGTGCTAAGCATAACTCACCCGAGGAGTTTTAGATATTCATTTTATTCATTAGATCTAGATACTAAGTACTACATCTCAATCTAACATTCATTCATTGGAAAGATATTGGCAATAGTGAGGTTGATACTAAATACTTCATCTCCATACACAAAGAGTGTTTACCCCAAAATCCCCCCTTTTCATTCATTGGAGTTCTTAGGAATATTGAGATTGATGCTAGAGACTATTTTTCTGATCACGAATATTGTATAACCTCAAAAAACTTCATTCATTCTTAACTTCATTCATTCATTCTTTGTGTGTGTGAGTATATGTGAGAACACCTTACACATAACCACCATCATTCATAACGTTGACATTCTAAACATGATCATACTACATTCATCATAATCCACGCACAAACATACTTCACAATCACGTCATACTTCAATTAGACATACTATGTTGAAGATACACCTTCTCAACTTCATAAGGCATCTCAACCATATACATCATAACATCACTTTACTCCACAACCAATGCCATCAAGGCTACAATCACAATTCACATATATTTCTTATACCTCATGTAAACACTGCCACCATAAGTGGACCATAACACATAAGATTAATTCAAGAAGACTAAAATAACATAAGTCAACTTTCCCTTTATCCAAGACTTGATCACCTTTACACAATTCAACAAAAATTCATCATAATTAGGCATAACTGGCAGTAGATAATCATAATATAATATAGTATAAACATAATTCTAAAAATATCCAATAACATTTATAAAACCCACTTCATGAACAAGAATTCGAGACTTAGGATGATCATGGGTTCATGGAATTTTTTTACCATAAACTTATAAATTAACATTGCAAACATCATAATTCATCCCTTAAAACCTTTTCACTCAAGAAACCATTCATAGAATTCAAAAAAAGAAGAATTTAGGAATTTGAAATCCTTTTAGAAAAGCCTTTGAATTGGCTACTTGAATGAGATAAGAATCAAGAATGAATTAAACTACCATACCCTAATTGAAGAAAGCCCGCGAAATTAGGATTGAAAATATGAGGAGTTTGGTCTTCTTTCTTGAAGCTTGAAATTCATCAATGGAGGATTTACTAGAGAGAATTTTTTGGAGAGAGGAGAGCTTATAATTTGTTTTATTCTAATTAGGGGTAGGGGTTTTTAATAAGGTAATAAGTCTCTAATGACCTACAAAATCCATATTTATAGACCCCAAAGTAAAAAAATACCCCTACATTAATTGGACCTTTTTAAACAAGCCCAACTTAAATTAAATTTTTGGAGTTATCGTTGGGGAGCAAGGCCGGTACGTGGATTTGTTCCCATAGGTTTTTTGAAAATAAATTTCAAGATAGTAGAGTCTGTGACGTGGACAAAACTTTGTCCCTTGGTTAACTTGTCCACGACATGAACTTGTTTCATCCATGCGCATTTGCTTGTTCTGTTAGGCAGCTTGCTAACCAAAGGTTTTGTCCTCTTCAAGGACCCGTAGGGTGGTCCTTGGGAAATCATAGTCAATATTTTTGAACCTAAACATGTCCCTATAGGTGTTAGGGTCATCCCCACTTATTTAAGACTCCAAACAACACCTGAAAACACATACAACATACAACGACACCATAGCACACATACAAGACTAGTTTTGAAACGTCTTGGTAGTTCTTTGACGTTTGACATTCGAACTCTTCAAACTGACTTCTAAATCTATTATTCATTATTTTAAATCCTTATTAACTCATAAAACTCATGATAAGCTCTATATTGTCCTATTTCATTTTGAGTGTTGTTACAATCTCCCCCACTTAGAAAAACATTCTACCTCGAATGACACTAAACACCTTCAAGGACTAAGAGACTAAAATATCAGCTCACAACACATATAATCTTTGATACAACATTCATAGTCAATGCACCAAACTTACAAGGAACACCAACTTCACATCATTATGCACTGTAAGCAACACAAACAATTTGGAACTATTTCCACAATTCATAGTGCACACATACTTCATCATTTTAATTGCATCTATGGATGAACTACCTTATCCATCATTATATATGCTCATAATTCCATTATAGAGGTAATCATGCAATAACATTCAAATAACACATTGTCATATAGAAATAACAACTTTAGAGGCGATTAAACAATTATCATTAGATGCATGATACACTCAAATTACACCTCTCTAAAGAAGTATAAGCGGTTGGATCAGGTAATGAACCCAACTAGTAGGTTGGGGTCGATCCCACGAGGAAATTGTCTAAACTTAACTTTGATGTACAAGTATGTCTAATTGACCAAGCTCTTTACGAAAACAAGTAAATAAAGAGAGGTTTTGTGAAACAAGTTTCTTTAATACATCTAAGTAAACAAGTAAGCAAATGTAAAGATTGAGTTTTTATCAAGTTGTGAGATAAACTAAGGTGTATGTGTTCCACATAGGTTCGTAACTCCATATTCCTAGCAATAACAATTCTTCCCTAGTGTTTTGCATGCAAAGTGATAAGTTAGGCATCGCTAAATCCTTGGTCATGCATTTAGAAAATTTCATCCCATACATTGGTCCGTCTACATGTGTGTAAGCTACTAACCCTTACCTTGACTTCATATTATGCATCATATTCAATGTATGACATATTTATTACTTCGCACCAATCAACACTAGCTTATTAGATAGTATCTCAATAAATTTATGTTGATAATTCTTTTCTTATTAACTACCTTCTTGGTTCAGCAAGTAGTAACTTCTTATTAAAGAATTATCAATACATGAAAGAACCTATTTGCTAATTGTTATTTAGAAATGTCTACATTGTTAATCACCAATGGTTCCCCAAACCCTAGTTGTGGATTTAGCAACCCATACCAGCAAGAACACAATTCATTGTTGTTAAGAAATAAATCATGTACTTACTTTAACGATTTGAAGATAACCTAGAAAATCAATTAGAAATTGCAAGGTAATACTTGAAACCAAATCAAGAAATTGAATTATTGTAAAAGTTTGCAAAAAACTATCTCCAAACAAAACAAGAAAAATAATAACGATGTTTAACCCCAAAATTAATGCTTTAAACCCTATTTATAGCAAACATTCTGTTAAATTAAGAGGAAATTAAAGAAGAATAGGTTTGCCAAAAACACGGTTATTATCGACGACCCCTACTGACGGACGTCGATGAAACGATGGTCCGTCGACTGCCTCTGTCAATAAAAACTTAGAATATTTTTTCTCCTTCGGATGGAATCAATGCTGAATAAATCGACAGACAAACAGCAAGATCTGTCGATGCACCTACGGTCCGTTGATGCTTTCCGTTGCTCCATCCTTAGAATTTCTCCAACTTCTGTTAGTGGAACTATCTCTGATCACATCAAAGATTTAGCACTAGGGTGGATTTATCCCTTTCCGTAGTCCTACACTTGGTCATATTTCCCCGAGTGTCTCCATGAGTATGAACTGTAATAGATGGTTACAACCTAAGGATCATTGATTGCGCTACGAGCTGTTGATTACCTTCGTAGGTCGCCTCTGTGCATTATTTTCCATCTACCTTTGCATTTTGTGTTATGAACATGTTTCCTGCAAGAAAATTACCAAAAGATGTAAAAGACACTACAAAAAGGCTCTAGAAAACACAAATCTTAAGCAAAAAGCATTTAAAGCACCGTTAAACCAGGACATATCAATATCCTCAACTTAAATTCGTTGTTTGTCCTCAAGTGAAACACTATGACTCAAAACCACACGTGTACAAAAATATACACTTTTAAGATTTCCCAATCACAAGGCTATCAATCCCGACTCTTTCTTTTATTTAGTGCATGCTTACGCTCTAGGGTTTAAATAAGCTAACTTATGTAGTTCACATTATTTACACAAACTCACCATGCACACACACTTCTACTGTTTTGCCTCTCATCAAGGCACCAATTTTCTGACCATGCAACTAGTGTCCTCAATTCAAAACACATCCACATTTTTCGTACAGTGATTTCAAGTTTGGGTACAAGGATCTTTATTCAACACTCACACTCAAAAACAAGTACATACATAGATAGTACTTGTCTCCATAAGCTTGCCCTTATTTTCACTGCTCAGGTTCACCACATTAGACTCCTAAGATCACGATTGGACTCTCTTGGCATGTAATGTAGGCTCAGGGTCAGCTGTGGTACAATTGGCTATATTTTTAGTGACTTTTTGCCCTACTTGACATCTCCGCCAATATTCCTTCCTCTTTTCATTGCCTTTTTATACCCTACTTTTTTGTGCTTTTCGTATTTTCTTTGCTCCCATTCTTTATTAAAATGATTCATAATTATTTTTCAACTTTTACAAACTCTTTTCTTTCTTTTCTGCACTATTTTTCTTTGTTTTTCTTTTAATTTTCTTTTCTCTTTGATTCACATTTATGATTTCACTTAGTCACATCTTTCACTCAGTTTTTATTTTCTTTTCAACATTCAACATACCAATTTTCGGGTTGTCACTCATAAAATCCACCCTAATGTCATGGTTTTTCCATGAAATAAAGTACACTATACTTGAGATCAAGTCAGGGCCAAGACGAATCATTTTTTGCATTAGCCACCCTCATCTTAGGCTTTTGACCTTAGTCGAGTTGCACATGTCCTAGGAGTGACCGGAGCCAAAACAATAAACCCTCTGAAGGTGAGTTGGTGAAGAAAAAAATAGGTTTATTATACGCTCAACAGATTTGGATAAAAAAGATAGGGATAGAGCTTCTGTTTGGCTAACTCCAGTTTAGGCTAGATGTTTGCTAATTCAAACAAGGGCCTATGCTCCTTTCCTAGTAATCTAACACATATTCTTTTTGCTGGACTAACCAGGCATGTTCTAGCTAGGTACAAACAATTGAACACTCTAAATTCCTCACACTATCTTGACACCTAATTACACTATGAAATTGTTAGATTTCCCAGTTTATGTGTGAGTTGAGTGTCATGTAGCGGGTGCCTATCTATGTCATGCTTAGATCAAACCAATTCAACTCATTTTCACGTATTCATGCAAGCATTTTCTAGGACGAGATAACAATTTATTTGAACCATCATTCTTCAACTTTCATGATTTTATACTTTGTACCACTAACGACATGCTGGTTCAACAAAAAATTAACCAGTCTCTTGAGAAAAAAGGACATAGGTAAGAAAACCCCAAAGATAGGATTGTGAGTTGGGCTACTCAGACATCACCCTAACACTCACATTCCATTTACCCCACACCCCCAAAAAGAACATGCCACTGTACCCAATGCATAAAAGATTTAAGTACAGGGTGAAACAAAACTGAGGTGCATAGCACCAACGATCTCTCAACAAGTGGGTGGGTTCAGTTTTCGGGAAGCTACAACAACAGTATATGGGTCACCCTCTGTGGTGACCACATCAGTCTACGCACTTTTAGTGGTGCTCATGTCATCGGTCACCGGTATGGAACAAGATGCCCCAAGAACAATTTCTCATACCCTAATATGGCGGGCCTCCTCATCTATCAAAGAAGCTATCCTCACATCCTCTAAGTCTGTCTTCTCCTTGTTCTTCGTATGGGCATAATCTCCCTCAGTAATGAGGCTAGAACGGTGCCTCTTGGCATGGCCACGTGGATCAAGCTGCGGGTCATGAGGGGCTGTGGTCAGGGCGCCAAATACCGTGTGCTCCGCTAGCTTGATGGGCCCACTCTCGTAATTTGCTCCCCTAATCTCCAAGATAGTGTCTACATAAACTCTTAAACTAGTAACTTCCGCTTGCAGAGTAGTAAGGTTAATAGTGCGGGCTGGTTGTGCTAGTGCCTGCAGCTCAAAAACGTCAAGGCGCTGGTGAAACGCCTGAATCTTCTGCTGATTCTAAAGGGATACCCTCTTCTCTATTATGTCCTCATCCTCGGCGAAAGATTTTTGCATCTAGGGCTGCATATGATGTAGCAGGGTGGCCATTTGGGCCTCTAACTTATGGACCCGCACCAAAGGGACAAGTGTTGCGGATAGGGGAGTAGATCGGGAGGAACCGGGGGCTCGACTGGCGGCATGAGCGGACTTAGCCGGGGTGGTTTCCACTGGCTCCTAAGTAGCAGGGTCAGCCGTTTGGGCTAACTCTACTCTGTCCACCAAGTTCTCACTAAACGACTGCAATTAAGCTCTAGTCCCTCTCCGTGGTGCCGCTACATTGACCTCATCCATGATGATATCGATATCAACCATCCCTAGTGGAGTACAGAGTGTATCACAGTGACAAAGTGGCACTCAAGCAGCCCTGGAAAAGTGGAAGATAACACAAACAAAGGGTCAAGTAGTCGAGGTCTTGAAAGCCCTCTCATGGACCACCTTGATAAGCAACTTTGCAAAGTAAATCGCCAATCCTACAACCAAGGCTTCTACCAGCATCGCCCTATCCCAAGTAAGAATATCGTCGGCATTTGTAGGTGATAGGCGGTGTCGGACTAACATCTAGAAGAACTTGGTCGTGAAGGTGAGGTTGGACATTTTAATTAATCATTGGGGGTCTAACACCTAGTTTGCTCTCTTACCCTCAATGTCAAAATGCTGAGCTAACAATTTTTTCATAGTCTCACACTGCTCAGCTATCCTCTGAAATTCTCCACTTTTCATATTCTTCCACCATTAGTCGAATTCTGGAGTAACGGGGGCCCACTGTGTCTCACTTGTAGGGCCATATAAGAATCGACAGAGAGTGGTCGTAAAGATGTCTACCTAGAAGCGCTGAACTAACACAGAAGTTAGAGGGTGGTGTTTGGCAGGTCTTGCCGGCCCACTCAGAGAACCTCAGAGAGTATCCACATAGGAAGCGTAGAACAACTTGACTATCTCCACACTCTAGGTACCCACACCGAGCAATCTATTTTAACATGTGCTGGGTAAACAATCTGCGCAACTCGTGGACAATATGCAAGATCCCCGTAAGAACGCGACGCACAACTTTCACCAACCGAGAGTCATCATCCCCCCTCTCATTCAACATATTGGCATATGTGTATATTTAGTGCTTCCCATCAACCCACAATAAGTTGGGTTCGTTAGCAACAGATGCTGGTTCAGCTGCTCAGGGTGTGGGTACAAGCTCTAAGCTATTAGACTCATTAGATGAGGGTTGGTCCTCTGACCCCATAGCTTCCTAAGATGCCAAAGTAGAGGCAGTGTCGGCATTTGACAAAGAAGAATGGGTTGACCCAGAAACAGAAGCAGATTCGGAGCATGATGCTCCTTCAGAGCTAGAGGCACCCCCGTAAGGTGAACTGGTTAGTGTGCACTCCTCATCAGACTGGGATGAAGTGAATACGTCGAGAACCACCTTCAATGGGTGTTACGACCCACAAGTACACCATATGAGAAAGGAGCACTCTTGTGTCGTCACATGGCGTCGTCGACCTCTCGATGAACTAAGACAAGCCCTTAGACATCTTTCATTGCATAACTGTAATAAAAATAGTGGAAATTTAAAACATTTCATAGCACATCATATGATAGAAAAATTAAAGGCACAACACAATAGAATAGAATCGGGACACGACCCTTAACAATATAAAATATAAGTCTAAGTTATTACATCAACTTAAAGAACATCTTGACATAGGAAACCCTTGAATCATAAGGGTCCCTTTGCTTGAACTTGGGAGAAATATCCAAGCTCTTCTCTTAGGAGACATTCTCTAGCCATCGACACCTACACTTTGTGTAAAAAGATGAAGAAGAAAGGTGTTAGTACAAGAATACACTAAGGATGGCAACCATATAAAAACATGCATTTAAAGAGGACATTTCATTTGAATCATACAAAATGTCTGTTTAGTGAACTTCATGAACATAGGCACATATAAGCTTAATATAGTTCACATATATTATATAGACATGGATAATACTAATAATAGCAGATAAAGAAATTTATCATACTTCCAGACCTATTCAATACATACAATACATTACATCTCCTTATCTTACTTCCTTCTTTAAGTAACCTTCAAGTGTGCCTAGCACAATGTATCACCTTGAGGTCACCGTACAGTAGTCCTCCATAGGTATGGTTCATAAACACAACCACATTTATTCACAAGTCATAAGAACATCATAGACATCAACTTCACATAAAGACCATTACTTAAGACAACTACTAAGTCACTCTAATGCAATGTGTAGGTAGCATCACATTATACTACTTCCACTAAGTATACCTAAGAAGTCACCCTAGACTGGTCATATCATACTCAACAAGTTATAACACCTTCATTTATAATTAGAAATAAGGCCACATACTTCATAGCATCATAGAAGGACTCTTTACTTTACTACAATCTTTTTCATTACTCATTTAGTTAATATTATAGGTAAACCACCCTCATCACCCCTTCACAAGCATACTTGTGCAATGTACACATGGATTCCCATACCCCCACATATACTATGTAAACTCATTTAGAAGCCATAAGTCCTTTTCACATGCATACTCATAATTCATATCTTGATATAGAATAGTGACTTAACATGCATTCATAAAATTCATACATAACATAAGTCTTTACCTCATAAGAGGCTCCAATCCTATCCTTTCTTGAAGTCATCAAGTGAAATGCATAGATAGGGTCCATAGTCCTACCTATCCTAAGTACAGTTCTCAAGGAATTTAGATTAGAATTCATCTTCTTGTCTTAGATAATTTATTAACCTTCAGGAGACATAGCAATAACAGATACATACAATGTGAGCTACATGGAATCCGGTGTGCTACTCCCACACCGAAAAGAGAGGGTTAACACCTTCCTAAGGTGCAACCATTCGTACCAAGCTATATAGGTTGTATCCATAAGCTTTAACCTATGGGGTCACATAGTTATTGAGCATTGAGATTGCTTCTAGAAACCGTGACTTAGTAACGTAGAAGTTTCCATCTGGCTAGACAACAACTATATTGGGAACTCGGACATGCTAAACGTGAATGTTCTCTGGGGGATGCAAGACTTACTGAGGTGAAGCTCCCATTCATACTTCATATACCTCAAAGGATTCTATTATGAGAATGTCCTTTAATCATAGA
Organism: Solanum pennellii; assembly: GCF_001406875.1. NCBI lineage: Eukaryota > Viridiplantae > Streptophyta > Magnoliopsida > Solanales > Solanaceae > Solanum > Solanum pennellii. Next base: position 41,916,628 of record NC_028643.1, on the reverse strand, counting down.
CTCTACTTCATGTGAGAATGTCCTTTCACATATTCATACAATCATGAATCATGTGTGTGTTCATAGAATGTGAGATCTACCTTCACATAACACTAGTCACACATGCTCATAACTTCATTAAGCATATACTTATATGTATAAAGATAGGTAATGATACAAAGGAGAACTATCCTTTCCTTAGTCATCACAAATCTACTCTACTCATAGATATGCATGAAGTGTGTTTGTGTACATTGGTCAACATGATCACATAATGGCTATCACATAGCATTGATGAATCCACCCTCTAAATATCACAACACATGTACAATATTCTTTCATGTCTGTTATTCAAACACATCTAGAGTATGTAAGACTACACACTACACATAATCACATTACATCATAGGAGACAAGTACATATTCAACAATAAAATAGAACACTCCTAACATACTTTGAATACACGTTCATATAGTACATAATAATATACTAAGTATGGCATATGCAAAAACATGTGAAAAGGAACTTTTCAGTAAAAATAAGCATTCATGACAAATAAGTAAAACTTTCATGGTTTTAGAGTTAACATAGTATAAGCATCATCATTAATCACATAAAACAAAACTCTTATACTTTTAGAACCAAAGCATTCTTTATGGTAAACTCAAGTACATTATAGTGGATAGTGAAACATTACAGTGAGCAATTTATCCCAATCAAAGTGAACTCATTTCCTATAAGGTTTCCCTAACCAAGTTATCCTAAGACTCCCTAAGGTAATACAAGAAGGGAACGCCCATACATCCCCTTCAAGATACACCAAAGTGATCCTTAAGACTATTAACCATAGCCTTACCTTGCATGGGAAACAAGTCCACACTATTGGATAGATAGTTGAAAGACATTCATACAATAAGGACATCATGTAAATAACCTTCTCCAAATAGTACTTATAATTTACACTAAGTGCTATGTGAGATTAGCCTCCCATACTATTACTCCCACATAGTGCTCCTTGAGAATTCCCTTGGATTAAGCACTCTAAATTAGTAATTCATATCTTTATTACATAAGACATAACTTTAACTTTCTTCCTTAACATTAGACCTTAAGTCATTTAACTTCATTTACAACATATGATAACTCATTCATTTACTTCATATAGAACACACCAAGACTACCCATTGAGAAGGTCTACGTAGTGCAATGGATAAATAGTATCCCATACAACCACCTACCCTTAGCAGCACAATATATTAGGAGACTTAGTTCATACACTTCATATAAAACACAGCAAGAATCCCCTTTCGGAAGGTCTAGCTAGTACAATTGATAGAATGCGTCTCATACCACCACCTACCCTCAGTAGTACGTTCTTTAAGGAGACTTAGTTCATTCATTCTTTTGTAAGGGAATAACTTTAAGTTACATAGACCATGAGAGATAGACATAGAATCCCAATGCTACCCTTACAGGATGAGGGGTTCACTTGCCTATGGTGGGTCGTTCTCATAGCTTTTACATGTCTTCTCCAATAGGTACACATATGTGTGCGCACATTTATGGGATAATGAGATTGTTACTAAGTAGCTCATTCTCTAATAACGAAGAGTACACATTTCAAGAGGTACAATGGAAAATAACATTTCAATTCATGAAGTGTAACCACCCTTTATTTATATCCTCCCGATGCAAGATATAACTCCACACGGAGCCTTAAACATTGTTTACTATAGACTAAGGGATAGCTAATTAGCACCACATCTCAACTCACGAAGCGTACTTATCCCTAGAGGTTACATTGTAATACAAGATCTCAACTCATGAAGGGTATCCAAACTCTAAATTATATTAGAAAGCTCTTGGGAATAGTGAGGTTGCTACTAAATACTTCATCTCAACTAAGGAAGAGTGTTCACCCCAAAACTCCCATTTTCGTTTACATTCTTTTACTTTATTCATTCATTCCTTCAAAGTGTGAGTGTGTGTACATGTGAGCACACCTTGCACATACTCACGATTTTCATTAACATTAAATTATATACATGCTTACACCTTCATTCATCATTTCTCACAGACTAGCATGCTCAAAATATGGATATACTTTAGGCATAATCTAAGCAAGACATACAATTCAAAATTCATAATGTATACCAATATGAACCTCATCATTATCACTTCATTTCACACCTTAGGCCTTTAAATTCATAATCACAGTACATACAAACATATATCCAAATACATGAAGTAAACACCGCCACCAAGAACGTGGAGCATACCACTCAAGAGTATTTCATAATTAGAGTTATTCAATATAACCAATTCACCATTTAACAAAGCTTTCACCAACTATAACCAATTCTTCAATGTTTCCTCATAACATGGCCCTTAGGGCAGTATCTAAACAATAATAACAATATAAGGAAATCAAAACTCATACCCAACACAAACATGTTCCTTTAACCAATTTCTTAAGAGAAAATTTAGAAATATGCATAAGCATGTGTTCATTAGGGTTTGATATTAAAGTCATCAATTAATCTTAGAAACAATATATTTAAATCATTAAAACACATTTATATGAATACCCATGCTTAGAGTCAAAGATAGAAGAAGATAGAGTCTTATAACCCTTTTTGAAATCTTTTAGAAATGACTCCTTGAATAGACGAGAGTTAAAGGATGACTACCATACCTCAAAGAGAATGAAAACCACTGATTTTTTGTGAAGAAACTTTCCCAACAAACCCGCATAGCTCTTCCCTTGTGTCTTAGCTCCAATGGTGACTTGAAAGACTTTTTCTTTAGAAAGTGAGTTTGAATATTAGAAGTGAGGGGTCTTGTCAAGGTCTAGGACTTAAAAATAATTTAATATACATTAAAAACCACAAAAACATAATCCTAGGGTCATAAAATACTTGGGTTAAATTTACAAAACACCCAAAGCCAAAGCATTTGCATCTAGCAGCTTTTGTAGGGACCCATCAATGGACCCAAGCAACGGGGCGTCGACTGAACAACAACCCATGCTGCATGGGCGTCGTTTGGGTATTCATCTGGAAACTGGAGGGTTGATCTCTTAAGTGGAGTCTTGACCTACTTCCCTAGACGACGGGGCGTCATCTTGACTACTACCAATAGACTACTAGGATATCGATTGCCCCGTTTTGGCAGCTTCGTTGCCAAGTCTTGGGTCGTGTTCTAGGGACCCTCGTGTGTACTAAGTGGGTTCATTCCCAGAGGTTAAACTCCTATACATATTCATCTAGGTCTTAGGAATATCCCATAAACGAACACGTACAACTCATTAAAACATATAGAGACACACAAATATTGTCATGAAAAATGCTCTCTTGTTTAATTTGTACTTACATGTATGCGTATAGTTGTTTTCATGAAAATTTTATTGAGAATTATAGTTACATGGTAACACTTAATTTACATGATTGAGGTTATGTTTATATTGATAAGGTGGTTCGTCATTATGTGATATGATATATTGAGCTCTTATATGTGATAAATTGTGAATTGATTTGCTATGTGTAATGTCACGAGCATGTGTTGGATTGAGTTGTGAAGTAATCCTATGATCTAATACTCATAATGATTTTATTCTGTTTTGGTTGTAGCTTGTTGGGCTGCTAGTATTTAGTGTCTTCCTCTCCCCAATAAAAAGATTTAGGTGTCATTCAGGGACGAATGTTCGTAAGGGGGGGGGGGTAATGCAACACTCCGGAAGTTCCATGACATAGTCTAGAGACTCACTTGATGAACTAAGACTTAAAAAGTGTTTCTAAGATTAAACAATGATAATAAACTAAATTAGGAAGTGTTAGAGTCAAAATGTCAAGAAACAATCACGAAGTCCGCAGACTATTAAAATTGACCTAGTGTGCCTTAGTGTCTTTCAAGGTATTTGAAGTATTGGAATTTAGTAAAATTTTGTTAAAAAGTTTAGAATACATTTTAGAGTGTATTTAGGGTCGAAACATATTGGTACCACTCCCCAGGTACCACCCCTAACGGTCCTTTAGGAGGACCCGGCATTTGGCCCCAAAACTGTCCATTTGTTCAATGTGAAACCACAAGCAGAAATGACGATCCATCCAAGTCTAAATATTACATTAAGAAACCTACCTCATGAATAAATTCATAATCTCATATTAAAAATGATCATACCTAGCTTAACATACAAACGTCTTAATCAACATAGTAGTAAGAGGACACTACTACAACTATTTCTTAGGATTCCACAACTGTAATGTGTAAGAGAAGTCTCCTATCCTCCCTTAAACTATGTAGAACCCCATAATAAATCCCTATTAAGAGTTCATACATTTTATGTGTTTATTTATTTTTATATTTCGGGAAAAATTTGCAATAACCGACATAGACCTTGGGAGCTACATGAATCCGGTAATCTACTCCCACACAAAAAGAAAGGGTTAACACTTTCCTAAGGTGTAGCCTTTTGTACATAGATATCTACGTTCTTCCACTAAGATAGAGTCCTATTTGGCTCATAGTTAAGGGCAAAGGATATTGTCACTATAAATCCTAACTTGCAAAACATGGGGGTTTCACTTTTATGAGACAATACATATAATAGGGAATCCACACTTGGTAAGCGTGAGGCTACCCATGTGGCGAGCTGGACATGCTAAACGTGAGACCCCAATCTCATTTACGTGCCCTTTCGGTGCGAAGCATATATTCCCTTTGGTAATCATCTGTAGTCATCACATAAGTTCACATTATCCATTACTAGACTCTTATGTAAGCATGTAACTATAATAACTCATAGTTGTATAAGTGAGAATAACCCTTTCACCTTGGAAACACTAGCAAGTGAGTAAACCTTTCACTTTATCATTTTATTAGAATCATAAGAACGACCTTCCAATCATTTAACAATAATTCCATAACATATATGCATACTTCATAGATAATTCAAGTGTATCGGATTAAGGATCACGAAACCTTGTCATCAACACCACAACAACACAATATATATAACATCATTACTATCTAAGAATTCATCTTTCATACATGAGTTCAATGATTAACCAACATTTAAACCTTCTTTCCCTTCATGGAACATCACACTTCAATCACACAACAATGCTTAAGTAATACATAAAATAATGTAATTCATGAAGTAACAACATCTAAGGACCTAGGAGTACCCCGCGCCATATGACGTACGTGACCTCTTGGAGGTCCTATACAAGCCTCCTAGCTTTCATTCATCAAATAGATATTAAAAGTAGTGCGGAATTAAAACTTTTCACAATAAAGTCATTATGTAAATTATTTTATAAAACATGGGAAGAAATAAGTCTCATCACAATCCATCTTACACATCTTATTCTCATAGGGTCATCAACCTTACATTAAGAGAATGATACTAATCTTTATAGAACGTTGTTAATGAAAAAAATTGTAATAATAACATCCACGTCCTTGAACATATGAGGACATACCAAAAGCCTTGAGAGAATAATCTAATCCCACGGTTCAACTCTACAATTCTCACTTCCTTTCACCTATACTTGTAGAAATAGAGAAGAATATGGAGCTAGTACAATGAATCAAGACGTATGGCAATCATGCAAAAATATTCTTTAAAGAGGAAAATGTAATTGAAAATGCTTTTGATTCTATTTGATGAAATTTCATGAACCAAGTGTAAAAGGCATCCTACAATTCAATCATCATGAAACAAAGAAATACTCCCATAATTATGAACATATAACCATATTTCTTAAACAAACCATTAACCATTTAGAGCCTCTATCCAAAGTTATCCTAACACCCACATAAGTAAAGCATGAAGAGACCGCCCATACAACCTTTTCAATATACACCAAAGTGCTCCTTACGACAACCAAAGATAGCGATACTTCCTTTCCATCACATCTGAACAAGTAAACATTCATTACTAGATATACTAGAGATAACATCTATGCATTTAAGAACTTCACATATGGACCATCCGATAGGAAGACTCTAAGTTACAATAGTAATATGCAAAATTCGCTTTACAATCTACTACTCCTACTTATTTTTCCTTTGCAACAACCTTAGAGTAGGCACATCACATTCAACCATTCACATAACCTTCATTAACATTAAACATAATCCCAAACATGCTTCATTAAAATTAGATAGAAAGTCAACTTACTTCATAAACATCATATAGTAACCCATTCATTCATTAACATTATAAAGTAACACCAGGACTGCTGCCAATTGCCTACTTGTGCAATAAATAGATGGTGTATCATTCCATCACATACCCTAATTAGTACACCCTTAGGAATACCTAGTTCATTACATTCATTTGTGGGAAGTAGCTTTATTCGACATAGACCATGGGAGATTAACATGGAATCTTGGTATTAGCCCCTACAGGATGAGGGATCCCCACTTGCCTAATGTAGTGTCATTAGTTTATCCTTTACGTGGAAAACCACTAGCTAATCTTATGTGGGTGCGTAGTTAAGGCTTGAGGACATTTCGTCTATGTACTGAGTCATAACTCACAAATAGTACCCATCTCAAGAAGTTGCTTTTGAATAATACATCTCTACTCACGATGAGTATCAACTCTTTTTCAAATCCTCTCGATGTTAAGCATTAATCCCCAATGAGTTTTAGACTTTCATTACATTCATTAGCTATTTGTTAAAGGATTGCTACAAAGTACTACGTCTCAATTTACAAAGAGTACTCATGCCAACCTATCATTCACTCATCCATTGGAAAGCTCTTAGAAATATTAAGGATGTTACTTCATATCCATCACGACTCAACAAGTAAACATTCATTACTAGAGTTACTAGATGAAAAATATATGCATTCAATAACTTCACAGAAAGACTTTCCCCTAGGATGACTCTAAGTTACACTAATGCAATGTGCAAGTAGCATGTCATTCTACTACTCCAAGTTAGTGCTCCTTTGGAACAACCATAGACTAGGCACATCAGTTTCAAACATTCACATAATCTTCATTAACATTAGACATAAGACCAACATGCTTCATTTCATTAGACATAATGTCAACTTACTTCATTAACGTCATATATTAACCCATTAATTCATTAACATTATAAAGACACACCAAGACTACCTCCGAATACCTACTTTTGCAATGCATAGATGGTGTCTCATTCAACCACCTACCCTATGTAGTACACCCTAAAGAAGACCTAGTTCATCACATTCATTTGTTGAAGCTAGCTTTAACGTACATAGACCATGGGAGCCTAACATTAAATCTTGGTATTAACCCCTATCGGAAAAGGGATCCCCACTTGCCTAAGGTAGGGTCATTATTTTAACCTTTACTTTGAAAACGACAAGCTTATCCAATGCGGGGGGATAGTTAAGGGATAGGAGATTTGTTCTAAGTAGTACATCATAACTCACGAAGAGTATCTATCTCAAGAGGTTTCTTTAAAATACTACATCTCCACTCACGAAGAGTATCCACCCCTTTCCAAATCCTCTCTGTGCTAAGCGTTAATCTCCACTTAGTTCTAGACTTTCATTACATTCAGTAGCTATATGTTAATGAATAGCTACTAAGTACTACATCTGAACTCATGAAGAGTACTCATCCCAACCTGTCATTCATTCATTGGAAAGCTCTTAGGAATATTGAGTTTGTTACCAGACACTACATATCGACAAAAAAAGATTGTCCACCCCAAAATCCTCCATGCATTTATTAGAGTTCTATTGTGAAAAACATAAAACAGACTCTCCTTCATTACATTTTCATTAGTTTGATTCATTCATTCATTCATTGTGTGTATACATGTGAGAAACCTTTCAAATAACTACCATCATTCATAACATTGTATTCTAAACATGATCATAGTATATCCATCATAATTCACACACAACCATACTTCCACATCTTCATTATACTCCAATAATCATAATATATTCAAGAATCACAGGCATAACTTCATAATATATCTCTATGCATAAGCATTGTGCCATTACATTACTTAAAATTTAGTGCCTTCAAGACAATAACCTCAATACACATACATATTTATATACATTAACTGAACACTGCCACCATAAGTCGATTATACCACACATGAACAATTCAATAAAAACTAGGAAAATTTAGGTCAACTAACTGTTCATCTAAGCTCTGATAACCCTTTCATAATTCATCAACAATTCATAATAATTAGGCATGAATAAAAATAGATAACCACAATCCATAATAATATAAACACAATTCTAACAATATCATATCACATTCATCAACCCCACTTGATAAGCCAATTTAGGAAATTTAGACAAAACATGGGTTCTTCAAGGAATTCCATTAAAATTATCTTAAAAACCTTGATTCGACATTAATGTATCAATATCATGATTTAGAAAATGTTTTAACAATGAACTCACGCATAGAATCAAAAATTGGTAATTGATCATTAATTCACTTTTGAAAACCTTTTTGAATTGGGCTCCACGAATGAGAGGTTATTCAAGAATGAAGTAATATCAAACCTTATTGGTAGAAATCCCACAAGGTTAGGTTTAAAACCTTGGAAAATAGATCTTCTTCCTTGGAGGTTTAGAGTTCCTTAATGGAGGATTAGGATAGAGGCATATTATTTGAGAAACATGAGAGCAATTGGGTTTTTGATTTGGGGATTTGTTTTTGTGTAAAAAGGGTGTAATGTGACTCAAATTCAATATATAATACACCCCCAAAATACCCAAAACATCCCTAAATTGATTGGACCTATTTAAACAAGTCAAACTTAAATTTTATTTTGGAATTATCATAGAGGAACAAGTCTATTCGCGGAGGATGTACCAGAAATTCCTGGAAAATAATTTTTCGACAGAAGGGTCCGCGATGATTTTCACGACGCGGACTAAAGTTTTTACCCTTGGTGGAGCAGGTCCACGACGCAGAACTACACCCTCAACGTACTTCCGCCTTGCTGCCTTGTCTGCTTCTCTCCCCATGTTTGGTTCCTCCTCAAGGACCCTTAGGTCTATCCTTGGGAGTCGTACTCGGAAGTTTTGACCCTAAAATGTCCCTCTAGGTGTTACAGTAGGCTCCAAACAACACATAAAAACATGCACAACATACTAGGACACACCAACACATAAAAAACTAGTTTTCAAATGTCTTGGTCATCCCTTAACGTTTGACTTCAAAACTCTTTTAAAATGACTTCTAAAGTTATTCTTTATTATTTTTAAAAGTTATTAACTCATAAAACCCATGTGATGCTCTAATTTATCCTTGTTCTTTTTGATGGTCGTTACACAACATAACTAACATCAATATAAACAATTGACATATTCATCATCTTCAACCAATTGTCCATATCAAAGCAAAGATTTATGAAATTGGGGAAGAGCATGGGTCCAAGGTAATTCTAGTGAACAAAAAATTATACATAATTATAACCTAAACAAATTTAGGTGATCATAATTAATCACAACTGATTCATAATTTTATTTTTCAATGAAGACCCATGTGTAGATATAAACCCTTGATTTTGGGGAATATTGAAAACATATTTGGAGGGAAATCTGGTGGAAAGGAATCCCAAGAGTGATAGAAATCATACCTTAATGAATATCTATCCAAGAAATTGCGTTAAATCGCTTGAGAATTTTTCCTCTTCTTGGAGCTCCAAAGTTCTTCAATGGACGTTTTATGTAGACATAGAACTTCGATAGAGATGAGAGCACTTGGTTTTTTAAGTTACATATTTTTTTTGGTGTGGAATGAGTTTAAAATGACTAAATTTCAATATATACTAAGCCCCTAAAACACACAAAACACCCCTAACTTTGATGGACATTTTCACTATGTCAAACTTGACTTATATTTTTGGAATTATCGTCACGAACAAGTCTATGTCTCAGAGGTGTTCCATGAGCTTTTACAAAATTAAAATTAAGACACAAGGGTCTGCGATGGTCTGAACGATGCATAAACACTTTTTGGGCATGGCTGGAGCAAGTCTGTGACGCGCCCTTGCTTCCCCAAGCTACTGCCTAAATTTTTGTTTCTTCGTTTGTCGTCTCTAACCCCTCTAAGCTTCCATGATTCTTTCCCTAGAATTTAGTATCATAATCGCCCTTTTTAGGTTATAATCCATTAGGTTAGGCTCTAGCTTAGTTCATATAATTTACGGGGTGTTTCATATTATGATTATGATCATCAAGGAAATTATATGGCTTTGTACACTATTTTTATAATTAGAATATCAGTTTTAATGGTATAATTATTGGTCATTGCATTATCATATCTTCAAACATATCATGTCATGTTGTCATATTTATGCATTTCCCCACATTAAGTATATTTCAAGTCCTGACTACCTACATTACTATGCCTATATTGTCTTATATTGTACGTAATTTACACATTCAATCTACCTCCTAGTTAGTAATAAAATCTAAATGTGTTTCTTTTAACTGGTGACTCCTTATGGTTCGTGGACATGTTACATATAAGTTCTAAATTCATTCATGACTTTTTTTTGTTTAAATATGTCTCAAGTGAGTTAGGACTTGTCTTTGAAACTCACTTAAGATATAGGGATAGTAAGAAATAAGTACTTCCACATAAGAGAGTCTTTGTATTTAGCTTTATCTATTATTGTGATAAGAAAATTTGAGATTTATCCCGCTAATCTTGTAATATAAGTTTTGAATTCTTTCCTAGTGTCATATCATGCCATGTGGTTAGTTAAGTCTCTTTTATGCCTCAAGGTACAATTTCATGTTTAGAGGGTAATCTTGATTCAGAAAAATCTTAGTATTCAAATCATAAAGTTCAAATGTCTTAGGAGTCTAAAAGTTGTATATAGTAGAGTCTTGCACATTAGTGTGAAACATGCGACATTTATGAATAAAAATCTATGACACATTTTAGAAAATTCACTTCTTTCATAACATAGAGTCATGGGATAGAGTTTAACATTATAAATTGTTCTTCTGTCATATTGTTTACGTTTACATAATCATGCCTCTATTAAGAACTTATTTTAGAAGGAATCAAAATGTTGAGCATGAAGCAACTTTACCTGCGGTTGACCCTTTGTCTTAACAAGTCACTCATCTGAAATTAATGGATTCTTTATATGTGCTTTTTCAATCCATGACTTTTAAAGCCAACCATGAAGTTGTAGCTCCCTTAAACCTGAAAATGGATACAATCAAAAGTAGAGTTTAAAACTTTGGTCAGATGAATCCTACAAAATTTCATGATTCAAAGGTGGACAAGGATCCACAAGAGTTTGTTGAATCAATATAAAAGATTATTCAGTTAATGGGTTTCACTAAGGTCTAGAGTGCATATTTGGTTGCTTATCAGCTGAATGGTGTTGCTTATTTTTTTTACAAGCAATGGAAAGAGAAAAGGGCTTCTGATTCAGGCCCATTGGATTGGGACAAGTTTAAGGGAGATTTTCGAGATCGATTATACCCTTTGAGATGTTGTAGACAAAGGTGTAAGTGTTCATTAACTTTATTTAAAGAAATGTGAATGTGGAAGAGTATGTATTTAAATTCACTAAATTTTGCATGCTCCAGCTATGCTGGCCGATTATGGGGATCATATGAATAATTTTATTTTAGTATCTCATTGATTGTCGAAAAAGAGTCCAGAATCACCATTATAATCAAATATATGAATATTTATAGGTATATGACCATTCTTTGTATCTTGAGCAACAAATACATAAGGAATGTGCTAGGGAGGCTATGAGGGCTCAGACTGATAGTGGTGACTACTATCATCAAATATCTAGTGGTGGTGTCCATTGACAGTTAAACCAAAAGTTATTCAGACCTGGACCTATCTTCTGTTGGAGCTATGGTTCCTATGATCAATATGGATATAGTTTCAAATTCTTAGTTTCACAAGAGTGTTTTTAGTGGAGATTCATTCCTTGTTTGTCAGAAGTGTGGGAAGAGACCTCTAGGAGAGTGTTTAGCCATTTTTAGTGAATGTTATGACTGTGGTAAGAATTTGTCATAGATTAAGGGATTGACATTCACTTTCTATCTAGGATATAGAAGGTTTTCTTTAGGCTTAGACTACTTCTTCAGGTTACCCAACACAGAAGGGTACATAGTCTAAATCTTGTTGTGGAAGATACTAGAACAGGTTTTATGATCTTATGACTCGACAATATTAGAATAGGTCCCTTGGTATTGTCAATTGTATATTCTGAATCTTTCAATTTGATATTTATAACATGTCAGATCAAGGAGAAACACGTTCCTTTGTGAATCTTTTTGTTTCTGTGAATTTATGGTCTGTCACAAAATGTTACCGAAACCTTTCTCCATCTCTTCTCAAATCATTGATTAAGTATTTGACAAATAAGTTTCCAGAATTCCCAAGATCTTAGTTTTTCAGAAACATCACCTAAATTGATCGAGTTGAGTTAGACATGCTTGATCTTGTTTTTATTATTGGTATGAACTAACTTCATGCTTCTTATATTTGAAATGACTATAGAAGCAGAGTTGTTAAGTTTTAGTTTCCAAATGAATCAGTCATCTAACAAAAGGGTAGTAGTTTAATTCTTATAGGTGAATTTATCTTGTGCCTTCAGGATAGAAACATGACTGCTAAAGGTTGCATTTATCATCTATTTTGGGTAAAGTATACACTTTAATAAACTACTATTGTTGTGTCTGTTTCCCATGATATTCCAAGAACACCTCTAAAAATAAAATACACTTTAGAAAGGACTTTCATCCAGATACCCAACCTATCTTTATTCCTGCTTACAAAATGTTTCCAACCGATCTTATGGAGTTGAAAGAAACATTAAAGGAACTTTTGGATAAGGACTTCATCATACCAAGTATTTTTCTATCAACTGTTCCAGTTCTCTTTGTTCATAAAAAGTATGGTTTTCTCAGAATGTGCATTAATCATCAACCAGTGAATAAGGTAACAATTATGTATAAGTAACCCATCATGATTATTAATGAATTTCTCTATTAACTTCAAGGTTCTTGTTTCTTTTCAATGGTTTACCTTAGATCTAGTTGCCATTCACTTAGAGGTAGAGAAAGTGAATTCCTAAGACATCATTCCCAAATCGGTATGGTCAATAAGATTTCTTTGTTATATATTTTGGACTAATGAATGATCCTATTACTTTTATGAATTTGATGAACATGGTGTTCAACAAGTATTTGGATACATTCTGTATTGTGTTCATAGATGACATTTTGATATATTCTCAAGGTGAGGATGAACATGACGATCATTAGAGGATTTTCATTCAAGTACTCAAGGATTATTAGTTGTTTTCTATGTTTTGTAAATGTGAATTTTCGTTGAGGTTAGTAACATCCGTTGGCCTTATTGTCTCAGGAGAGGGTACTTAGGTTGATACTAAAAAGAACAAGGCATATAAGTACTATCCTAGACCCCTTTGTCCCACAGACATTAGGAATTTCTTAGGGTTGGATTATTAATGTAAATTGTTTGTGGAAGCATTTTCCTCTACTTCTTTTCTATTGACTACCTAACTCGGATGACAATGAAATTTAAATGATCTGAAGCTTGTGAGAAGAGATTTCAACAGTTAAACCCTTTTCTTGTTTCAACCCCAATTATTAACATATTAGAATGCTCAAATGGTTTTTTGTTTATTATGATGCATTTGAAATAGTTCGTGGATATGTGTTGATGTAAAATTGTTAAGTCATAGCCTATACTTCTAGGTAAGTTAATGTTCACGAGAATAATTATCCAAATGATGATTTGTATTTATCGAAAGTGGTAGTTTCCTTACAGATATGGAGGAACTATCTCTATGGTATTCATGTGGATGTGTTTACCAATTATAAGAGTCATCAATACATTTAAAAAAAATATTTGAATCTTCAAAAAAAAGAGGTGGCTTGAATTAAGGAAGGACTACAACATAGTGTCCTTTACCATCTGCGTAGTAAATATCATTGCCGATGCTCTTGGTAGATAGTCAATGAATAATATTCGTCATATTGAGGATGAGAAAAACGAGTTGAGTCATGATGTGCACAAACTAGCTCATTTGGGAGTTTATTTGGTAGATTGATATTATAGTGGAATTATTTTTCAAAATGGGCCAGAATAATATCTTGTGTTATTCATTAAGGTAAAACAGAATAATGATCTGACCTTGGTTGAATTTGAGAAAGCTATTTTAGAAAGAGCTACTGAGGATTTATCGCATGTGAAAGAATGTGTACTTCATTCTCATGGTTATTTGTGTGTTCCAAATACTGGTGAGTTGAGGCAAAATATATTATCAAAAGATCATAATTCTTGGTATTCAATTAACTTTAGAGACACTAAGATGTTCCATTATATGTGGGACTGTATTGGTAGAATGGGATGAAAAAAATATACAGCAAACTTTGTATTTAAGCATCTAAATTGCCAATAAGTGAATATTGAGCAACACAAATTAGAAGTTATGACTGATGATATTACTATTCCTAGTTCGAAGTGGGATAATTTGAACATGGACTTCATCAAAGGTGTGTAATACTTAGGAAGTTCCATGACTTAGTCTAGAGCCTCAATTGATGAACTATGCTTTAAAACAGTGTTTCTAACCTTAAACAAAGGTAATGAACTTGATTAGGAAGTATTGTAACCTAAACGTCAAGGAATGACCATGACATCTGGAGATTTGTTAAAATGACATAGTGTACCTTAATGTGTTTCAAGGGGTTTGAAGAATCTGATTAAAGTAAAATTCGGTGACAAGGTTTGGAATACATATTAGAGTTTTTTTAGACTTGAAACATCAGGGTACGACTCCCCAAGGACAACCCTAAGGGTCCTTGAGGAGGACCCTATATATTTATCCAAAAAAACTGTCAAATCGCAGTGTGCAACCACGAGGACAAACGACCAGTCTTCGTTTGAACACCGCTCTTTTGAATTCCCTCATTGGTCCACTCTTAGACATTTTGACATGGCCTGCAATATCGAGTCTCTGTCCCAAACCACGTTTGACCAGTAAAGTCCATGGTTTTGTTGACGGGGCGTCGACGATGAGTCGTCGTTTGATCCGTGGTGCACTGTGTTAAGTCGTCTAAGATGAGGGAGATTAGATAATTTTTTTTATTTAATTAATGATTAAGGGGTGGTTAAATTAGTTAGTTGGGGACTGTAAAAGGATTATAACACATTAAAATAACCTAAGTCCTCTGAAATCCCAAAAGACTCTTAGCTCTAACTTCTTTCTAGTTTCTCTTTCCCCAACTCAAACCTCCATTGAAGGAACACTATATATTAAAGAAGAGGATGAATTAACCAAGTAATCCAAATCAAAATTCTTGTTAATCATCCTTAATGTATGGTTTCTCCAACTCTTGGGATTTCTTTCCACAAGAGGCCCCTCCTAAAAAGTATTTCAAATCTCCCCCAAGACTAGGGTTTCTATCTATATACATTTACTCTTTCAAGACAAAATTGTGATTTAAAGGTGATGAATATGATGTTTTGTTGTGCCTAACTATGTAATTATGGATAATTGTTGGTAATCACTTGAGATTTCCCCTTGGACCCTTGTTCTTCCCTATGCCCATTATACCTTAAATTTTCTGTGGTAATTGTGGAAGGTAATGAGTATATGGATGATGTAGAATGATATTTTCTATGTATTACTTTCAGAATTTACCTTGTTTATGTATTCGATATGTATTCTTGGGTAATGGAAGCACAAAGGACAATGAAAGGGAAAAAAGGTATGAAGGTTTGTTCTTTCTTTAATGCAATTATGGAGGATGAGTTACTTATATAGTAATACACCTATGTCTAATGTGTGGTTGAGGTGTTGATGTCAAGCATTCTTCATCCTTAATCCTAGACACTTGAATTAGCTATGAAGTATGTATGCATGTTATGATATGATTGTTATTTGATTGAAAGTAGTTCTCGTGACTATAATAAATTGTTAAGTGAAAGTCTTATTCACTTATTTGTGATTTCTAAAGTGAAAGGGTTGGTCTCACTTATGATTACCTATGACCTATTATGATGGGATGTTTACATAATGGTCTAGTATAGATTAATGTGAACTTTAATGATAAATAAAGATTATTACAAAAAGTAATAAATGTTTAGCACTAAAAGGGCATATAAATGTGATGGGGATCTCACGTCTAAAAAGTCTGGCTCCCTACATTGGTTTCCTCACGTCTAGAAAGCCTTGATTCTCAAGCTATATGTTGTCTCATGAGATGAAAATCCCCATAGTTATCAAGTTAAGATTTCTAGTAACAATCTCCTTGACCTTTAACTATGTGCCCAGATAGGACTCTATCTTAGTGGATCCACCTAGACACATATGTATGATACGGTACACCTTAGGCAAGTATTAACCCTCTCTTTTGGTTGTAAGAAGAAAACACTGTATTTCATGTAGGTCACATGGTCTAATGTTGGTTATTGCATTTCCCTAATGTAATAGTAAATTAACAAGATAAATGTATGAATTCTTATTCAGGCTTTTCTTGAGCAGTGTCCTACATAGTGTAAGAGAGGGTATGGGACTTCTCTTACACATTGCACTGTAAGATCCTAAGGAAGGGTTCTAGCATTTTATTTTATGTTATGTTGATAATGACTCATGTATGTCAAATTATATGTAATTTTTATGAATATAGCATTTATGCTAAAAAATGAGATTATTAATGCATGTATGAAGTAGGTTGCTTAATGTGATACTTAGCATTGACTAGGATTATATGGTTCAATTATTTGCATAAAACAAGTATTGCTTGGGTTGCTTATATGTTGGTTTGATATTATGTTGGGTTAACCTACGATATTTTACTATATGTGAATGTTAAGTTTTATTTGATATTAAGAATGGTTTTGACTAAAATGTCCCTTTTCTCATGCATTAATGATTTTTATGCATAGAAGTCATACTTAGTACATGTGGTTTGTACAAACCCATATTCTCTCTATTTCTACAATTATGTAGGTTCGGGTCATTGAAGAGCTTCAAGGACATTTTCAAGGAACACTTGGAATATTCATAAGTTGTTTGTGAGTCCTCAAGACTGAGGACGACACCACTATTTTTGCTTACTATTTGCCTATGTCTAAGTGAATTCATTCTTATAGTTTGAGACGTTGTTGTATGTCCTATATGGGACATATTGTAATACTGTAACGTCTATGTCCTAAACATTGTAATTCTTTAATTGATGGTAATGTGTGAGAAAATAATAGACTATGTTGTTAATTAGAAGTCTATGTAAACTTAATATATGGATAAACGAGAAGTATATGTATACTTAATGCATAAAGTTTTAATTTTTACGCATTTTACGTACCGATGATATTCAATTATGTATGCTAAGAGCTAGTCTAAGACCTCTTCGAGGAAAAATATGTTGGTTGCGTGTGAGGGCTGTTCCATGGTTGTGAGAAACATGGTATAAAATCATCAGGTTGTAAAATCTTAGGAATGATGTCTCATTAAACCATATCAACATTGAGTATTCTTTATAATGGTGAAGCTCGCAACACTTATGAATGAGAGGCTATGCGATGCTTACAAAATTCTCACCTCTTCGGTATTCTTCAAGTCATGCCTCAAGAGTCTTAACTATATAAAGTCCTTTTCTTCTAGTCTTTCCTTTGTGCTTATATGCAATGACTACAAGAAGGAAAAACGCTCGAACGGCCGAAGAGGAGAATGTGAATGAGGCGGTTCCCCCTCAAGCTCCTCAAAACCCTCAAGTTCGTATTGAAGAAGCGGCTACGTCGAACGTTTAGATAAGGGTGGCCAGTCAACTATAGCCTCAAGTTCACTCAACTATCAATACATGCTCCTACTATGTTGGCATATTCTAGTGTAAAGATGAACAAATTTGTTATGGGGATTTCTAATTTTGTGGTTAATGAATGTAGTTCCGCTATGTTGAGTTCTTGCATGGACATCTATCATCTCATGGTTCATGACGAACAAATTGAGGACCAAAAGCTTAAGCAAGTAGGTAGGGACTTAAAGATTATAAGGCCCGAAGATAAAAATTCTCAAAAGCTAGATTTGAGGTACAAGAAGAGGTTTTCCCTTCAAAGCCCTCCTATAACACTCCAAGTATAAACAACGGTAAAGGGTATACACTTAGCCTTAAGAAGGGAAAGGTAGTTGTCCCTATGTTGAGAAGCCTATTTGTTATAAGTGTGGTAGATAACATGAAGGAAAATGTCTAGTTTGCACGGGTAATTGCAATAGTTGTGGTAAGAGTGGCCACATTAAGAGGGATTGCCCTATGATGAAGGCTCAAGGAAAGGAAAGGAAAATTCTCAAACACAAGCAACTACTCCCAATCACGATGCTCCTAAGATGAATCACTTCTATGCTCTCCGCTCTAGGGGTGATCAAGAGGATCCTCTCTATTTTGTCACCGGTATATTACAAGTGTTTTTCATTAATGTGTATGTTTTACTAGATCCCGCTGCCACCTTATTTTTTGTAACTTCTTTAGTGCCCATTATGTTTAATGTGTTACCCGATGTTTTTATTTAAACTTTTTTTATCGCCCCAGTGGGGTGACTCCCCATTGTTGTTAAATGAGTCTATAGGAGTTGTCCCATATTATTGCCAAATGGAGTTACATTGGTCTATTTAGTAGAACTTAATATGTTGGAATATGATATCATATTGGGGGTGGATTGGTTACATTCTTGGTTTGCTTCTATTTATTGTTGAACAAGGTAGTTAAGTTCCAATTTTCTAATGAACCCATCTTAGAATGGAAGGGGGAAAACTCAATCCCTAGAGGTCAAATCATTTTATGTCTAAAATCCTGCAAGATGATTTCTAAGGGATGTCTCAACCGTATTGTGAGGGTCGAGTATATTGGGTCCGAATCTCGTCCTTTAGAGTCGGTACCCATAGTGAATGACTTTCCGTATGTCTTGCCCGATGACTTGCCCAAAATTCCTCCCGAACGGGAAATAGACTTCGTCATAGACTTATTGCGGGATATGAAGTCTATTTCAATCCCTTATTAACGGATGGCTCTGGACAAGTTGCAGGATCTGAAATTTCCACTCAATGATTTTCTAGACAAAGGTTTCATATAAAGAGTATTTCTCCATGGGGCGTTCTTGTGCTTTTTGTGAAAAATAAAAATGTGTCACTTAGGATGTTCATTAATTATCGACAACTAAATATGGTCACCATAATGAACAAGTATCCTCTCCCTAGGATTAATTATTTGTTTGATCAAATCCAAGGAGCGAGTTACTTTTTGAGAATTTATTTGAGGTCGGGATATAACCATCTTAGGGTGAGAGGTAAATACATTACCAAGACGACTTTCTGAACTAGGTATAGTCATTATGAGTTCCTAGTCATGTCTTTTGGTCTAACTAATGCCCCGACGGCTTTTATGGACCTTATGAATAATGTTTTCCGGAATTACCTTTGCTCAATTGTAATTGCCTTCATCGGTGATATCTTTGTATATTCTAAGAGTGAGGACGAGCATATGTGCCATTTGAGGATAATATTGGAACTTCTCAAGGAACATCAACTCTTTGCTAAATATAGTAAGTCTAAATTTCGGTTGGGATCGGTTGCTTTTCTTGGTTACATTGTTTCATGTGAGGGTATAGATGTCGATCCAAGGATAAGAAAAGCAGTTAAGAATTGTCCTAGACCTTTAAATCTGACTGTTATTCAAAGTTTCTTGGGTTCAGCCTCATTTTATAGAAGATTTGTTGATGGATTTACATCTATTTCTTCTCCTTTGACAACCTTAACCCAAAAGAAAGTAAAGTTTGAGTGGTAGCAGCTTGCGAAGAAGTGCCCAACAGTTGGAAGATAAGCGAACCTTTGATCCGGTGTTGACCTCACCAGAGGGTACTAAAGGTTTTGTTGTGTATTATGACTCTTCTCGAGTAGGTTGCGTTGTGTCCTCATAAAACATGGTACGGTGATTTGATATTCCTTTAGACAACTAAAGGTTCATGAGAAGAATTATCCATCTCATGACCTTGAACCTTCGGTCGTAGTGTTTGCTTTTAAAATATGGAGGTATTATATTTATAGGGTACATGTGGATGCGTTTACGTAGCAATAGAGCCTTGAATATGTGTTCGCTTAAAAGGAGTTGAATCTTCAAAAAAGAAGATATTTGGAACTTTTGAAGGATTACGACATGAGTGTTTTCTACAACCCCGGTAAGGACAATGTGGTTTTGGAAGCTCTATGTCAAATGTCAATGGGTAGTGAAGTCCATGTTCCCGATGATAAGAAAGACTTTATGAAAGAGGTGCAGAGATTGGATCGGTTTGTTATTGGGGTGGAAGATTCGACAAAAGGAGGTTATATGGTTCATCATAATACTGAATCATCTTTATTGGTGGAGGTGAAGTCTAATCAACACCTTGATACTCTATTGATCTAGTTGAAGGAAACTGTTCTAAGAAAATTCAATGAATCATTCTCCTAAGGGGGGATTGGGTACTCAAGTACCAAGGTAGATTGTGTGTACCAGATGTTAATGACCTAAGAATACAAATATTGGAAGAAGCACATGGTTCCCGATATTCCAATCATCTGGGTGCCATAAAAATGTATCGGGATCTTCAAGAGTTCTATTGGTGGGACGGTTTGAAGAGGGATATAGCAAAGTTTGTGGCTAAGTGTCCAAATTGTCAAAAAATCAATCTACACATCAAAGGTCGAGATGGATAACTAAAGTGAAGGATGTCCCTACTTGGATGTTGGAAGATATTAATATGAATTTCGTAATGGCTTTTCCTCAAACCTTGAGGCAAAATGACTTAATATTGGGTGATTGTTGATAGAATGACGAAATATACCCACATTAACCCCGTCAAACCTACTTATTCGGTGGAGGAATATACTAGGTGCACCCTAATGAGATCGTAAGTGTGCATGGGATCCCTTTGTCCATCATCTCTGTTAAAGGTGCCCAATTTACTTCTTGTTTTTTATGATCATTCAAGAAGGGTCTAGGTACTCAAGTAAAACTTAGTATGCTTTTCATCCTCAAATGGATGGCCAAGCGGAGCGTACCATCCACCCTAGAAGATATGTTAAGCGATTGTGTCATTAACTTCAAGGGTAATTGGGACGATCACCTACCGTTGATAGAGATCTCGTACTATAACATCTACCATCCGAGTACTTATATGGCACCATTTCAAGTACTCTCTGGTAGGAAATATAGGTCTCAATTGGGTGGTTTGATGTAGGTGACTCTTCACTCCTTGGTCCCGAGATAATTTAGGAGGCCATGGAAAATGTTGGATGATAAGGGATAGGTTTGAAATAGCCTATATTAGGCAAAAAACTTATGCCGACGATAGAAAAAGAGACCTAGAGTTTCATGTAGGTGATTGGGTCTACTTCAAGATTTCACCCATGAATGGGGTGATGCGATTCGGTAAAAAGGGAAACTTAGTCCCCAGTATGTGGGCCCTTATGAGATATTGAAGTGGGTCGGGAAAGTTACTTATGAGTTAAAATTACCAAGTGAATTAGCCCTTGTTCACCCGGTATTTCAAGTCTCTATACTCGAGAAATATATAGGCGACCAGATGTTCATTGACCCAATTGAAGGGTTAGGGCTGAATTATAACCTTTCTTATCAAGAGGTTTCAGTTGAGATCCTTGATAGTCAAGTAAAAAAGTTGAGGAATAAAGAGGTTGCCTCCGTAAAAGTGGTATGGAGAAACCATCTAGTTGAGGGTGCAACATGGGAGGCCGAGGCCGACATGGAGTCCCACTACCCTCATCTCTTTCCTATTATTCCTTTTCAAAGTTGAGGTTAGTAGTTCCTCTTGAAAATAAAACTATGAAAAAAATGTGAGCTTAATTGCTAAGGTATGTGCATATCTTTGTAAAGGTTGATGCCAAAGTGAGTTTTTAAGAAAAATGCTCTCACGGTTAATTGCATCTATATGTTTTGTTTATATATTCTTTCAAGAGAGTTGTAGTAAGTATGTTCAATGCTGATTGAAATAATAATTGCATAGTAACTCCTTATGTTCATGTTCAACTCATGTTGATATTGAGAAGGTAGTCCTCATTATGTTATAAAAAATGTTGAGCTCTTATATGTGGGGAATTGTGAATTGAGTTGCTGTGTTTAATGCCATAATTATGTGTTGAACAGAGTTAAGCAGTACTCCTATGAGTAGTGACTCATTATGGTTCTATGTTGTTGGTTGGGCTGCTAGTATTGAGTCTCTTCCTCTACATATGAAAAGATTTAGGTGCACTTTGAGGACGAATGTTCCTTGGGTGGATAATGTAACACTCTTGAAGTTCCATGACATATTCTGGAGTCTCGCTTGATAAACTATGCCTTAGAACATT
Source organism: Solanum pennellii (assembly GCF_001406875.1). Lineage (NCBI taxonomy): Eukaryota > Viridiplantae > Streptophyta > Magnoliopsida > Solanales > Solanaceae > Solanum > Solanum pennellii. The sequence continues at coordinate 41,894,248 of NC_028643.1, read as the reverse complement.
ATTTGTAAGCTTAAAAACATGTAATGAACTTGATTAAGAAGTATTGGAACCTAAACGTCAAGGGACGACCATGACGTCCGGAGATTTGTGAAAATGATCTAGTGTGCCTTCAAAAAAACATAAACATGACATGATAACATGATATGTTTGAAAACATGTTCATACAATGGCCAAATAAACATAATATAAAACTAGTCATATATTCGTAAAACATAGTGCAACGTTATGCATTTTTCTTAAAATAATTATCATAACATAGGTATAAATCATAAAACATTGTGGAATAATATTGTAATAGTTATCAACCATGCAAGCTATAACATGAAGTTTAGTGTACTGCTCCCATACTTACAAGAGAGTGTCGTACTTGCCAATCCAAGGACTATAATTATGAGCTAGATGCATCTACTAGTTAATGTCTAAGTGAGATATAAACTATAGGGGAATATCGTTCAAGGCCATATGAAATCATAACTCCTCTGATTCGGTACTATGTAAATACCCTTATGGAAACATGCATAATCATATTTATATTTATAATATTTGAAACTATAGGAATCTAGTAGTAGCAATTTGTTCATGCATAATCTTATAGTCATATTTATAGCTCCTTAAAATCACGATTTCATAAAAAACTATTGAGACACTTATTTGAAGCTTCTAAATCATGATATTCATATAAACATTATGATAATCTATATAAAAGCATCATTGATTCAATATATCCTTCATAATATAATGCATGCATATCATCATAACTCCATTCATGTTCATAAAATACTTGCATAAAATCAGTTCATGAAAATATCATTTAAAGCCTTTATATATGATTAAATCATCCATAACAACATCATTCATGACGATACAACTTAAACTCAATTGAAAACACAAGAAAATTATGAAAACCCTAGAATTGGAAAAGAATCATAAAGTGACAATTGAGTTTTTTGTGGTAATCAAGGAGTGAAGAGGAACCCATTTGTGCATTTCCTACATACCTTGGTTAAGCGCTATATCAAATCTTAAATGGAGATGCAAATCGTTGGATCGATAAATTGTTTTGAGAGGAAGAATAGAGAGTGAATAAGGGAAGTTAGGTGTCACAATCCAGGGGTATCCACTAGATGTAACACAGAATATAAAACCTCAAAGGACTCCATACCAGACACTTGTCTATCATAAATGAATAAAAAGAACAGTAAAGAGTAAAACAATCATTTTAAGTCCAAAATCATTTTATGGAAAAAGGAAGTCAAAACTTATGTCTCATTAAAGCCATCTAATACAATTGAATGAAAGTGGTCATAGACCATACATCATGCCGACTAAAGAAATACAAAAGATAAATTAAATGTAAGTAATTTTTCCTCGAACAATAAGGATTCACTAAGCTCGTGGAGGTATCGAAGTCCAATATCTAGCCACTAAAATGTGAACTCTGTCTATCGAACCCTACATTTGAGAAATATGTAGGTAATAGAATTCCTAGTACAAAAATGCTCTAAGTATGGTAGCTATGCATAAAATATTAAAAATATGCTAAAAAGGGAAATTTCATTTCATGACATGAAATTGACCAATTAAACATAATATAAGAGAGTTAGAATGTATAAATCATCATATCATGGGCAATGCAAGATAAATTATCTCAAGTCTGTGAACACATATGAGATAATTCTTTAAGTGACTTTAGTTAATTAATCATCTTGTTTAGATAAAATTATCCTTCACCGACGTAGAGACCATATGATCTATAACATGATCCCATGGTGTCTCCCACACCGAAAGGATTTTTCTACTTTCCGAAGGTAGAACCAAGAAATTACAACTTCTATCTCTTGAGACTACTTCTAGAAGCATGGTTTCTACTAAGGCGAGAGCTTCAATCTCAATGTCAATATCAACTCGTTTCTAATAATTATTTCCCTGTAAGAGTATTTTCTTACTTATTCTCATCATTCATTAAAAGAAATGTAATCTTGTTAATCAAAGATAGTTCATTGGGATAAATGTTATTCATTGATTCAATTAAGCGAGATTAGACTTTTGTATCTTTTCTATGTGATAAAACCTTTTCCATCATGCTAGTATGTGTTTATTAGAATATCCTTTCACAATACAACATAGATCATCATAATTTTGCACTTTACTCTCAATGGACCCATAACATTTACATGAGTTTCATAAGATCATGCATAAACTCATACATAGCCCTTTGAAGGTTTAAAGTTTACTTTCATCAATGGCAAAGTTATTAAACATAGTGTCATTTTCAACCTCACCATGACTAGTCCAAACTGTATAACCTGGTTTGAATCCATTCCTCTTAAGATGCATAGCAACAGTCTCTGTTGTATGATATCTCACATTTTCACTATTCACTCACGGACACCTAATCAATTTTGAAGTTAAAAAATCATAAAGTGTTTGCATGAATTATAAATCTAGTGAAACCATCTGCAAATTCTGTTATCATACCCGCTTTACCAGGATTGTTTCATTTATACATTCAAGTAAGATCAGGATACATCTACAGAAACAATAATAATAATTTCAATTTTAGTTTAAACTTTCTTCCAAACACTATATTCACCAACCATATCAGATTAACTTATTTGGAGAACTTAAAGACTTTCTAAGCCTAATTAGTTAACTTATTCCAAACACTATATTCACCAACTAAATCACACTAACTTATTTGGAGAACTTCAAGACTTTGTAGTCTATTTTGCTAAGTTTTAAATTACTTACAAACACTATATTCACCAACTAAATCACATTAACTTATTTGGAGAAATTAAAGACTTTCTAAGTTTCATTAGTTTAGTTTTAACTTACTTCCAAACACTATATTCACCAACTAAATCACATTGAGTATTTGGCGAAATTAAAGACTTTCTAAGTCTAATAAGTTATGTTTTAACTTACCTCCAAACACTATATTCATCATCTAAATCGCATTAAGTATTTGGAGATCTTAAAGATTTTCTATGTCTAATTAGTTAAGTTTTAACTTAATTCAAACACTATAATCACCAACTAAATCACATAACTTATTTGGAGAACTTAATAATTTTTCTATGTTTAATAATTTTAGTTTTAACTTACTTCCAAACAAGTATATTCATCAACTAAATCACATAAGTATTTGGAGAACTTAAAGACTTCCTAAGTCTAGTTATTTCAGTTTTAACTTACTTCAGAAGACTATATTCATCAACTAAATAACATTAAGTTTTTTGAGAACATAAAGACTTTCTAAGTCTTATTAGTAAGTTTTAACTTAATTCAAACATGATATTCACCAACTAAATCACATTAACATTTTTGAAGAACATAACAATTTTTCAAAGTCTAATTATTTTAGTGTTAACTTACTTCCTAAAAAGTATATTCACCAACTAAATCACATTCAGTATTGGGAGAAATTAAATACCCTATAAGTGTAATTATTTTACTTTAAACTTACTTCCACACACTATATTCGCCAAGTAAATCACATTAAGTATTTGGAGAACTTAAAGACTTTCTAAATCTAATTATTTAAGTTTTAACTTACGTCCAAACACTATATACACCAACAAAATCACATTAAGTATTTGGAGAACATAGAGACTTTCTAAGTCTAATTAGTTAAGTTTTAACTTAATTTAAACACTATATTCACCATCTAAATCACATTAAGTTCTTTGAAGAACTATACAATATTTCTTAGTCTAATTATTTTAGTTTTAACTTACTTCCAAACAAGAATATTCACCAACTAAATCATATTAAGTATTTGGAGAACCTAAAGACTTTCTAAGTCTATTATTGTAGTTTTAACTTGCTTTCAAACAGTATATTCACCAACTACATCACATTAACTTATTTGAAGAACTTAAAAAATTTTCTAAGTCTAATTATTACAGTTTTAACTTACTTCCAAACAAGTATATTCACCAACTAAATCACATTAACTTATTTAGAGAACTTAAGACTTTCTAAGTCTAATTAGTTAAGTTTTAACTAACTTCCAAACACTACAATTAAAAAGTAAATCACATTAAGTATTTGGAGTACTTAGAGACTTTCTAAGTCTAATTAGTTAAGTTTTAACTTAATTCAAACACTATATTCACCAACTACATCAATTTAACTTATTTGAAGAACTTAACAATTTTTCTAAGTCTAATTATTTTAGTTTTAACTTACTTCCAAACGAGTATATTCACCAAAAAAATCACATTAAGTATTTGGAGAACTTAAAGACTTTCTAAGTCTAATTATATTAGTTTTAACTTACTTCCAAAGACTATATTCACATACAAAATCACAATAACTTATTTGGGGAACTTAAAGACTTTCTATTTCTAATTAGTTAAGTTTTAACTTACTTACAAAAAAAATATATTTACCAACTAAATCACATTATGTATTTTAAGAACTTAAAGACTTTCTACGTCTAATAAGTTAAGTTTTAAGTTACTTCCAAACACTATATTCACCATCTAAATCATATTAAGTATTTGAAGAACTTAGAGAATCTCTAAGTCTAATTAGGTAAGTTTTAACTTAATTTAAACACTATATTAAACAAGTAAATCACATCAACTTTATTTAAGAACTTAACAATTTTTCTAAGTCTTATGATTTTAGTTTTAGCTTACTTCCAAAAAAGTATATTCACCAACTAAATCACATTAAGTATTTGGAGAACTTAAAGTGTAACGACCTGTTTAGTCGTTTTAAGCATCAGATTTTATTTCTGGAAAAACTGTCTGAGTCGACGGAACCCACGACGGACCGTCATGGGCACGACGGGACGTCGAGGGGGTCTCGTTCCAAAACACTTAGAATTCTGAAATTTGGGTACTGAAATCGACTCTCTGAACTTCGTGACGACATGGCAGGACGGACCGTCGTGGGCACGACGGACCGTCACATACTCTTCAAGGAAATTGAGTCTCTGAACTTTGTGACGGAAGCAGCAG
>NC_028643.1:41885693-41885995 GCF_001406875.1 Solanum pennellii | reverse complement strand
AGTTATAGACCCCCAATAGCTAGAGGTAGAGGTGGTCATGATAGAGACCGTTATTCTGGAGGACGTGGTGGCCGAGGTAATGGTGGTCACCAAAACGGCCGGGGTGATGGGCAAACTGGAGTCACTACAGCACAACATGGTAGGGGCAACGGGCAGACAGGTGATAGGGCCCATTGTTACGCTTTCCTTGGGCAGTCTGAAGCGGAGACATCTGATGCTGTTATCACAGGTAATCCTTTTGTTTGTGATTGCATGGCTTCTGTATTATTTGATCCTGGCTCCACATTTTCATATGTATCTTC
>NC_028643.1:41879420-41881351 GCF_001406875.1 Solanum pennellii | reverse complement strand
CAGATTTCAGGGTGAGCTATTGCTTCTAGCTTGGACTGGATCTTCCTCTTCATGTCTTGATGCCTTGAGATTCCCGCATGGACTAGCATTTTTACTTATTTTAGCTTCTTAGATACTCTTATATTAGTAATTTGAGGATAGATGTTCTTGTGGTGATGACTTCCAGATTTTGGGAATAATAGATGTTGAATTTTCGAAGTTATTGAATTGGTTTTTATTAATGATTTTAAGTCTTCCGCATTACTTTCTGTTGATATTATATTGAAATGTTGGGGATTAGATTGGTTGGTTCGCTCACATAGGAGGGTAAGTGTGGGTGCCAGTCGCGGCTCGGTTTTGGGTCGTGACATAAAGACTTTCTAAGTCTAATTATTTTAGTTTTAACTTACTTCCAAACACTATATTCACAAAATATATCACATTAACTTATTTGGAGAACTTAAAGACGTTCTATGTCTAATTATTTTAGTTTTAACTTACTTCCAAACGAGTATATTCACCAACTAAATCACATTAACTTATTTGGAGAATTTAAAGACATTCTAAGTCTAATTATTTTTGTTTTAACTTAATTCAAACACTATACTTAACAAATATATTATTTGTAAATTTAAAGCTATGTGTCAACACTAGATGGACACAAATCAACCTGGCAAGAAATTCAATTTTGTCATCAATAGGATCAACTAGATTTGGTACTTATGCTTAACAAGTATATTATTTCTAAATTTAAAGCTAAGTGACACTAGATGGACACAAATCGATCTTGTAAGAATATGTATTTAGACATCAATAGAATCAACTAGTGTGGATACTTATCCTTAACAAATTTATTATTTCTAAATTTAAAGCTAAGTGTCTACACAAGATGGACACGAATCAAGTAGGAGGATACCAAACCTTATCTCCATTTTTTATGAACGAAGCAATATAATGTTGTATCAACTTTTTTATATGTTGAGGATTCAGAGTTGCCTAGCACGAAAAGAGGTAAAAAATTTAACACTAGAAAAATAGAATTTTAACCTACTTACACGCACATGTTATATACAAGAAGATCAAGTAGAGCATGAAGTTATACCCTTAAGTCATTTGTATTTTTATTTAAAAATAGTTTAATTTGATTCACTAACATCAATAGCTCAACTCAAGTATGGATTCACACCAACCTACAAATTTATCCCAAACACGAAGATGTATGATTGTTCTCTTTATGAGAGAACCATTTATTAACAACGAAAATTTTACAACTCTACAATAATAATAGTACTTCAATAACTTCAATAAACAAATTTTTAAATATGTTTTCAACTAGAGATTCTAATAACACTTCAAGCACTTAAAAAAAATCTTTTAAGGGAGATGTGCATACAAAAATGCAAGCAAATTCTGAAAACACATAGAGAATAAATTAAACTCAGTAGTTAGAACTCTAATTTTGAGACACTTCGACTAAATTCAAAAAAATTGATTTGTTAGGTAGGTTCTAAAATTCACATTGAGTTAAAGATACGGAGAGGTTGCGCAAGATGGTGATGGACGTCGTGCCTGTGCCGACCACTACTGTGTGCGACCACTGGTGCGCGCGAATGCAGATGGGAAGCGCCGGTCGATGAGCGGTGGCGGCGGCAGTGGTTGTGAATGAGGGAGGAGTGTGAGAGACATATTTTACTAGGATTTTGAATTTTGATATTATCCTTCTTTTTTTGAAGATGTGTTTAATTTGCCGATCAAGTGATGTCGGTATTTTTTAAAATATTTAATTTACCGACCATCGGTAGTATTTAGAATTATTATCTATATTTAACAATATTTAATGAATATCGACATCGTGAAATCGATATTATTAAAATAAAATAATAATTTAATATAGCAAAAATTTTTGGATCTATATTTATTGAATTATTTTAACATATATATATATATATATA
>NC_028643.1:41877671-41877929 GCF_001406875.1 Solanum pennellii | reverse complement strand
AACTTGTTATTTATATAGTATACAAAATTACTACATTTTTGAACAATTAATTGTAATTTGCCAATTAAATTTTAGTATTATGCTAAATAGCAAAAACTTTGATTAGTGGAAATATTTTAAACAAAATCACCTCCGGCTGTCGTTTAAATTAAATAAATTAGATATACTAAAAATATACCGACATCATGAGGTCGGTAACGCATTAAATTTTAAGATAAATAAAAATAATCATGTTAAATAAAGAAATTGACTTTGAGC
>NC_028643.1:41794387-41876603 GCF_001406875.1 Solanum pennellii | reverse complement strand
ATACATATATATATATATATATATATAAATATATATCTCAATTATATAAATTTAATTTTTTCGATCAATGAAATTTTATCAATATAAATTCTAATATATAAATCTCTTTAAATTGATCATTGGTATTTGTTTAATTGATAATGTATTTCATATATAATTGATCAACGTATTTCATACTTAGATGAAGTATACTTTACATGTAATAATAGAAAGTGATCACTACAAACTTGACATCATTCAAGGTCGAAAGCATATAATAATACTATCTTGCATTTCATACTCGAATAGATTATATGTTAGCTCTTCATCTCTATATCCTAAAATGAGATATTAAGTTCACGATTATACGACGGACTAATAGATTTGTACATTACTCTATAAATATAAGTATAATTATATCCGAATTCATATCAACGTAATTTCATTCTATAAATATGGATTGTATATTTTTTTTTAAAAAAATTTCTCGAAGTCTAACTTTTTATTGATAAAATATACAAAATTCTTACAGTTTTTGAACAATTAATTGTAAGTTTGAAATGATATTTTCGAATTATGCTTAATAGCAAAATATATGATTATCAGAAATATTTTAAACAAACCAACCTTCGGATGTCACTTTTATTAAAATGAATTAGATATAATTAAAAAAAATACCAATCTCATGAGGTCGGTATCACACTAAAATTTAAAAAAAATTAAAAGGAATAATATTAAAAAATTATATTGACATCAAGGTCGGTATTTTATATTAGTTTATTTTGTAACTTATATAAAACCGTCATTAGAGTATGATTTATTTGAATTTAATTGCACAACATAAAAATTTATGTTAAAACAAATTAAATTGCATGATATTTAATTTTACCAATTTCAAAAATATTTTTTGTTTTTTAATTTACACAAAATCGCCCTCATGAGGTCAGTATTTAACTGAAATAACATCACCGACCTGATGAGGTCGATATTTAGACGAAGAAAAGATATCGACTTCTTGAGGTCGGTATTTGGATGAAATAAAAATATCGACTTCATGATGTCAGTATTTGATGAAATAAAAATACCGACCTCATGATGTCGGTATTTGCATATGGATGAAATAAAAATACCAACCTCTAAATATCGACTTCATGAGATTGGTTTTATATTTCATATAAATACCGACCTGATTAGGTCGATATTTAGATGAAATATAACGATCGATCTCATGAAGTCAATATTTAGATGAAGTAAATATATCGACCACCTGAGGTCGATTAATGGATGAAGAAAAAATATCGACTTCATGCTGTCAGTATTTGGATGAAATAAAAATACCGACATCATGATGTCGATATTTGAATATGGATGAAATAAAAATACCGACCTCATTAGGTCTGTATTTAGATGATATATAAATACCCATATCATGAGGTTGATATTAGATGATGTAAAAACACTCACCACATGAGGTCGATATTTGGATGAAGTAAAAATACCTACTTCATGAGGTTAGTATTTGAATGAAATAAAAATGCATAATACATTATGTCAGTATATGGATGGAATAATAATACCGACCTCATTTGAAATAAAAATACAGACCTCATTAGGTCGATATTTAGATGAAAAATAAATACCGATCTCATGAAATTGATATATAAATTAAGTAAAAATACCGACCTCATGAGGTCGATATTTGGATTAAGAAAAAATACCGACTTCATGAGGTTGGTATTTGGATGAAATATAAATACTGACCTCATGATGTCAGTATATAGATGAAATACCAACTTTATGATGTCAGTATTTGGAAGAAATAAAAATACCGACCTCATGATGTCGGTATTTGATATGGATGAAATAAAAATATCAAAAATAAAATATGTTTATTCATTTATTTTATTTAATACCGACATCAAGAAGTCAATTTTTATTATAACTAATTCTTTCCGCGAAAAATACCGATTATTTGATGTCGGAAAATTTTTCCCCTAAAAATACTGACCGTTTGAGGTCGGAATTTTTTTCCCTTCCTTATTTTGCTTCATAACCAGCTAGTTTTATTCTTTTTAACATTATTGACCTCAGGAGGTCGGACATTACCGACATTACTTGAGGTCGGTATTCACTATTTTTTTAGTAGTGTAAGAACAACCCACACCCTAATTCATCTACTCTCTTGAGCTAGATTGTAAGATTGATATTAGGATTCAATCTCTCGATCTAAACCCAAATCAACCCAACACATACAAAGCATTTATCAACAACTTTGGTTCCTAAGCCTCTTGAGTGAGAGAGCCAAGAACACAAAATTAGAACTGCATTTGCAATTCATAAATTAGAATTCAACTAAAGATCAAACCTACTAAAAATAAGAATTTATGTTAGTAATTGGCAATAGTCATAAGGTAATTCAACCCATAATCACATGATCCACCTAAGAATTGGGTTTTAGCTTAATATCATAACTATATAAAATACTCACCAACTCGATTAGCTATTAGCTGGGAGATAGTCTCCAAGCGTATACAACGTTTCCCAAAGGTTCAACCCAAGGCCCATGTCAAAATCCTCAAGAATACAACTATAAGCACTCAAAAACAAGGAGAGGAACTCTACTATAGAATGGGAACTACTGTATTAGAGGGGGAATTGTAATATCTCAGTAAGCACACATAAAACTCCTTTCCAAAATCAATTTATAGTTTTCAGCGTTTGGCTCAAAAGTGTACATGGCGGGATAGGTTGTGCTTCACCGAGTGGTCGGCAATCCTCCGTTTCCTTATTTTCATCAGCATCTTGCATTGATCCTCAGTATCCCAAGTTCTCTAACTATGAGTAATCTTAATTGTTGTCACGGAATCAGTCCGCTATTCGCCCACAGTCAATTTGTGTCGCAGACTTTGTTTCTTCCTCCAAGATTGGAACAATGGAATATTAAGCGAGCTGAAGAACCACTCAGCGTTAACCAAGTGGTCTTTGCGATCACTAGGATCCCCTTTTCTCACATTCCTTAGCTTGTTTTGCTCCCTTCACCTAGTATGGTCTTTTCCTTTCTTCTTAGCTCATACACCTGAAAATCAATGATTTAACATCACTTTGTAGCAAAAATTAAGGATAATAGTACACTAAAACTATCCAAACAAAGTCCTAAATGAGGGAAAATATTGGACTCATTAGCACCCCCAATTTACACTATAAATTTTGCACAAGTAAAACTCAAGATCAACAGCTTAATAAGGATGTATAAAATAGTTATGTGTAAGACTCAAAATGTATTCACAGTAATGGTTCAAACTAGACATACAATGCAAGATTTTGCGATAAAAAATTCAAGTTATGACTCACCGTACAAAAGATACTAAAGCACACAATAAATGCTTCAAATGCAAGTTCAAACTCAACAACACTACTCAAATGTCCTTTCTACAAAGATTATTCCATATTCACACAAAATTCATGTCACATCCCGAGACCACACCCTAGAAGTTAGGGTCAATCTCAGATTTTGACCAGCATACTTGACCTCTCGGAGGTCTTGTACAAGCCCTTCCGTATCGTTCATCGCATATATACATATGAAAAGTAGTGCAGAATTAAAACTTTTAACAAACATTTGCATAGTCTTTAAATAAAATTCATAGGAAATACTAAGACTCATTTCATCAAATCTTAGACACAAGATTACTTTGGGACACGACCCATACACAATTGTATAATAGTACTACTAAGTCTATTACAATACTTCAATTAAAGAATGAAAAGACATCTATGTCATCGAGTCGAATAATGACATACTTCAACTTGCTTGAACGATATCTTGAATACATGATTTCCTTCACAGTCCTTCTCACCTTCCACCTACACCTTTAGATATAACCAAATGTATGGAATTGGTACTACACTTGTACTAAGTATGACATAATGCATAAAATCATGAAAACGAACATTTAATAGAAACATGTTCCTTTTTATTAAAACATATCATGTAATAATCATAATAATAACATATAACACCTTAGAAACACATAAGAAATCACATAAGCCAAAGTGAACTAAGTCACTTTACAGTGACTATTTCTCACTGTTACAGAGAATTTCTTCAACTTTACAGTGAACATCTTCTAGTATGCAACCATCTCGCTAAAAGCTATCCTAAGACTCACTTATGGAAGAAAAAGAGAGACCTACCATACACCCTCTATGGGCACATCAAATGATCTGTAAGACCACCTATAATGATATATACACACTTACGTTACATCAACCACGTGAACATGAGATTCTCCTATTAAAGGTGATCTTAAGTTTCACATGAGTGAATTGTGAAGCGACCGCCCATACAATCCCTTATACACACACTTAAGAGATCCTATCGACTACCTCATTATAATTATTCTCACTTAAAACAACAACACCCATAGAATATGACATCAACCTCCCAAAGGTTATCAAAATACCTACTTAAGTAAGTCAAGAAGATAACGTCAATGATTGACCTCTTCAAGATTACCTCTATAATTGTTAAGACTACATAAGTTTGGATCTTGTCTACATAATCAACAGACTTTTCTAACTAGAGTCATTCTTAAGACTTATCTAGGTAAGATACAAAGTAACCATTCATATGCCCCCTTCACACCTTAACGAGACAACCCTTAACTACTCTAGATATTTACTTATTCATTTAACATACTTTATTAACTTATGTCAGTACATTCATTAGTTTATTTAATACTCATTCATCACATAAAGTCATTCAAGGAATTGTCTTGGACAAAAACCTAGGGACTCTAACTAACACTTTCTAAGCTACTGTGCAACGTGTAGATAGTGTCTTTTACCACCTCCTAAACATCATAGAACTTCTCTAATGCTAGTAGGTATCCCACATGATGAGAACAGGAAATAACCGACATAGACCATGATACCAAAACATGGAATCTGGTGTTCTAACCTTCTCCGTTGATGGTGTTCTACTTGCCAAGGGTTGAATTAGGTCACATCCCATGCAGGCACATGGTTGAGGAATATGAAGGGATTTTATGTACTTTAGTCACATATTCAAGTAAAGATACATTGTACTCTTGTCTCCTTCTCAAGTAGAACTACTTCCCATAACATACTCACTCGGTTCTAGCCTTTGTTCTCATAGAGTAATTAACATTAAAGGATTAAATGATGAGGTTCCATATCTAGTTTATAACCCAATAAAATTAACCCTACTAAACAGGTCCACTAGGGATACCTTACAATGGTGAAAAGGATAGCTAGTTCATCATGACTTTCCTAAGGATGATATGATGCCATTTCATCCAATCAACCCAAATTCAATCATTTATTACATAAAGGATAGCATTACGGCTCTCGACTTCAAGGTTAATAACCTTACAACTAGGTTTAAGGTTCCACGTACATGACCTTTCCAACATCATTTAAGGTCTCACATATCATTCATTCATATATGACAAGGGTGCACTTATCTTACCTAGACAAGACATATCATATCCACATATCATTAATACATGTATCAAGTAAGCGACACAAGTCTACCAAAACAAGACACAACATACTTTACTTTATTACATATATCATATCATTATTTAAAGAACTGATGAATGACCCTTATAATCTTCATGTCATCCTATACATTACTATATCATCATCAATATAACCATCATAGACTCATATATTCAAGTAGGAATAATCATGCATCAACTCTAATACTACACACACAAACATATAGTATAGTCTAACGTGATCACCTAATAACATCAATAGAACACATACTATCACAATGCTAAAATGCAAGTAGGTATGATCATACTTCACATAATCACTACTCAATTAATCATAATAGTTCAAGTAATGTCAACAAGGTAATGATCATCATAATACATAAAGTGATGCCGACAAGGCCACATCATTTGCAAATAAGGAACATAGCATCGCCACCATAGGTGGACCATACATATTACAACATAATTAATGTTTAACTAACATAAAATAAAGAGAATTAAGGAAGATTACCACCAATCTATTCTCACCACTTCAATCCATAGCTGAATCATCCAATTCAATATCATAAGGCCCTTACCCATGGCAATGAACATCAATTCAATACAAAAACTATAATAATCAGTGAATCTAAGTCAATCAAATGTAGATTTATCAATCTAAGACCAATTAGACATAAATTGAATACAATTATTACATCATTCATAGCCCATAGAAAACTACACTAGAATTCATAAGCATTAGGAAAATATCACAGAAACCCATAAAAAAGCCAAAAAAAAACTACGGTTCATCAATTATATGGTTTCATAGTTTAATTTAATTAAAGTCATCTGATTAATAAAAATTAAATCAATATAAAAATGCTAGAAAACCTTTCATGCAATAACCCATGGACATATCATAAAATTGGACAGGTTCATCTTTTAAAACTTTAAAAAACTCTTTGAATTTTGGGCTCCTTGGTGAATAGATTTTCGAGGATCAAAAAACATACCTCAATGAATCTAATCCCTAAATTTGATAAAGAATCACCACTCAAATCTCCAATTCAATATCTTCCTTGAGTTTTGGCTCAATGGAGTTCTAGAGAAATTCTAGGATATTTTGGGTTTGGATTTTAAGAATGAATTCTCCTAAGTGTTTAAGGCTTATAAACATTTATAAAATATCCAAATTACCCATAATTAACAGCCCAAAGTATTATTTGGACGTGGGGTGAATTTACCACTTCATCCTTGCAACTTACAGTACGCTGCGCAGTTGATAAACCAAACCACGCCTGACCATTGACGGCCCGTTTCCCAAACAACAGACCATCCTGTTGGTCCGTGGTTTGTAATTGAGGTTGGTACTTGGCATGAACTTCTCCCATGCCTAATTTCTGATAAACAGCTCCGATTGACGGGGCATCGACTGGCCCACGAGCCGTCTACTACCTCCGTCATTTGGGACAATTTTTGCAAGTCTTGGCTATTTAGAAGGGTCCTTTAGGATGGTCCTTGGGGACTTTTACTAGGATGTTTCCAACCTCAATATATTCGTATACGTTTTTAGGACTTCCCACATCAATTCCATAAAAAAGGAACACGTAAAAATCAACAAAACATCCCAAGACACACAAGGTCCTTTCCAGGCAAACCTTTCTAACGTCATGGACGTTCTTGGACGTTTGACTTCAAAAATTCATAAAACCTGACACACTTCCTATAAACACTATAAAAACTCATATAATTACCTCTTTAAATCATGAAACACACATATAAGTACATAGCCATATTTGAGGAACATAGATGACTTAATCGATTAACAGTTTAGTCGTCCCTTGATGTTTCACTTCCAAATCACCTAAAACTCAAAAAAAGTACCTCAATACAAAATTATAGACCAATTTAGGACCTTACACCCTCATGACAACAATATTAGGATCTAGATTTACCGATGTCATTTTTGACATATTAAAATCTCCCCCACTTGAACAACATTCATCCTTGAATGACACTTGCCATTCTCTGAATATTTCCAAGAATAGAGATTCAGCTTAAAAGCTCATGACCTTACTACATAACATATTATACAAAACAAACTTCTAGGAAAACACCAATTTTACATATCAAGAGTATCACAACAAAACAAGAATCTAGTATAAGCTCTACCACTCATCATGCCATAAAACTCATATCCTTCATTCCAAATAACAGAAACTTACTTTATATTCAATATCATGCTCATATACATCATTTCTAACCACCTTACCACAATTTTTGACCTTAGAATGAATTGGTCAAATTTTGAAAAATTTCAGAGTGATCAGATAGTTCATTAAAATGAATTATGCATTTTTTTTTAAAAAAAGCAACATTTAAGAAATTTAAGATGGAAACATGCTAATATGAAAGATAAAAAATCACATAAAGACATCTTAGAAAATAATCATAGCTTCATGAAATGCACAATGCAAGGAGTCAATGAAATTCAATTTCAACAACACCCCTAAAAACAAATCACATTTGACATACTTCTATGACTTTTTACTCTCAAGCTTCAGCTGAATAGAATACATGAGATGATAAATCATTCCTTTTCTGACCATACTCACTCACATAGAAGTAACTCTTACTCTGAAAAAACACAAGGACTTACCATTAACAATCATCATCATCATCTGACTTTCATCCTCTAGTCCAGAGTGCATAAAAATGCCTCTTATTTGGAGCATCATCTTTTGGAACATTAGGAGCAAATTTCTTACCCTCTCTTCCTCTAAACGCAGTTTTAGGACAATCTCTCACCTTATGATCATATTTCCGAAAACCAAAGCAACTCCTAGAACCCAATAGACATTCGCCATAGTTACTTTTTCCACAAGAAGCACATGTAGGTTTTCCATTTTGAGAACCACCTCCTTTCTCAAATTTCCCCTTAGGAGCACTAGGTCCATCTTGAGTTTGAACCCTCTTCTTGGACCTAAGTTGACCTTGATAAGTTGCATCACTTCTCTTTAAGTTTATAGCAATCCTACCAAGTTTAGTCACCTTAATTAATTGAGCATATACCATGAGTCTAGATAGGGTCATATCATCATGTAACATGGACGTACGATATTTTTCTTTCACAAGGTCGGTAACACCCGTCACAAACCTACACATCTCATCCATAGGGTTATACACCAAGGATGCAGCATATAAACATAGTAAACTTCAAAGAATAATCTTCCACACTCATGTTGCCTTGATTGAGATTAATGAACTCTTGAACCATTACTTCCTTCCTATCTCAGGGAAACTACTCTCTTAACAAAGACTCCTTGATTTCCTCGCACTCTATTGGACCCGACTCAACCGGCCTATTGCCTTTACATTGTGTGTACCACACTTGGGCAACATCTTCCAATTGATATAAAGACACTCCGCTTTCTCCTAGGATGTCAATCCCATAGCATGCACTATCTTATATACCTCATCTATAAACTCTTGCGGATCCGCTCCCACCTTAGAGACAAGAAATATAGGAGGATTCATCCTCACAAAGTCTTTCAATATAGATGTTATAGTGCTCTCCACACCATTAACTCTAGGCACCACACCCATATTCACATGGGTAGTTAAAGCTCGGGCTATAGCATGTAAAACCTCTCTAATCTCTCCATTAGTCATTTCTGGGGGAACCACCAGAAAATCATTAGCTCCCCCACTATAGGAACTTGATCACCTTGAGCACCTTGCTCAAATTGAGGAGGAATCTCCTCATTCACATCATTCTCCTCAACACTCCTAGCCGGTGTCCTCCTCATATTCATCTCCAATAACACAAGGAAAACCATAAGAAAATAGTACTTATAACTTTTACTTTACGACACGACATAGGAATAAAAAAGAAGGGACACTTTATCGTCCTATAGCCTCTCGCCCATAGATGTTGATACCAAGTTTTTCACAAACCATAAGTACCCCCTAGAAGTTACCGAGGACGCTTGGGTCATGACAGGGTGTACTTGACCCATTGGGGTCTTGTACAAGCCGTTTAATTATCGTTCATTACATAAGACATGAAAAGTAATGCGAACTTAAAACTTTTCAAGATATTTAATATAAAAACAAATCTTTTATAAATACTCTGAGAATCTCATCATCACAAGCCAACTTAAAGACACGACAAAAAAATCATAGGGACACGAACCTTTAAATTGAAAGTAATACATAATAAGAACTTATATAAAAGTAAAAGAATTAAGAACTAAGCCCTCGAATATATGAGAAAATACTTTATCTTGAGTGAATCTCTCCCAAGCTTGTCTTCTAAACATCAACCTTGGTTCCAAACCTTTACTTATGGAGTCTAGAAAAGTATAGGGTTACTTCAAATAATGTTCTAGGTTTGACATATGCAAAGTCATGCAAAAATTAAAATTAGGGAAGTATTTCAATAATTTTACCACAAAATACCAAGTTATAGTAAGCTTTTCAAAATTACACTGAACTCTTTTTTTTTAAACAGTTACACTGAACTATCCCTATTCTAAAATAGTGAAATTCCAAGCCCAAGAAAAGAGGAAGTGGACTCATATACGTACAAGTTTCCCTAAATAAGGTTATCCTAAGATTCACAAAGGTGTGACATGAAGGAAGTGAAGATACACCTTCTTTATGAAACACCAAAGTGATCTTCAAGACTACCCTTTTTGGATTACTCACCACAGGATAACAAGCCTCCACTCAATGACAAGAAATTAGAAGGACACTCAAATAACAAACTAGGATTTCCCTTTCGGAATGCCTACTTTGTGCAATATCCCATTCAACCACCTACCTTAAGTAGTACACACTTTTAGAAGGCTTAGCACCAAGACTCCCCTTTCGGAAGGTCTACTTAGTGCAATTGATAGATAGAGTCCCATTCCACTACCTACCCTAAGTAGTACGTTCTTTTAGGAGACATAGTTCATTTAATTCATATAAGACTCACCAACATTCCCCTTTGGGAATGCCTACCTAGTGCAACAGATAAATAGCGCCCTATTGAAGTACCTACCCTAAGTAGTACGCTCTTATAGAAGACATAACTCTTCCATTACTTTTGTGGGAGTTAGGTTACCCTACATAGACCATGAGAGCTAGACATGGAATTTGATGCTTCCCTTATCGAAGAAGGTTCCCCTCACTTGCCTAGGGTGAAGTTTTACTTTTAGCATTTATTTGGCTTTCCCAATAGCTACACCTTGTGGGAACATAGTTAAGGAAAAAGGAGATCGCTACTAAGTAACTCATTCTCTACTAACGAGAAGTACTCGTCTCAAGAGGTACATTGGAATAATACTTCTCAACTTACGAAGTGTAACCACTATTTCTTTATATCCTCTCAGTGCTAGGCATAACTCACACAGATTCTCAACATTATAAAATATAGATTAAGGATGACTAGTGAACACCACATCTCAACTCAGGAAAGCAATTCATTCTCAAACCTATCTTAGAAAGATCATTGGATGCAGCGAGGTTGCTACTAAACACTTCACCTCAACTTAAAAAGATTGTTCACCCCAAAACTCCTCTTTTTCAATGAACTTGTCTTCATTCATTCATTCAAGTTTGAGTCTATGTGTGCTTATGAACACACCTTACAGATAAGCATCATTTCATTATTTTTTCATTCTATACATGATTAGACCTTCTTTCATCATATCACACACATTAACACACTTCACATTATCTAGTAAGTCATTTAGACATAATCCTTAGCATAATTTTCATAAGAAGCTTTACAAAGCAGATTAATAAGAACAACTTCATTTCCATCTTTCTTCACATAATATGCCTTCATGGCCTCATTCACAATATACAAGCAAATACACATTTATACAATTCAAGGAAACACCACCACTAAGAACTTGGTCCATACCACTCAAAAGCATTTTATAATTAAAGTTAAACAACATAACCAAGTTACCCTTTAATCGATGATTCCATCACCTATAACATTTTAATCAACATTTTATCATAATATAGCCCTAAGGAAGTAGTTAAACAACAATAACAACACAAGTAAAGGAAAGATCAAATACTACAAATCCAAGCTCATTTAACCCATTTCCTAATCCACAATTTGATAAAAAAAAAAGCTTTAACATGATTTCATTGATGTTTTAGAATTAACATCACTAACTAACATTAGAAACATCATATTTGAATCATTTAAAACCTTTTCATGCAAGACCCATATTCAGAGATAAAGATAGAAGAAATTACACTTGAAAACACTTTTTGAAAGTTCATTAGAAAGGGATCCTTGAATGGAATAGAGTTCAAGGGTGACTACCATAACTCACATGTAAGAAAACCCAATGATTTTTTATGAAGAATGTGACTACAAACAGCCTCCTCTAGCCCTTTTTGAGTTCTAGCTTCCAAGGTGACTTGAGAGAGAGTTTTAAGAAAGATGGGTTTTGGGTTTTAGGATATGAAGTGTAAACTGAGGTCTTAGGGTTAAAAACACTTTAATATACCTTAAAGACCCTACAATTTTCACTCGAGGTTCATAAAATACATGCCATGAATTTACCAAACACCCCAAGTCATTACAGGAAAATGAAAACTTTTGGGCCAGTCTCATAGATGGATCAACCAACGGACCGTTTGTCCATCAACACCACGTTGGTGGGGTTTCGTTATTTGGGACATAGCCTTATTCAAGATAAGGATATCCTTCCTTGCAGGTTCAATAGACTCCCATGGTCGACGGATAAATATCATCCCATTCCACTACCCACCGTAAGTAGTACACTCTTTTAGAAGACATAGCACTTTCATTACTTTTGTGGGGGTTATCTTAACCGACATAGACCATGAGAGCTAGAAATAGAATCCCGATACTTCCCCTATCGAAGAAGGGTCCCATCACTTGCCTAGGGTGAGGTCTTACTTTTATCTTTCACATGGCTTACCCAATAACTACACCTATGCGGGCGCATAAAAAAGGGATAAGGAGATTGATACTAAGTAACTCATTCTTTACTGAAAAAGATTACTCATCTGAAGAGGTACATAGGAAAACAACATCTCAACTCACAAATTCTAACCACCTCTTCTTCATATCCTCTCGGTGCTAGGAATAACTTACCACGGATTGTCAATAGTATAAACTATAGGTTAAGAATAACTATTGAACACCACATCTCAACTCAGGAAGGGAATTCATCCTCCAACTTATCATAGAATGCTCTTTGGATGTAGTGAGGTTCTACTAAACACTTCATCTCGATTCACGAAGAGTGTTCACCCCAAAACTCCCTTTTTTTAGTTAACTTAGCTTTATTCATTCATTCAAGTGTGAGTGTGTGTGTGTGTGTGTGTACATATGAACACACCTTGCATTACAAAACTACTAAGGATTTAGGTCTAAAAATTTAATAAGGATAGAAGAAAAGATAAGGGTATCAACTACCTTTCTACTCGATTTATTCTCCCCCAATTAGGGTAAAGACATCTTCAAGGCCTCATACTTCAAAGTAACACTACACTTCTCACAAGGTAGGAACTAATACTACTCTTTAGCTCATGATCATCAAGATTAAACATCAACCTTACAAGTTAAGCATAACACTTTCCTCTTAGGATTCAAGCCTAGACAACTTTTCTTAAAAATCACCTCATTAATCTCTTAGGCACCACTTAACTCCTTTTAATATTATTTGTTGTAAAAAGTTTTAATTCTGCCCTACTTTTCATGTCTTATGTAATGAACGATAGTTAAAGGTCTTGTACAAGACCTCAAAGAGTCAAGTACAACCTGTCATGCCCTCGGATATATGAGGACATATTTTCTCTTGAGAGATTCTTTCCAAAGATTGTCTTCTCAACTTCAACCTTGTTTCAAAACCTATACCTATAGAGTATAGAAAAAGTATGAGGTTAGTACAAATAATGTAGTAAGTATGGCATATGCAAAAACATGCAAAAATGGACATTTTATTAAGAACACATTTTCATGCGAATTAGGTAAAACATTCATGAATATAGATGTAAACAACATATGAATCACTATTTCACACTTAGAGAAAGATTTTCATAATTTTAACAAAATGAGATACTATATAGTAAGCTTTTAAAAATAAAATGTGAACACTTTTCAACATTTACAGTGAACTATCCCTATTCCAAAATATTGAACTTCCAAGACCAAGCAAAGAGGAATTGAGCTCATTCCCATAGGAGTTTCCCCAAAAAAGGTTATCCTAAGACTAACCAAGGTAAGAAATGAAGGAAATGTACATACACCTCCTCCAATACATACCAAAGTGATCCTCAAGACTACCAATTTTTGCTTACTCACCTCAGGATAACAAGCCCCCTTTCAATGACAAGGCATTAGAATAACACCCAAATAAAACACCAAGACTTCGCTTTCGGAACGACTAAGTGCAATGAGTACATGGAGTCCCATTCCACCACCTGCTTTCGGAACGACTAAGTGCAATGAGTACATGGAGTCTCATTCCACCACCTACCCTAAGTAGTACACTATTTAGAAGGTTTAGCACCAAGACTCCCTTTTCGGAATGTCTACCTAGTGCAATGGATAAATAGCGTCTCATACCACTACCTACCCTAAGTAGTACACTTTTTTAGAAGACTTAGCACTTTCATTACTTTTGAGGGGGTTAGCTTAACCGACATAGACCATGAGAGATAGATATGGAATCAAGATACTTTCCTTATAGGAGAAGGGTTCCATCACTTGCCAAGGGTGAGGTCTAAATTTTAGCTTTTAGATGTCTTTTCCAATAGCTAGACATATGTGGGCAGATAGTTAACATATAAGGAGATTGCTAGTAAGTAACTCATTATCTACTAATGAGGAGTATTCGTCTCAAGAGGTACATTGGAATACAACTTCTAAACTCACGAACAGTAACCACACCTTCTTCATGTCCTCCTTGTTCTAGGAATAACTCCCTATGGATTCTCAACATTATAAACTATAGGTTAAGGATAACTAGTGAACACCACATCTCAACTCACGAAAGGCATTCATTCTCCAATCTATCTTAGAAATCTCTTTGGATGTGGTAAGGTTGCTAATAAACACTTCACTTCAACTTAAAAAGATTGTTAACCCAAAAACTACTCTTTTTGAATTAACTAATCTTCATTCATTCATTCAAGTGTGAGTCTGTGTGTACATGTGAACACACTTTGCAGATAAGCATCACTTCATTTATATTTCATTCTTTACATGGTTAGACCTTCTTTAATCGTATCACACACATTAACATGCTCAAAATAATCTAATAAGTCATTTAGACATAATCTTTAGCATAATTTTCATAAGAAGCTTTACAAAGCAGATTAACAAGAACAACTTCATTTCCATCTTTCTTCACATAATATGCCTTCATGGCCTCATTCACAATATACAAGCAAATACACATTCATGCAATTCAAGTAAACACCACCACTAAGAATTTGGTCCATACCACTCAAAAGCATTTCATAATTAAAGCTAAAAAACATAACCAACTTACCCTTTAATCCAAGATTCCATCACCTAAAGTGTAAGTTGGTTATGTTGTGTGGATTTAATTATGAAATGCTTTTGAGTAGTATGGACCACCTTCTTGGTGGTCGTGTTTACTTGAATGTCGTCAATATGTACTTTCTTGTGTATTGTGAGTGATGCTATGAAGGCATATTATGTGAAGAAAGATTGAAATGAAGTTATTCTTGTTAATCTGCTTTGTAAATCTTGTTACGAAAAGTATTTTAAGGATTATGTCTAAATGACTTATTAGATTATGTGAAGCTTGTTAAAGTGTGTGATGTGATGAAAGAAGGTCTAATCATGTATAGAATAAAATACAATTAAATGATGCTTATCTGCAAGGTGTGTTCACATGTACACACAGACTCACACTTGAATGAATGAATGAAGATAAGTT
Source organism: Solanum pennellii (assembly GCF_001406875.1). Lineage (NCBI taxonomy): Eukaryota > Viridiplantae > Streptophyta > Magnoliopsida > Solanales > Solanaceae > Solanum > Solanum pennellii. Next base: position 41,861,170 of record NC_028643.1, on the reverse strand, counting down.
AATTCAAAAAGAGGAGTTTTGGGGTGAACAATATTTTTATGTTGAGGTAAAGTGTTTAGTAGCAACCTCACTACATCCAAAGAGCTTTCTAAGATAGGTTTGAGAATGAATAGCTTTCGTGAGTTAAGATGTGGTGTTCACTAGTCATCCTTAATCTATATTTTATAATATTGAGAATCTGTTGGAGTTATGCCTAGCACCGTGAGGATATAAAGAATAGGTGGTTACACTTCGTGAGTTGAGAAGTTTTATTCCAATGTACCTCTTGAGATGAGTACTCCTCGTCAGTAGATAATGAGTTACTTGATAGCAATCTCCTTATTCCTTAACTATGTGCCCACATAGGTGTAGGTATTGGACATAATAAGTCTAAATGAAAAAACTAAGATACATAGACTCTGTCCTCAAATATATGAAGACATAGAAAATCTTGAGAGAGAAGATTTCCCAAGCTTTGCTTTCTAGACTTCTTCTTGCTTCCAAGCCTATACTTATAGAGTATAGAAAAGTATGGGGTTAGTACAGATAATGTACTAAGTGTGGCATATGCAAAAACATGTAAAAACAGATATTTTTGAAAAAACACATTTCCATAATTATAGAAAAACGAGGCACTTTAAAGTGAACTACCCAAAATATAAAATAAACTATTTTATCATTACAGTGAGCCAAATGGACTCAAAAATAGTGAACTCCCAAGGTATTGCAAAGAGGAAGTGAACTCATTTCTATAGGAATTTCCCTAACCAAAGTTATCCTAAGACTCTCCAAGGTAAAACATGAAGGAAACACCCGTACACCTTCTTCAATGCACACCAAGGAGATTCTTATGACTACCCATTATAGGCTTACTTCACTTTGGAGAAAAACTCACCACTCAATAACAAGACATTAGAAGAACACTCAAATAAGAAACCAAGACTTCCCTTTCGGAATGCCTAGTTAGTGTAATGAGTAGATGTCGTCCCATTCTACCACCTACCTTGTGTAGTACACTCTTTTAGAAGGCTTAGCACCAAGATTCCCCTTTCGGAAGTTCTAATTAGTGCAATGGATAGATAACGTCCCATACAACCACCTAACCTAAGTAGTACGTTCTTTTAGAAGACTTAGTTCATTAGATTCATATAAAATTCACCAAGACTCCTCTTTTGTAATGCCTACCTAGTGCAATGGATAAATAGCCTCTCATTCCACTACCTACCCTAAGTTGTACACTCTTTTAGAAGATTTAACAGTTTCATTGTGTTTGTGGGGGTTTGCTTTACCGACATAGACCATGAGAGCTAGACATGGAATCCGGATACTTCCTTTATCGGAGAGGGCTCCCCTCGCTTGCCCAGAGTGAGGTCTTCCTTGTATTTTTTACATAGCTTTCCCAATAGCTACACCTATGCAGGCGCATAGTTAAGGGATAAGGAGATTGCTACTAAGTAACTCCTCTACTAACGATGAGTACTCATCTCAATAGGTAAATTGGAATACAACTTCTCAACTCACGAAGTGTAAACACCCCTTCTTCAAATCCTTTAGATGCTTGGCATAACTCCCCACGGATACTCAACATTATAAACTATAGGTTAAGGATGACTAGTGAACACCACATCTCAACTCACGGATGCCATTCATACTCCAACCTATCTTTGAAAGCTCTTTGGATGTAGTGAGATTGCTAGTCAACACTTCATTTCAACTCACAAAGAGTGTTCACCCCAAAACTCCCCTTTTTGACTTAACTTAGCTTCATTAATTCATTCAAGTGTGAGTGTGAGTACATGTGAACACACCTTGCATATAAGCATCATTTCATTTACATTTCATTCTATACATGCTTAGACCTACTTTCATCACATCGCACACTTTAACATTCTTCACATTATCATGTAAGTCATTTAGACATAATCCTTAGCATACTTTTCATAACAAGTTTAATAAAAATAGATGAACAAGAATAACTTCATATCCATCTTGTTTCGAAGAATATGCCTGCATGTCCTCATTCACAATATACAAGTAACTACACATTCATATAATTCAAGTAAACACCGCCACCAAGAACGTGGACCATACCACTAAAGAATATATCGTAATTAAAACTAAATAAAAAAACCAACTGACCCTTTCATTCAAGATTCCATCACCTATAACATTTTTTATACAATTCATCATTAATTGTCCCTTATGACAGTAGCTAAACATAAATAACTACACAAGTAGAGCAAATCTCAAAGACTACAAAACAAAGCTTATTTAACCCATTTCTTAAGCCACAATTTGATAAAAAGATTTAACTTGATATATTTGAAGTTTTAGAATTAAAATCACTAAATAACACTAGAAACACATATTTGAATCATTTAAAACGTTTTCATTCAAGACCCATATTTACAATTAAAGATACAGGAATTTAGGGTTGAAAACCCTTATTGAAAATTTATTAGAAAACGATATTTGAATGGAAGAGAGTTCATGGATGACTACCATACCTCACATAGAAGAAACCACAGTGATTTTTGACGAAGAACTTGACCACCAACAACATCTTTTAGCCCTTCTTGACTTCTTGCTTCAAAGATTACTTGAGAGAGTCTTTTAAGAGACACGAGTTTTTGGTTTTAAGAAATGAAGTCTAAAATTAGGTCTTAGGATATAAAACATATTAATATATGTAAAAGACACTAAAACTATCACCCTAGGTTCATAAAAGACTTTGGGTGAATTTACCAAACATCCCAAGTCATTAAAGGAAAATGACAGCTTTTTGGGGCAGTCTCACAGACGGATCAACCTACGGACAGTGTTTGTCCATCAACGTCCTGTTTGTGGGAGTTTCGTTGGTAGGTACTTATCCTCATTCCTGAGCAGTCTATCCTGCCTTAAATTTCTTATCGACTCCCATGGTCGATGGACGGTTGGTTGACCAACGGACCGTCCCTTGGGTCATTGTTTGGTCACTGCTTTGCAGCTTCTTGCCAAGAGGTGGGGTCTACTTCTAGGGCCCCTCCTGGGTCCTAGGTGGGGTCGTACCCGGATGTTAAACCTTTAAACATAGTTGTCTATTTCATAGGAAAATTCCACTGCAATTCAATCAAAACGAACATGTAAAATCCACTCAAAAACATGAGAACACACAAGCACTATATAAGGCACACCTTCAAAACGTCATAGACGTTCATGGATGTTTCACCTCCAAACTTAACCAAACATAAAACACTGCCTAGACATCAATATAAATCAATTTAACTTAAAATTAACTCAAGTAACATTCACAAAGCTCTAGTTCACCTTAGTTCGTTTTAGGTATTCATATTCTCCCCCACTTGGAATAACATTCGTCCTTGAATGACACTAAACACTTTAAGACCATCAAGGACTCACTTAGCATCAAATAATACATTACTATCAAGTCTCAAACATCATATTCAAAACACCAACTAACAAGAAGCACCATTTCACACTTCAAACACTTTGCAACACAAGCACTTTAGCAAAACTTTCGCATTTCAAAATCTTCGCATATCCTTCACTTATGGAGGAACTAACTCCTGCAACATTAAAAATTCTCATATACAACACTTCTACACAAATTGTTACTACAATTCAAGACAAATCAATTTTTTTTTAAAAAAAATGAAGATTTTCACATTTACCATCACTGTACACAAGCAACTTTGCAAAACTTAAGAATTTTAATCTCTCTTTCATTTATTCACTTATGAAGGAACTACCTTCTCCAACATTAGACATGCTTATACACATCATTTCTAAACATTGAAACCATTATCTATGAAAAATGTAATTTTCTCAAAATTTGAACTTCTTTACGGTGAACTCAAAACTTTACTGTGTCATATGCTTGCAATTTCAATAATGCACTATTCAAGAAACTTTAACAAGAATGCGTGACAATATGAGATACAAGGTCACACTAACTTACTCCGAAAAGACTTGGTAAGTTACACTAAGTGCAATGTTAGAGTAGCATCCCATACTACCACTCCCACTTAGTGACCCTTGAGGATTTTCCTGGACTAACTACCCTACATGTTATTCTACTTAACATTCATCATGCAAAACTTAGCTTTGACTTGCTTATTTAATATTAGACCTTAACTCATCTAACTTCATATACAACACATGAGAACTCATAATGTTATGCAAGACTTTTAGTTATTACCAAACTACTGAGGATTTAGGCCTCAAGCTTGAATAAGAACAAAAAGGAAATATGAGGATATCAACTACCTTTATACTCAAATTGTTCTCCCCCACTTAGGGTAAATCCATCTTCAACGCCTCAAACTTCAAAGTCCCACTATGCTTCTAATAAGTAGGAACTCATGCTACTCTTAACACATGATCATAAGGACTAAACATCGAATGTACTAGTCAAGTATAACACTCTCCTCTTAGGATTAAATCCGAGACAAACTCTCTTAAACATCACCTAATTAAACTCTTAGGCATCACTTAACTCAATTTCGTCGAATAAAACTCCTTAACTAGGTATTCATACCACATTTCCTATGTAGTGTAAACCTACACTACAACTTCAACACACTCATAAGAACAACTATGAAACATCAACCACACAAGAGGGTTGCCGTAAAATACTACAAAATCCCTACATTCATTCAATATTCCCAAAATTTACACCTTAAACATTTCTAACACATTCAACATAATCACAAGATAGCTCATTTTCTCAAGGGAACTTTATTCACTCATTATAATTCTTACCATGCTTAGAACTACATTACCATTAAGTTTCTCATCACAACACATCCAATCTAATAAATCACACATAGCCATAAATGGCATCACATTACAATCCTCAAAACTAACCTCCATATTTACTCTTCTAGACAAAAAATCATCTTAACATCAAAATTCACCTTTTATCTCCTTCAAACATAGAAACATGTCTCCTTATAAAGAATCATACCTAGAAGACGCTTGAAAAAGGAAATAAGAGAGAGACCTTATGGAGTTAAATTTTGTTAAACAATTCAAGAGTAATGAATAAAGTGAAACTTTATTGTCCTATAGCCTCTTTCCATGGATGTGTCGCGACTCACACAAATGACCAATACTCTACTAGACGTGGCTTGTGAGAATTTTAGGAGTCTTAAGCTTATGTCGTGATACGAAGTCTTAGTAAGCTTGTTCATGATAGGAGTCTTGTCAAAAGTACGAATTGCATGAACTCTATATGTTTGGTATGTCTTGAATGAAACTATCTTGAGAGTATTTTTTAAGATTCTAAAGTACTTGTAAAATTTTTTGATTAACTTCATGGTTTTGTCATGTTGATTGTGCATCTTGATATGCTAGTCGTGCATTTAGCTTGATGAGATAAAGTAAGAAGCATGTTTAAAGTAATTCTTAATGTGTAAAGCTTGGCCTTATATTGAGAAATTGAGCCTCTTTAAAATGAAATATGTTGAGTGTCTTGAAAAATTTGTGACTTCTATGATTTGGAAAACATGAGTGTAGGGGAACTTTTGAAAAGTGAAGGCATGATTAGCTAGTGTCCTTGTGATTGCCTATGATTTGTGTTATTTTTTCCCAAATGATGCTTACTGTGAAGGTTATTTCTATGTTAGAACTTGACTTTTTGGGTAATTACTTCCTATTATTTTTTTATGTTCTTGGGGTGATACACAATTTAGATTTCACTAGGAAGAAAACATGAGCATGCCATGATTAGAAGTTCAGAAATTCTCATGGTACATTAAAGATGACCTTTGTGCATTTGCTTGGGTATGAACTCATGAGAAATGTACGTGTGTTGAGAAGAAGGACATTCCGCCATGGATAAAACAAAACATTGTATGGTTGAATATGACCCTCATAGCACTGGGTCTAACTAATGAGAATCCATTGTGAATATAATTAACACAAGTATGTGCATTGAAGTATGACTGCTTAAATGGCTTTTGAGTATTGTTGGAATCTGCCTATGTGTGACCTTAAATGAGCAGATCTTAAATAAAATGAAGTTTAACGATGACCATGTCATGAATAGGAGAAGGATGTACCTCCTATGAACATGATAAGAGCCTATCTATTTGATGCATTAATGAGTGAGTGAATAAAAGTTTTGCTTGCTTGTATGCATTGAGTGCTTAATGGTTTGAAGTTTGTTCCTTGTACGTTTGGTGAATCAACTTCTATATGAAGATGTTATGACTGTTGTGAGCTTCTCTATGGTTCATTGAAGTCCTTGTTGTGATAAAAGTTTTCTAAAAGTATCGTTAGAAGACGAATGTTCCCAAGTGGTGGATATTATAAGACCCCCAAAATAAGTTTGTTGTGTAGAGCCTCAATTGTGCATATATTCTTGTTAATTTGTTAATACAGTGCCTTAAAGTATTCTTGGGTTATTTGAAGTCATTTGGTAGTCAAACGTGAAGGGGACCAAGACGTTCGACGACTAGTCACCTAAGGGGCCTTAGGTGTTTTTATTTGCTTATGTGTGTGTAATGAGATTATGAGGTCCTTAAAAGTGTTATAAAATTTTTTATAAGAAGTGTATAGAGTTTCATGAATTTTTGAGGTCAAACGTCTAAGATGTTCAAAAATTAGCCCTTGATACGTTCATGTGCGCCTAATTGGTACCTAGCATGTTTGGACGTGTTGCGTGTAATCGTTTTGGGTGAAACTGATGTGGAAGGTCCTTGAATTGTTAATGTTAATGTTTACGTTGGAAGCGCGCATATGACTTCCCAAGGTCCCCGCAAAAGGGCCCACAAGAAGGACCCAAAGGCTGTCAAGACACTGCCTTTGCTGTGTCAATCGACGAGCTTAACTATTGCCCCGTGTATGGGGAGGCTGATATACCGTAGTTTCAAGGTATTTTTAATGATTTTTCGTTAAGTTTAGTGTGTCCAAAGCCTTTTTGTATTAATTTTTTATGTAAGTTTCTCTTTATTTGCAGGAAATCTGTCTAAAAGATGAATGCGGAGGTTTTTGAGCAAGAAATGCAGAAAAGTACCACCTACGGAACATGTGACGGTCCGTCGTGCCCGTGACGGTCCGTAGGTAGCATCTTAGTGCAGCTGCTGCAGGAAGATGGGAAGTCTGACCAAGTGTGGGGTTACGGAGTGCGTGACGGACCGTCATAGCCATGACGGCCCGTCCTGCTAGTTCGTCATGAAGATCAGAGAAGTAGTCCCAATACCCAACTTCCAAGAGTTTAAGTGTTACGGAACGGAGACCCCCGACGGACTGTTGTGCCTATGACAATCATTCATACCTGGTGTCTAGGGTAATGAAGAGAGCAGCAGAAGAAATTGCACAAGTATGGGACGACAGAGTCCTTATTTAATTAGGTTTTTTTGTTTTTATAAATAGTTTGAAAAACCTCATTTTTTGGGTTAGACTCTTTGGTAGTTAGATTTTCATATAGTTAGACTCTTGGTTATTTAAGCTTCTTTTGTGGATTAGAATTGGTGATTATTATTGCACTTTTGGAGAATCTTTAGTCTTCAATTGATTGCAGTAATTGATTGTTGGTGATTTTTGTCTATTAATCAAGTGAAGTTTTGGATTTTATTCTTTCTCATTGAAGTAAGTGCATGAATTCTTATATTACATATTTGAATATTATGATTTTGACTATGGGTAACTAAACTCCATAACCAGGGTTGTGTGAACCATAGGCGAATATTGAGGTAAAACCTAACTAAAATAACAATTCTAGAATAGTGTATTGCATCTATTGATAATTCTTTCGCTTAGAAGTATTTTTACGGATGGCCAACGTTAAAACTCGCCTTAATGCTACTTGCCGGACCAAGGAGGTAGATAAGTGGAAAAGAATTATCAACATAGATTTAGTGTATACTATCTAATAGGCTAGTCTTGATTGGTACGAGGTAATAACTTAGTAAAATATGGAATACGATGCTTAATATGAGGTAAAGGTAAGGGTTAGTATAGCAACACACGTAGCCGGACAAAGGTGCGGAGTGAAATTTTCTAGATACCGGACCAAGGATATAGAAATACATAACTTATCACATTGCATGCAAGATACTAGGAAAGAATTGTTATAGTTAGAATTATCAAGTTAGAAACTTGTGGGGAACACGTAAACCCTAGTTACTTCTATTAATTGATTAAACTTCAACATTTGAAGCTGTTAGTTTTCTCCTTTAATTTAGATATTTATTTTCATTCAATTAAAAGTAAACCCCCCCCCCTTTTATTGTCTTTGCTTTAGAAAGAAATAAATAATTGACTAAATAGTAGTAATAATAGATTGAAGTTAATTCTGAACTATTTTCCTCGTGGGAACGATCCCAACCTCATTAGTTGGGTTCTTTACTTGATACGACCTCTTTACTTCTTATTTGAGAAGTGAGTTTGAGCGTATCAAATTTTGACGCCGCTGTCGGGGAAAGTAGCTTTTAGATTAAATTAAACTTATTGCTATAGTTTAGTCAATATTTTTTTTTATTTTTTTTGTTGTTTTTAATTTTTGCAAAACCATCTTCCTTGTATGCCAAATACACGGAGAGGAAGAGAACCCTTGTTTCCCTACGATCACGAATTAGAGCGTACACTACGCAACATGAATCGAAACTTGGGAATTAATGACGATGATCCAAACCAGAACATCCCAGCTCCGGTTGATGTTCATGGTCAGTTGCTACCCGATGCTCCCGGTGAAAAACAAATAGAGTGGACAAAATCCCGCTCCACGGCCCCAAGAATACCACAGAGGCTATGACAATATAGCAGACTTCGATGGACCACTTCTCTTGTCCACTCTACCACTAGGCCACACCTTTTTGTTAACTAGTAGCCTGATGCAAATGCTCAGTGTTTGAGGTTTTTTTTCAGGGCTACCTTCTGAGGATCCACATGCCCATATAGCTAGAGTAAGGTCAGTGTGTAAAAGTTGTGTAGTGAGGCCTTACTTGGACATGGATGTAATAGGTCTAAGAGTGTTTCCTCTCTCACTCACAGGAGAGGCTGCTATTTGGTTCACTAAGCTCCCTTATAACTCAATTTTCACTTGGAACCAACTAAGGGGCGTTTTCTTAGCATGCTACTACCCGGTCTCCAAGAAACTAAACAACAAAGACAGAGTGAACAACTTTGTGGCACTACCAGGAGAGTCAGTTAGTAGTTCTTGGGATAGATTCACCTCATTTTTGAGAAGCTTCCCCAATCACCGCATAGATGATGAGTCACTGAAGGAATACTTCTATTTGGGACAGGATGATAATAATAAAGCGGTGTTGGATACTATAGTGGTTGGTTCTTATGGGGAGTGTCCTTATGCTGAGATTTCTGAAAAGTTAGAGGAAATCTCTCGTAACAATAAAGCTTGGAATTCTACGAAGTCAGATACTGGGAGAAACACCTTCGCAGTGCAATCCACTCAGAACCCAGCCACAGATGATATTCGTGAAGATATGGATAAGATGAGAACTGAGCTTGGGTTGGTATTAAAACATGTCACTGGGGGTGAAGAAAAGATAAATGCAGTTAACTACTTGTCTAAACCACCACCACCAAATGATGAATGCTATTATGCGGAGGATTCCTATGCAGTAAATAAGCAGACGGGGGGTTTTCGACTGAGTTCCCAAGGCTCATATAAAGATAATTAGCTCCAAGGTGAAGGGAACTAAGGTCGGATCTATTGTAACTATAACCGCGAGGGTCATTATGTCCGAGTTGGAAACTACAACGGCGACAACAACTTTAACAGGGGTAACTACGGTAATAGAAATGATAGGAATGGGCCCGATGTCCCTCCTCAAAATCGTGAAGTTACTCCTAGGGATGGTGGAGATAGTATTGCCCGAGTTGAGGATATGTTGCACAAAATGATGAGGAGGTTCGGTGCTAATGATGAGAACATTAAAGAGTTAAGGAGTGATTTAGCGGGTATAAGGCAGAAAGTCGATACACATGCAATACCGATTAAGCAGATCGAGTTGCAAATGGCCCAATTATCTGTGACTACGAACAAACGGCAGCCGGTCACTCATCCTAGCAATAATGTCCAAAATCCAAAAAACGATGCATATTGTATTGCAATCACTACTCGGGGTGGTAAGCAAACCATTGACCCACCTATGCCGTCTAACGAGGAAAAGGTGAGAAAGGATAATGATAAGGTGGTAGAGGGTAGTGGTGAAGCAGAAGATAGCACTGAAAAAAATGCAAAAGTCCCTATATAGGTAATTCCCATGCCTAGACCACCACAACCCTTTCCTCAGAGATTACTGAAAAAAGACCGAGGATGGTAAATATCGGCGTTTTATAACAATGTTGAAGCAGCTTTCTGGCAATGTCCCTTTTGTAGAAGCTCTAGAACAAATGCCCGGCTATTCCAAGTTTATGAAAGATCTGATTACAAAGAAAAGATCGGTCACTTTCGAGGATGATGATAGAATGGAGCATTGTAGTGCTATTTCTACAAGATCTCTCGTACAAAAGAAAGAAGATACGGGTGCGTTCACTACTCCTTGTACAGTCAGGTCATTTGATTTTGCGAAAGCATTATGTGATCTGGCGGCAAGCATAAATCTCATGCCTCTATCGATTTACAAGAAGTTGGGTTTGGGTGACCCAAACCCCACTACGATGCACATACTGATGGCTGATCGAACAGTGAAAAGGCCTATAGGGATACTCAACGATGTGCTAGTAAAAGTGGAGTCATTCATATTTCAAGCAGATTTTGTTATTCATGATTGTGAAGTCGATTGAAGTGCCTATTATTCTTGGGAGGCCATTCCTTGCTACGGGTAGAGCCTTAGTTGATATGGAAAAGGGGCAGATGAAATTTTGGTTCAACAATGAAGAAGCGACCTTCAACATTTGTAGGTCCATGAGGCAGAGTGGTGAGCTCCAATCGGTATCTGCTATATCCTACAAAGAAAAGATGAAGAAGTATAATGACCTAAATAGTGAAAACGAGAGTTTATTGTGGGGGATTTGGTTATTTTAGACAGTTCTAGGTTGCGTTGGCTTCCGGGCAAGCTCAAGTCCAAATGGACTGGCCCCAAGTATTCCATCATGGAGCAATTGAGTTAGAAACCAAGGAAGGAGTGTGGTTTAAGGTGAATGGAGAACGAATAAAACTCTATTTCGGGCATACTGCATTGGTGAATGAAGTGATAGAGGCATACCATCTTGATGAAGGCTGAGTAATCAACTTTCCTCAGTCGTGCCGCGATGTTAAATCAGGCGCTTGTTGGGAGGCAACCCAATGCCTATACTTTTTCCTTTTAGTAATGATAGAATTTTCTACTAATGGGTTTTAAATTTGCATGCACATCACCAGGAAAGTCTGCAGAAAATCACTCTGCAACAGTCACTAACGGATACATCGACGGACCGTCATGCATGCGACGGACCGTCGCATGAATCCGTCATGCCAAGTACGTCTTTCATTTATTTTCAAAACTAGGGCACACACGACGGAACCAACGACGGACCCTCACAACTGCGATGGACCGTCGTCGGGGTCGCGCCATTAATGAAGCGTACCCGATCCAACCCGGCTGTTTTTTTTAAATGTTCTTAACATTTACAAACCCCAACCCCTTCATTTCACCCATTTCCTTCCCTCTTCCTCCAATTTCCCTCCCTTTTAAACTTCAAACTTCCTACCTCTCTTTCTTTCAACCGATCATTTTCCCGAATTCCCCAATTTCTAAAATCCACTCTCTAATAGTCGGAGTCTGCTGTTGTGGTTCTCTACTTGGTCACCAAGTACCTTCCTCGCTTGTTTTTCTCAAATTCTCAGGTATGTGTCTCTTATTTATACCCATTTACATTGCATTTTTGTTTATCAATTAGTATTAGCCTATTTTTTATCGATGGGTTCATTCTTTAATACATATTCTCTCTGACCTAGGTTGAGAATCCTCAAAATTGCCTTGTTAAAACTCTAGAAATAGAAGCTTTAGCATTGCTAGTTTACTAGGTATATGGGCTAGACAAATGTAGGTTAAAACACTACAAATTCCATTTGGGTCATAGGGAATGAATGGGGCATCCCCAGTTCTATCCCTGAATGACAGAACGAGACCCCGATGAAGGACGGTCGTACCCACCACGGACTGTCATTGGGTCTGTCCCAACATCCCCAACACCCCACTGTCCAATTTTCTCAAAGTGTCCACCAATGGACACATGAGACGGAACGTCGTTCCCACGATGGTCCATCTTGCAGAACCATTCTTGTTGTCAGAGACCCTATTACTAAGGATAACTTGACCTTCACGGCAAAGTTCTTATGGTTGATCGTCTTCCACTGCCTTTCCCCCACAGCCGCTGATAATATAGTCACATGGGATCGTGCAGTACTGATGGTGGCGATGATAGCCGGGTTTGAGGTGGACTTTTCTTGGCTTCAACAGGCGGTCATGCACGAAAGGGCTTTTAAGGTCACAACTACTTACCCTTTCCCGTGCATGGTATTTTGATGAGGCCAATGAGTTGGCTCCATGCAGAGGGACCCTTCCAGAGTTACCTCCACTTGGTGACAATCTGGCTGATACAGTAGCACATGCCCGCACGGCTATGCAGGCGGCTTCCACTGACACTACCCCGGTCATGTCTATCCCGGGTAGTAGCACTGCCCTGAGCTCCTCTAGCTCAGCCCTTTCCCCTCTCTGGTCCCGCTTGCTAGGGTCAAGAAATTAGAGGAACAGATGGCTACACTTCTGCAACACATCCGGCCTTGGATTCAGAGGTCTATTGCGGAGGTAGAAGTGCTCTTGGAGCGGACAATGGTCCAGCACACAGAGCGGAAGATCGCTGAGGTTCATGAGCGCTTGGACGCTTTTGAGTTGCGGGTGCTAGCCCGACAATCCCCTAAAGTAAGACGTATCAACCCTTCAGGATGCGGTCGACATCCTTCGCGCAGATATCGATATGATCTTAGAGGCTAGGGTGCCTATATCTGAGGGCCCTTCTGCAGAGCCTGCTGAAGACACAGTGATGGAGGCCATATTTGCCACATTTGAGATTCCACCACCTCCCCCTCGAGAGCATGCCAAGAGGCGTAGGGGTCGAGAGGAGGATGAGGCTCGAGCACGGATGAAGGAGAACCGTGAGATTGAGGCTGCGAAGAGAGCCTCCCTTGCTGATGAGGAGGCGCGTCGGATGAGGGCCGTAGAGTCAGCTGCTGGGGCATCTATCTCCAGAAATGTGGAGATAGCGGGAGGCACTGCTGATAGTGCTTTTGATGCTGAGGACACTACAGAGGCTGTCCAGACTATAGAGGTAGTGGGTTCCGGGGAACTGGACCCACCATCTTGCTGATCGTTGCCGCTTTGCACCCCAGGTTTGCTTCAACTACTACTCTTGTATTTCAATTTTTTGTATGCATTGGGGACAATTTCATGTCTTTTTGTTGGTGGTGGGTTAAATGGAAAATCAGTGCTAGGGTGAAGCCTGAGTAGCCCAATTCACTATCCTCTTTTTGGGTTTTCTTGCCTGTTTTCTTCTTCCCCAAGAGACTGATTATTTTTATTGTTGAACCGGCATGTCTATAACTTATGTACACAGTTAAATTCTGAAGCATGATGGCTAAAATGATATCCTGATGAAATTAAAATGATACATGACTAGGCGTAGTAATTGATAAATGTGTGGCTCTAAGCATGACATAGAGGTACACCACTGCATGACCCTAAGTCTAAAATTCGAACTAGGTGTCTGATAATCTTGTAGAGTAATGGGATGTAAAGTGAGTGTGAGTAAGATTTAAATAGTTCACTATTTGTACTGAGTGAGAACTTGCCAGGTTAGTCCTGCTAAAAGTAAGTTGTAATAGACAATTAGGAAAGGATCATTGGCCCTTGTTCAAAATAGACCATTTTTCACCTAAATAAAAGAAAACTAAATGAAATTAATCCTTCATTGATCCAAATGATTTGAGCTTAAACTAGACCTTTCTTTTTCACCCCAACTGATCTTTTCTGAGAATAATGTGTTGGCCCTGGTCCCTCCTTGGACATGTGCACCTCAGCTTATGCCAAAAGCATAAGTTGAGTGTGGCTAATACAGTAAACAACCCTTTTTATGGCCCTGACTCAACTTTGGGTATTGTGTACTTTGACACATGGGAAAGCCATGAGTTGAGGGTGCTATTAAGAGGAATGGTCTTGAAAGTGGGGTTGAAAGAACAAAGAGAGACAAAGAACAAAAGTAAATTTACTCAAGAATCAGTTGAAAAAAAAGTGAAAAATTGTTACAATAAATATAAGAAAGAAAAAAAGATAATCACTTACACAAATGAAGAAAGAAGGGAAAAAGCAAAGTGAAAGAATATGACAATCCGAGCGAAATAAAGTGATAAAAAGTGGCATGTTTAGCCGATATGTTAAGGAGGGAAAAAAGTTACTAATGTATACCTAAATATACCCTATCTGATCCTGCGCCTATGTTACAAGCTAAGAAAGTCCTATCGTGATCCTAAGAGTTGTATAGCGAACTAAAAGCAGTGAAAATAAGGTCAAGCTTATGGCAATATGTATGAATGAGTGTGAATTTATTCTAAGAGTGAGTGTTGAAAAGTAATCCTTATACTCAGACTGAAATCATTGTGTGAAAAATGAGGATATTGTTTTGAAGTGAGGACAGTAGTTGCAATACCGGTAATATTAGCACCTCGGTGAACAATTAAAGAGGATAGGTGTTAATGCATGGTGAGTCTGTGTCATGGTCTGATTCCACATAATTCAAGCCTAATAGTGATAGCATGCATACATATGATGAGACTGATCGGGATTGAAAGCCAAAGGATTGCGAAAGATAAAACATGGATACTATTGTACAAAGATTTTGTATTGAGTCATAGTGCGTCGCTTGAGGACAAACAACAAATTAAAGTTGAGGGTGTTGATATACCGTGGTTTCACGGTATTTTAAATGCTTTTTCCTTAAGTTTAGTGAGTCCAAAAGCTTTTTTGTATTAATATTTTATGTAAGTTTCTCTTTATTTGCAGGAAATCTGTCTAAAAGATGAATGCGTAGGTTTTTGAGCAAGAAATGCAGAAAAGTACCACCTACAGAGCTTGTGACGCTCCGTCGTGCCCGTGATGGTCCGTAAGTGGCATCGTAGTGCAGCTGCTAGAGGAAGATGGCGGAGTCTGACCTAGTGTGGGGTTATGGAGTGCGTGACGTACCGTCGTAGCCATGACGGCCCGTCTTGCTGCTTCGTCACGAAGATCAAAGAAGTAGTCCCAATACACAACTTCCAAGAGTTCAAGTGTTATGGAACGGAGACCCCCGACGGACCGTTGTGCCTGTGACGATCCGTCATACCTGCCGTCGAGGGTAATGAAGAGAGCAGTAGAAGAAATTGCACATGTATGGGACGACGGAGTCTATGACGGCCTGTCGTGACCACGTTGATCCGTCGCGAGGTCCTCGACCCAGGCGCGTTTTGACAAATTTCCAGCAAATAGAGTCCTTATTTAATTAGGTTTTTATTTTTTTATAAATAGTTCGAAAAACCTCGTTTTGGGGGTTAGACTCTTTAGTAGTTATATTTTCATTTTGTTTGACTCTTGGTTATTTAAGCTTCTTTTTTTGGATTAGACTTGGTGTTTATTATTACTCTTTTGGAGAATCTTTAGTCTTCAATTAATTGCAGTAATTGATTGTTGGTGATTTTTGTTGATTAATCAAGTTAACTTTTTGATTTTATTCTTTCTCATTGAAGTAAGTGCATGAATTCTTATATTACATATTTGAATATTGTGATTATGACTATGGGTAACTAAACTCCATAACTAGGGTCGTGGGAACCATAAGCGAATAAAGAGGTAAAACTTAACTAAAATAACAATTCTAGAATAGTGTCATTAATGTATTGATAATTCTTTCTCTTAGAAGTCTTTTTAACGGATGGCCAACGTTAGAACTCACCTTAATGCTACTTGTCAGACCAATGAGGTAGATAATAGAAAAAGAATTATCAACATAGATTTAGTGTAAACTATCTAATAGACTAGTATTGATTGGTATGAGGTAATAACTTAGTCAAATATCAAATATGATGCTTAATATTAGGTAAAGGTAGGGTTAGTATAGCAACACACGTAGCCGGACCAAGGTGCGGAGTGAAATTTTCTACATGCCGGACCAAGGATTTAGAAATACATAACTTATCACTTTGCATGCAAGACACTAGGAAAGAATTTTTATAGTTAGAAATATCAAGTTAGAAACCTGAGGGGAACACGTAAACCCTAGTTACTCTTATTAATTAATTAAACTCCAACATTTGAAGTTGTTAGTTGTCTCCTTTAATTTAGATAGTTATTTTCATTCATTTAGAAGTAAAAACCCCCTTTTATTGTCTTTGATTTCCAAAAAAAATAACTGACTAAATAGTAGTAATAATAGATTGAAGTTAAGTCTGAACTATTTTCCTCCTGTGAACGATCCCAACCTTATTTTTTGGGTTCTTTACTTGATACGACCGTTTTACTTCTTATATGAGAAGTAAGTTTGAGCGTATCAGAGGTGTCGATTGGTACTTATACTGGTGAAGCCTTAGCCACATGAAAGCCTCAAACTGAAACGACAGAAGGCAGAGGATTGCCGTCGATGGACCAAAGCCCGTCGTTCATGTCCGTCGATGCAAGCCTGCAGTCACAACCATGCACGCTGTATAATTATGGGGTGAATGGGAAATTCACCCCACATGTGAAACAGACCATAGGCGGTTTATTTTCCTATTTTTAAGTATATATAGAGGATTTAAAATGTGAATAGCCCTTACCCATCCTCAAATCAAAATCAAACCTCCTTCTCCCAAAATATCCTTTCTAGAAACCTTCATTAAAGGTACAGTTCAAGGTTAGCATATATGTAACATCCCGGAAAAGTTACATGTCTAGTGAAGATCCCAATAGGTCATTAAAAATGTTTATTGGGGGTATATAGGCATCCCAATGGCCAATATTAAGTAATATTGTCCATAGTATAGAAAATTGTCTAAGAGGTATTAGCCAATTTCTATCTAATACCCCAATAAGAAAAATATTGGGCATATTAAGGCTTAAAGAGTGTTATCCAATTTTCTAAAATTAATGAGCTTATCTAAGAAATGTATCTGCAATAAAGACCATAAGCTAAAAATATATGTTTCATAGTATTTGCATAATAGATACGATGCATCCATGTGTCAAGCCTTGGAACCATAGCACATGACTAATTAAAATGGGCATGGACATTAAGCAATGCCCAAGGACATAGTCAGGATCGTTCGGACATTAGTAAAACATTCCAAATGAACCATCATGAATAGTTATTTAGGGAAGTACAACAAACACATGTGCAAGCACATGTGAAGAGGCGGCCAAGGGAGGGGACCACCCTTACCGAATCCTGTTAGGGTAGTTAGGGGGCAGGCATGTGAAAGAGTTCGTCCATTTGGGGCCTATATCCTAACAAAATATAGACTCTAACTAACTGACCTAACTATCTAAATAACCTAGGAATAATCCAAATAAACCAATTAGTTCACCCGATAACCTAAGACTTAACCGGGTGACACTAACCTTGTAACTAGTTAAAAAGACAACCTAGTACCTAACCTAGGATGGTCTAAAAGTGTTAGTTATGGTCCTAAAGAACAAGGGGTACTTTAGTAATTACTCTAGGTTCCTTAATAAATTAAATTAACAATTTAATTAATTAATAAATATTTCAAAATTTGGCTAAGACCCTAGCAAATTTAATGATTTTGGTTAAGCCAAATGTTCTCCTATGTTTAGTCAACTTAGGAGGGGCATTTTAGTAATTATGTAATTAATTTATTTAATTTACTTAATTAACATAAGTTGAATGAGTAAATATCAGTTTCTAAGACTTAGAATAACGTTCAAACACTAGAAAACTCACAACACAAAACAGTAAGCAAACGAACGAAAAACAGAAAAGTTTCTCTAAATTCTCTTAGGAGTTTTCCAGGTTTTCGTCAAAGTTTCGTGCAAGGTGATCTTTGTAGATTCAATTATACATAAGGTATGGGTTTTATATCCTGGAATTATTTCTCCAAGAGGCTTTTCAAACGTTTTGAATTCATGAATATCGAAACTATGGTTGTCCCCAATGATATTGTTGAACGTCCATCTCCCTAGTTATTCTTGTTTTCTATTCTAACAAGTATGTTGATGTAAATCTCGAACATGTAGTTTGTATGTGGTGATAATTTATTATTATGTATAGGTTTCTTCATTTTTTAATAACTAATTAGGCCTATTGATCTGATTCGAATGAGTCAAATATTAGTTACACGAAATAAAGAATGATGTAATGCTTACTTGTGTTCGAGAATACGAAGTTTGCTATAAGTCGGCCATGAAATTTAGTTACTGTGAAATGTCAACTGGTTTATATTGAGTAAATCACTATAGTAAATTCATGAAACTAATTGATTTGGTTAATGGTAACATAATGAAAATTTTATAAGTAAATTTTGGTTCATGCCAATAAATTGGCTAACAATATATTGTCCAAAAAGTGAATGGAATTGGCTTTCTATGTTATTTCCAAAATATGTAATAGAATTGGCCAATGACTAAGATATACCAAATTAAGCATGACCAATGTAAATTATGATTTTTCTTGTAATGCAAAAAGTTTGCTGCTCAACATGATAGATTACTATAATGCATTTATAAAGTAATTGGCATGGCTAGTGATGATGTTATCACAAGTAACTAGTGAAATTGTGATTTATTCCAACAAATTGGCTAGAAAAACTATGTCCAATCATATTACTTATAAATAATATAGAGTCACACAAATATCTACATAAATGAACTCATAACATAGGGTATGCCAATTAGTGGGACAAATCCCAACATACCCTATCCACACGAATTTGTGAACGTAATGGCATTGAATAACCAGTTATAACTTTCATAAAGAAAATCTACAATTACAATTCAACTTCATAGCTTGGCAAAATCAATGATTCAATTGTTCTTATAAGTTAGTCAAAGTTTTAAAGTTTATGTGTTCAGTGAAACTTTTGCTTATGCCAATAATTTGGCCTACAACATTATTTCAATGATATGTAATAGAACTGGTCAATGACTAAGCATTCCAAATTAATCATGAGCAATGTAACTCATTGAATTCATAACTAAGGGTATATCAATCATTGGGACAATCCCCAACATACTATTTCCAAATGAACTATAAATTTAAGTATGTACATTGAACAAAGTTTATAACGTTCATAAAGAGTGGTATATAGCTACCAAATGACATTGACCAGTATAAGGTTTGTAATTACATAATTTAAAGTTTAAGAATTATAAAAGTGACCAGAATGAGGTGTTAAAAGAATTGAGACAAGTCTCACTCACACCTAGACAATTATGTTAAAGATAATCACATAAGAGGGGGTTAATAATCGTGAGACAAGTATCATTAACACCAAGATGATAATGTAAGGTTAAATTCACATTTCATCAAATGTAAAGAAAGGGATGACCGGTTATCCAAAGATTTAAGTAAACCTCATAACTTGAAAAAAGCTTTTGAGTCAACTCTAAAAGATGGAAAGAAAAGAAGTTGAGCAATGCAACGATAGACTAGAAATGAGCTTTTGCCAGCATATGTAAGCCTCATGAGATGAGGTTACCATCAAGGTGGATAAGTAGTCTCCATATTTTTCATAGTCATTGAACTATGTTGTCAGCATAGGAACTAGCCAGTGAATTCCACCTAAGAGAGGTAGGTATGATGCGGTTTCACATTGTCTGGTGAAACCACCCCTTTTTGGCGTGGGACAGACACTGGATTTCATGCTTAGATCACGTGATCCACATCTTTTCAGTGTTGGGAAGACACTTACTAGGTTTTACTTTAGCCGGTGAACCACCCCTTTTTGGTGTGGGCAGACAATGGATTTCATGTTAGCTCACATGATCTAGATTCACTTTGATTGGTGAATCACCCCTTTTCGGTGTGGGGCAGACAGTGGATTTCATGTTAGCTCGCATGTTCTTAGTGCTAAAGATTTCTTTAAGAAAGTAAGAAAGGAAGAAGAAGGAATGTAAATTCAAAGTGATCAAAGAAATCACGAGCTTAAGAATATCAATCACCAGTGTTTGATAAGAATGATGTTTTCAGCAAATAATTGGCATAGCCAATAATGACTTCGTTTAGTATGAAATTCATCAAAGCCAAATAAGATTGATTTATAATGACTTATTATAGTATGCAGATTATCATAGCCAAATAAGATTTGATTATAATGATATCTTATATTATGTAAAGAATCACATGATAGGCACAACAACAAAAGATTGGCTTAATAAGATTTCATGCCCAATTTGTAGTTAAATCATTTCCTTAGTCCTTCGGATTAATTACTTGATTTATTGTAGGTATGGGACTACAATGAATCATTGCACTTGTAAGTAAAGTATAGGCTTAAGTGAGATCATTGAACTACACAACAACAAGAAGAAAAAGACTGAAAAATAAACTAAGTACTAAAAGAGGAGCTCTCGGGTTTGAGGCTTCAAATTTCAAAATTTTTGCTCGAGTTGTTCTAAAATTATGTCCATAATTCAAAGGTCTTGTTTTCATGTAGAGAATTATATTTTTTCTTTCAAAGCATTACGTCATATTCATACCACAATTCATAAATAACGAATTAGGAAAGTGTAGTGTGGTCATTTTCCAGAAATGACATATTGTTATAGGAAGAGCTTTCCTTAATCATGTATAGTCCTTATGTGTATGTGTGTATACACCCAAACTTAGTAGAAGTCAGAGAGAAGGTTGAGGACTCATTGAAGCTATTTGGATTAGTGATCTCCATACTTTGGTAGGTCCTCTTGAGTTCGAGGATGCTCCATTTATCTTTCTAGACTAGCACTTTGGACATAGCTAGTTGATGTTGTCCCTAGCATATCTTTCCATATGTTTTATTCGAAGCTTTGTACTAAGGCCGTTTTGGCAAACTATTATGTTATATATTGATCTATCCATTTGAATTGTTTCATCAGTTGTAGATGGTTGTTTAGTCTTTGAGCTCATTAGAATATTATTCTATGTGATGACCATATGATGTCTGCGAACTCTGAGAGGTTAACGACGCCGGTTGCATTCGGATTTCAAAATCTGTGTGTGACGAACATGGTATCAGAGCATGAGGTTAATTACCATGCTACTAAATCTCAAAACAACCACGGTACGTAGTTTCTATCTTATGGTTGTGAAACGCGCCACAATCATGACTTAGAGACTGAGTGATGTTAGGAATCTTCCCTTTCTCTTTTCTTTATATTATCATGTAGAGCATTGATATCTCATGTCGTTCTAGCATCGAACTTCCTTCTTGTGTCTACGTGTAGAAAATGAACACAAGGAGAAACGCAGACAGGAGAATTGGAGAAGAAGCTGTTGGGGGAAACAAAGATCCTCCTCAAGCCCCATCTGCTGGAGTACAAGTTCATGTAAACCCAGCTGCGTTGACGGTTCGAAATGTGAGAGAAGCACTAGTTCAGATGGACCAAGCCATCACTACTCAGACACGTGTTATCACATCCTAGGCCACTATAGAGGGTTCTCCCAAGGAAAACACACATGCTAGCACCATGACTAGCAGACTGAGTGACTTCACTAGAATGAATCCTCCAGTCTTCTACGGGTTCCAGACTAATGAGGATCCCCAAGAGTTTTTGGATAAAGTTTACAATATTCTCTGCGCCATGGGAGTGAATGAAAAGGAGAAGGATGAGTTGGCCGATTATCAACTCAAAGATGTGGCTCAGGTGTGGTACAAAATATGGGCAGATGTACGAGCACCAAAAGCAGTCCCCATCACTTGGGACATTCTCAAGACTGCATTCTTCTAGAGGTTCTTTACCAAAGAGAAGAGAAGGGCTAGGGTTGAGGAGTTCATCAACCTACGAAATGGAGGTATTTCGTTCAAGGAGTACTTCGTGAAATTTGTTAAGCTCTCAAAATATCCTTGTTCTCTAGTGTCCAATAGCAGGGATGAAATTAGTAGGTTTCTGACTGGGGTATCGGAGGATCTGGAGGAGGAATGTCGGGAAGCTATGTTGCATGATAACATGGACCTTTGTAGATTGATGATTCATGCACAGCAGGTGGAGGAGAGTCGACGGAGAAAGAGAGGTCGAGAAGGCAAGAAGCCTAGACCCTCATATAAGGATGGTTCTAGCTCTGGTAGGAATTTGCTTGGAGATAAGGACAGACCAAAGTTCAAGAAGGGGCACCAGCGCTCAGGTAATCCTACTACTTCCAGGAACTCAAATGTCAAAGTTGAAAAGTTTGGCCCCAAAAAGGGCAATGATAGAAATGCCTTGTGTAGCAGCAAGCGGTTTGGTAAATTTGGCCGTTTGCATGTAGGTGAGTGCTTGGCAGGTACTAATGACTGTTGTGGGTGCGGCAAGAGTGGGCATATAATCAGGGATGTCCGATATGTGAAGAATCAGGCGAAGGAAGATACTCAGCCTCGGCCTAATCCTACTTCTAAAGTCGAACCTCCCAAGAGGAACAAGTTCTATGCTTTGAAAGGTAGAGAGGAGCAGGAAAAGTCAGCTAATGTGGTCACTGGTAACTCGCTTGTCTTTTCTCTTCATGGTTATGCATTGTTAGATCCATGATCCACCTTGTGTTTTGTTACTCCTTTGGTAACTAGTAAATTTCACCTGCTTCCTAAGATCTCGCATGAACCTTTTCTAGTAAGTACTCCCATAGGAGATAGCATTAGAGTTGAAAGGGTATATAGAGATTTGCCCAATAACTATTCTTGATAGAGTTACCTGTGCTGACCTAATAGAATTATCCATTCTTGACTTTAATATAAGTTTGGGTATGGATTGGCTCCATAGGTGTTATTCTAACATAGTCTATCGAAACAGGGTAGTAATGTTTTAATTTCCTAATGAGTTAGAGCTTGAATGGGAAGGGCCTAGTTAAAATCCAACAAGCCAAATAGTTTCTAATCTTAAATCCAACAACATGTTATCCAAGGATTAGAAGTCGATAAGATCCTTTCTTACGAAGAGCTTTCCATTAAAATTTTAGATCGCCAAGTGAAATGGTTGAGGAAAAAGGCGGTTGCCACCGTAAAGGTGTTATGGAGGAACCACCTTGTTGAGGGAGCAACACGGGAGAACGAGTCCGATATGAGATCATTACCCTCACTTATTGAGTTCTTGAGGGTAAATATACTCTTCCTTAGTCCGTTTTTTAATAAGACTCTAAATCTTATTGCATTAGGTGGTTTTGGTGTTCTAAGTCCATAACTGTGTGTTTTATACTTGCAGTATATGAGTTAATATAAGTTCATTCTTTCATTTATGTTGTTGTTTTCGTATAGCATTTGCGTGATATATGTTTTGCATGAGTTTGATTTGTATTGAGTTAAAGTAAGATTGAGAAGGAAGTCCCTCAATTTCAACTATGAAGCTTCAAATAAACTTTGAGTAATATGCATCATCCATAGTAAGTTGTGAATCAGATGTTCACAAAGATGAAGTTTCAAACATGTTGATGTCTTTTTGAAGTTACCCTCTCTAATTCAAAATGATGTGTAGTGTCATTCAGTGACAAATGTTCCTAAGGGGGGGGGGGGGATAATGCAACATTCCAGAAAAATTACCTTTGTAGTGAAGATCTCAATTGGTCTTTAAGAATGTCTAAAGGGGGTACATAGGCATCTTAATGCCCTATATTAATAAACATTGGGCATAGTATAGTAAATTGGCTAAGTGGTATTAGCCAATTTCTATATAATACCCAAATAAGCAAAATATTGGGCATATTACAAAATATTTGCTTAAAGGGTGTTAGCAAAGTTTCTAACATTAATGACCTTGTTGAATGAAATGTACCTGCAATAAGTACCCTAATCTAAAAACATATGTTTCATAGTATTTGCATAATACATACGAGGCACCCATGTGTCAAGCCTTGGCACCATAGCACATGACCAATTAAAATGGGCATGTGGACTAATTAGTGCCAAAGGACATGGTGAGGATCCTTGGTACAATAAGTAAACATTCAAAATGAACCATCATGAATAATTATTAGGAAATTACAAGCAACACATGTGCTTGCACATGTGCAGAAGTGGCCAAGGGAAGGAACCACCCTAACCGAATTCGGTTAGGGTAGTTAAGGGGAAGGTGTTTCAAATGTTCCTCCATGTGGGGCCTAACTCCCTAACAAACTCGTTACTCTAACTAGCTGACCTACCTAGCTAACTAAGCTAGATATGACCAAAATAAACAAATTAGTACACCCGACAACCTAAGAATTAACCGAGTGACAATAACCTAGTAACTAGTTAAAGAGACAACCTAGTACCTAACCTAGGATGGTCCAAAAGGATTAGTTATGATCACAAAGACATAGACTTACTTTACTAATTACCCTAGGTCCCTTAATTAATTAAATAAAAAATTTAATTAATTAATAAAAATTTTAAATTTTGGCCGACACCCTAGCCAATTTGAAGATTTTGGTTAAGTCAAATGTTCTCCTATGTTTAGTCAACTTAGGAGGGGTTTTTTAGTAATTAACTAATTTATTTATTTAATTTACTTAATTAACCTTAAGTTGAATGAGTCAAGATCAGTTCCTAAGACTTAGAATCACGTTTAAACACTAGAAAACTCACGACACAAAACAATAAGCAAACGAACGAAAAATAGAAAAGTTTCTCTCGTTTCTCTTAAGCGTTTTCAAGGTTTTCTTCAAGATTTTGTGCAAGGTGATCTTCGTAGATTCAATTCTTCATAAGGTATGGGCTTTATCTCCTTGAATTGTTGCTCTAAGAAGATTTTACAAACATTTTAGTAAATACACATTTTTCATGCCAATTAAATAACACATTCATGAGTGTATAGGTAAAAAAAACATAAAAATCAACATTTAACTCATAAACAAGAATTTCCATAAATTTACCACAAAGGACCAACATACAGTAAGCTTTTTCAAAATTGCATGGAACTCTATTTTTTTTATCATTTACAGTGAACTATCCCTATTCAAAAATAGTGAATTATCAAGGACTAGAAAAGAGGAAGTAAACACATTACCATAGGAGTTACCTTAACTAAGGTTAGCCTAATATTCACCAAGGTTAGACATGAAGGAAATTCACATACACCTTCTTCAATAAAGATCAAAGTGATCCTCAAGACTACCCCTTTTTTGCTTACTCACCTCAGGAGAACAAGCCCTCACTCGATGACAAGACATTAGAAGGACACTCAAATAACACACCAAGAATTCTCTTTTTGAATGCCTACTTAATTCAATGAGTAGATGGCGTCCCATTCCACCACCTACCCTAAGTACTACACTCTTTCAGAAGGCTTAGCACCAAGACTCCCAATTTGGAAGGTCTACTTAGTGCAATGGATAGTTAGTGTCCCATTCCACTACCTACCTTGAGTAGTATGTTATTTTAGGAGACTTAGTTCATTTGATTCATATAAGACTCTCTAAGACTCCCCTTTCAGAATGCCTACCTAGTGCAATGGATAAATTGCGTCCCATTCTACTACCTACACTAAGTAGTACACTCTTTTAGAATACTTAGCACTTTCATTACTTTTGTGGGGGTTAGCTTAACCGACATAGACCATGAGAGCTAGACATGGAATCCCGATACTTATCTTATCGCAGAACGGTCCTTTAACTTGCTTAGGGTGAGGTCATACTTTTAGCTTTTACATCGGTTTTCCAGTAGTTACACCAATGGGGCCACATAGTTAAGGGATAAGGAAATTTCTACTAAGTAACTCATTCTATACGAGTACTCATGTCTACAGGTACATTGGAATACAACTTCTCAAATCACAAAGTGTAACCACCCCTTCTTCATATCCTCTCGGTGGTAGGCATAATATTCAACAAATTCACACCATTATAAACTATAGTTTAAGGATAACTAGTGAACACCACATCTAAACTCAAGAAGGGCATTTACCCTCCGACCTATCTTAGAAAACTATTTGGATGTAGTGATGTTGCTACTAAAAAATCATCTCAACTCACGAAAAGTGTTCACCCCAAAACTTATTCAAGTGTGAGTGTGTGTGTATACATGTGCACACACCTTGGACATAAGCATCATTTAATTTAGATTTCATTCTATACATGCTTAGACATTGTTTCATCAAATACACACTTTAACATGCTTCACATAATCATACAAGTCATTTAGACATAATCCTTAGCATACTTTTCATAACAAGCTTCATAAAACACATTGACAATAATAAATTCATTTCCATCTTTCTTTACATAATACGGATTCATGGCCTCATTCACAATTCACAAGTAACTACACATTCATACAATTCAAGTGAACACCACCATCAAGAAGGTGAATTATATCACTCAAGATCATTTAATAATTAAAGGCATACAACATAACCAATTTACCTTTTAATCTAAGCTTTCATCACCTATAACATTTTACTCAACATATCATCATAATATATCCCTTAGGCTATCTAAAAAACAATAACAACACAAGTAAAGCAAAGCTTAAAGACTACAAAACCAAGCTCATTTAACCCATTTCTTAAGCCACAATTTGATAAAAAGCTTTAACATGATTTCATTGAGGTTTTAGCATTGAAATCACCAACTAACAATAGAAACATCATATTTGAATCATTTAAAACATTTTCATTCAAGACTCATATTTATTAGAAAGGGCTCGTTCAATGGAAAAAAGTTCAAGGATGACTACTATACCTCACATAGAAGAAACCACAATGATTTTTTAAGAAGAACTTGACCACCAACATACTCTTCTAGACCTTCTTGAGTTCTAGCTTCCAAGGTGACTTGAGAGAGTATGTTAAGAGGGAGGGGGTTTGAGTTTTAGGAAATAAAGTCTAAAATTAGGTCTTAGGGTTTAAAACATCTTAATATAAATAAAAGACCCTAAAACTATCACCCTAGGTTAATAAAAGACTTGGGGTGAATATACCAAACACCTCAAGTCATTACAACAAAATGACAGCTGTTGGGTCAGTCTAACAGACGGATCGACCAACGGACCGTTTGTCCATCAACGGCCCGTTGGTATGGTTTCATTGGCTGGGACTTAGCTTCATTCATCAATCTATACTTCCTTGCAGGTCCAATCGATGCCCATGGTCTACGGACTGTTGGTTGACCAACGGACCGTCCTTTGGTCGTCGTGTGGTCACTACTTTGATGATTTTTGCAAAAAGGTGGGGTCCTCTTCTAGGGCCTCTCATTGGTCCTAGGTGGGGTCGTAATCAACTGTTATACATCTAAAAATAGTTGTGTAGGTCTTAAGAACATCCCATACCGATTTCAAACAAAACAAACACAATAAACACACTCAAACACATGAGAACACATAAGCACTATCTAAGGCACACCTTTCGAATGTCATGGACGTTCTTGAACGTTTGACCTCAAAACTTAACCAAACCTCACGCACTGCCTAAGAACAACAATATAACTTATTTGAACTTAAAATTAACTCAACAAACATTCAGGAAGCTCTAGTTCATCTTAGTTCGTTTTAGGGTGTTGCAGCTGTATAGAGACTCACACCGATGGTCAAGTCTCTAACTGACATGACTTGATTAGACTTTTTGAATCCTAAGACCACATTCATGACGTATGCTCTGATACCAAGCTTGTCACATCTTGAGACCACACCCTAGAAATTAGGGCCAGTCATGGATTTCAACCGGCGTACTTGACCTCTCGGAGGTCTTGTACAAGCCCTTCCGTATCCTTCATCACACATAAACATATGAAAAGTAATGGAGAATTAAAAATTTTCACAAACATTTGCATACTCTTTAAAATATCTTTCATATAAAACTCATAGGAAATACTAAGTCTCATTTCATCAAATCTTAGACACAAGAGTACTTTGGGACACGACCCATACACAATAGAAATATAGTACTACTAAGTCTATTAAAATACTTCAATAAAAGAAATAAAAGACATCTATGCCTTCAAGTCGAATAAGGACATACTTTAACTTTCTTGAACGATATATAGAATCCAAACTTTCCTTCACGATCCTTCTCAATTCCACCTACACCTTTAGATATAACAAAATGTATGTAATTAGTACAAACAATTGTACTAAGTATGGCATAATTCATAAAAACGTGAAAATACACATTTATTAGAAACATGCTCTTTTTTATTAAAACATCATATCATTATCATCAGAATAACATATAACACCTCAGAAACAAATAATAAATCACACAAGCAATTATTCACATTTTAAAGAACCTTATAGTGAACTAAGTCACCTTACACTTTAACTATTTCTCACTGTTACAGTGAAGTTTCTCAACTTTACAATGAACATCTTCTAGTATGCAACCTTCTCACTAAAAGCTATCCTAAGACTCACTTATGTAAGGCAAACAGAGACTGCCCAAACACCCTCTATAGGCACATCTAAATGATCATTAAGACCACCTATAATGAAATATACACACTTACAATACATCAACCACATGAACATGAGATTCTCCTAACGAAGGGGATTCTAAGTTTTACATGAGTGAGTTGTGAAGAGACCGACCATACAATCCCATACACACACACATAAGAGATCCTTTAGACTACCTAATATAGAAACATTCTCACTAAATACAACAACATTCATAGAATTTGACATTAACCTCCCAAAGGTTATCAAAAGACCTCTCAAGTAAATCAAGGAGATAACGTCCATGATTGACCTCTTCAAGTTTACCTAAATAATCCTTAAGACTACTTGATTTTGGATCATGTCTACATAGTATACCGACTTTCCTAACTAGAGTCATTCTTAAGACTTATCTAGGTAAATATGAATTGACCATTCCTATGGCCACTTTAGACCTAAACTAGACGACGCTTAACTACTCTAGATAAGAACTTATTCATTTAACATTCATGCATTAGTTCATTTAAGACTCATTCATAACATAAGGACATTCAAGTAGTGTCTTGTACAAGACCTAAGGACTCTAACTAACACCTTCAAAGCCTATTGTGCAATGTGTACATAGCGTCTGATACCACTACCTAAACTTCATAGAACTTCTCTAATGATAGTAGGTACCCCACATGATGATAATAGGCAATAACCAACATATACCACGATAGCTGAACATGGGATCCGGAGTCCTAACCTACTCCGATGAGGGTGTTATACTTGCTGATGGTAATACTAGGATAAATCCCATATAGGCACATTGTTAAGGAATATGAAGGGCTTTTGTGTACTCTAATCTCATTCTAAGAATGATATTATGTCGTTCCAGCCAATCAACCATAAGTGCATCATTCATTACATGAAGGATACCATTAAGGCTCTCGACTTCAACGTTCATAACCTTACCACTAGGTTTAAGGTTCCACGTACATGACCTTCTCAACATCATTATAGGTCTCACATATCATTCATTCATTCATGACAAGGGTGCACTAAGTTTACCTAGTAAATACATGTCATATCCACATATCATTCATTCATCTATCAAGTAAGGGACACAAGTCTACAAAAACAAGACACAACATGCTTTACTTTATTACATATAGCATTTCATTCTTTGAAGCGCTTAGGAATGGCCCTTATCATATTTATGTCATCCTATATATTAATATAAAATCATTAATAGAACCATCATAGACTCATATAGTGAAGTAGGAATAATCGTGCATCGACTCTAAGACTACACTCATAAGCACATAGTCATAGTCTAACATGATCACCTAACAACATCAATAGAATAATACATACTTTCACTTAATCACAAGTATATGAACATGATAATACTTCTCATAATTCACTATACACATCACCATAGTACTTCATGTAGTGCCGACAGGTCCATAATCATCATAATACATTAAGTAACGCCGACAAGGCCACATCATTTCAAAGTCAGGCAGATAACACTGCCACCATAAGTGGACCATACCAACCACAAAATAATTCAAGAATAATTAACATAAAAATACAGATAATTAGGGCAGAGAACGACTCATCCATTCTCACCACTTCAATCCATAGCTGAATCATCCCATTCAATATCATAAGCCCTTACCCATGTCCATGAACATTAATTAAATACAAAAACTATAATTTTCAATTAGTATAAGTCAATTCAATATATATTTATTAATCTAAGAAAAATTAGACATCAATTGAATACAATTATTACATCATTCAATAGCCCATAGAAAACTACACTAGAATTCATAAGCATTATGACTATTGCTTAACACATAAAATAGTCCAAAACTACGGTTCATCAATTACATGGGTTCATAGTATAGTTGAGTTAAAATAATCAAATTAACAATAATTCAATCAATATACAATGTTTAAAAACCTTTAATTCAAGCACCCACGGATAGATCATAAAATTGGACAGGTTCATCTTTGAAAAGTTTAGAAAGCTCTTTGAATTTTAGGCTCCTTGATGAATAGAGTTTCAAGGATAAAAATTCATACCTAAATGAATCTAATCCACCAATTTTATGAAGAATCACCACTCAAATATCCAATCCAATCTCATCCTTGAGTTTTTGCTTCAATGGAGTTCATAGAGAATTAATAGGATGTTTTTGGTTTTGATTTTGAAGAATGAATTCTCCTAAGTGTTTAAATTTCATAAATATGTCTAAAATACCCAAAGTACCCCTAAGTAACCGACCGAATTCTTATTTGTATGTGGGGTGAATTTACTACTTCACCCTTGCAACTTACAGTAAGATGCGCAGTTGACAAACCAATCCACGCCTGGCAATCGACGGCCCGTTTCCCAACCAACGGACCGTCCTGTTGGTCCGTGGTTTAGGACTGAGGCTGGTACTTTCCATGTAATTCTCCAACACCTATGTCTAAAATACGACTCCCATCGACGGGTCATCGAATGTCCCACGAGCTATTTGTGAAAGTATTTTATGGTTAAGAAGAAACTGTCTCTTGTACAGATCGTGTATTAGTCTACTATAATTATAGTATACTTCCCTTTTGCTGATTACTGCGTTAATCCTAGTGATTCATAAACGATGTATATCTCTCTTTTTCCTATCTCTATCCGAATGATCCAAAACTAAGGTTCTTATTTTTTATGGAACTTAGGATTAAAGCTTAAGTTTGATATTCGAACACACAAAAACTTCGTGAAGGTTACATTTAATGGTATAATAAGGTCAAAGTTACTCATGTTTCTTCCAAGAAAAGCATGAGGATAAAGAGGTCAAAGTTACTCAAGTTTCATCCAAGAAAAGCATAAGCTGAATAGGTGCCAAAATAAGACTCGCACTTCTCATAAGGGTGTCCACAAAAGAGGTATATTGTCAAATTGGTTTACTCTTCAAAATTTGTGTCTAAGATCATTTGAATTGTTCACTTCACTCAATAGATTGACCAACGTGGGCAAGTTCTCGGAGTCATCAAATGCAATGTTCAAGACGACTTCACCAAACAAGGCATTGGTACAAATATTAAATAAGACTCCACATGTCACGACCCGTGAGAACCCATAGTATAGGCATCCTTGTCCTCGAAGAGGTCTTAAACAAGCCCTTTGATACCCTTTGGTAAGGTCAACATCGAAGCGGAGCTACGCTTATCTTTTAACTTTTGGAAGCCTTTCTTACAAGCTTCCATCCATTAAAACTTAACTTTCTTTTGGGTAAGGGTACTCAATGGAGTAGTGGTACATGTAAATCCGTCAACGAATCTCCTACAGTCTCGTCTAAAGCAAAAAAAAATTTGAATATCGATGGGAGTTAAAAGTCTAGGCCAATTTTTTTACATGCATTCGCCTTTTTTAGATAAAGCTCAATACCCACTTCATATATAATGTGACAAAGAAAAAAAACCGATCATAGATAAAATTCACACTTACTCTATTTAGCAATGAGTTAGTGCTCCTTGAGGATGTGGAATACTATCCTCAAATGACCTACGTATTAATGTTGACTCTTTGAATATAGAAAGATATCATCAATAAATACAATTACAAATGAATCAAGATAATTCCAAAACACCCTATTCATAAGGTCTATAAAAGATACCGGGATATTACTTAGACAAAAATACATGACTAGGAACTCATAATGACCTTTTTCTGAAGCCGTTTTGGGAAGTTCAACTCCTCTTACTGTAAATTTTTGATACTCCGACCTTAAATCAATCTTTGAAAAGTAACTCGCCCCTTGGAGTTTCTCAACCAAATCATCAATTATATGGATATGATACTAATTATTTTTTGTGACCTTATATAACTGTCGGTAGTCAAAACACATTCTAAGAGACCCATCTTTCTTTTACACAAATAATACAGGAGGGTCCCATAGAGATATGTTGGGTTGTAGAAAACCCTTGTCTAGAAAATACTTGAGTTGAGCTTTTAGTTCTTTCAATTTGGCCGAAGCCACATGGTAAGAAAGAATTGATATGGGTTGAGTATCTGGCATCAAGTCTATGCTAAAATATGTTTCCTGTTCGGGAGGAATTCTTGATAGTCCTCGGGCAAGTCTTCTGGAAAATCCTTCACTACGGGGACAGACTCTAAAGAAGGAGCCTTAGACCAAATGTCTTGGACCCTCACAATATAATAGAGATATCACTTAGAAATCATCCTACAAGCTTTTAGACAGGAAAGTCTTTGACCTCTCGGGATTGAGTTTCTGCCTTTCAATTCTTTTACGGGTTTATTCAGAAATTGGAAATAATTACCATTGTTCTACAATCAATTGAAGCTGAAAAAGCATGTAACCACTTCATCTGTACAAAATATAAAGTTCTACCAAATTAACCAATGTAACGCTATTGGATAATTATATGGTACTACTCAAATAGACTCTTTCAGTAATAATGTAGTCATCAACCAGGGTAGAAACTAAAAAGGTTTGACTAATATATCAAGGAGCACATCAAATTTCTTAGCCACTAAAGGATTTACAAAAGCTAAAGTGGAACCAGGTTCTAGCAATGTATAAACATTACTTGAAAATACTTTCAACATACCGGTAACAACATTGGGAGAATCCTCTTGATCACCCCTAGATTTGAGATCATAGAAGCGTTTCTTCATTGGAGCATCACAACTACGACCACATTCTTGATCTTGGTTACTCTCTCTTCCATTTGAGTTTTGTCAATAGGGCAATCTTTCACCATGCGGCCACTCTTTTCAAAACCAAAACCTTTATACATTCTGATTAAACATTTGCCCATATACATCTTGCCACATTTGTCACAATTGGGTTTCTCACTTTGTGAACCACCACCAATTTCAATTTCACACTTACGCACCCTTTTCTTATTAGCCTTTGATAAATTAGGAGGATCTTGGTTGGATAATCTCTTCTTAAACATTGGTTTGTCTTGGATATAAACTTACCCATAGAAGTATTTCCATAATAGGGACTTGCCCTCTTGGTATACCTATTTTTCCTCTTAAGACTACTCTCCTCAAAATGTTAAGCATGAAGCATCAAATGAGATAAATCCATGTCTTCGTGAAGCATTGCCACATGACACTCTTACACAATATAATCGAACACATCCGTCACAAAGCGACTCATTTCATCCCTCAGATTAGTCACTAAAGAACAGACATATTTACACAACTTAATGAATTTCAAAGAGTATTATTCAACACTCATACCTACTTGATGAAGGTTGATGAACTATTCCACTTTTTCCTATTTTTTTAACCCTTGGGAAGAACCTATCAAGAAATGCCTTCGTAAAGACTTCCCAACTTATGGTACCCGCTCCCAAATTCCTATGTTCCTTCCATTGAGTGCACCATGTTTGAGCCACATCCTTTAGTTGATAAGTGACTTCCTTAGACTTCTCAGTTGAACTCGCTACCATAGCATACGAGATCTTACAAACTTCATCTAGATTGTCTTGAGGATCCTCATTTACTATAGACCCAAAGAACATTGAAGGGTTCATCCAAGTGAAGTCCCTCAAATGTGAAGCCTTGGTACTAGTATTTTGATTAACACAGGGTCCAGCTTTCCAATTTGCTTTAGCCGTCATATCTTGATCTTGAGTAGTTACGTCTTGAGCTTGAGTTTCCATGACTTTTGTCAAGTTTAGGAAATCCACCCTTGTTTCTCCATCTGACATGACCAGAGGATTCATTGGATCTTGGCAACCTCGAGGAACTTGCTCTTGACAAGGAGTTTGGTTGCCCTGGGTAGGAACTCCCGCATTCACTATCTCCTCTTCAACCCTTCCTGTGGCTACCCTTCTAGTAGTCATAGACTATATCCACAATAAAAGGGTTAGAAGAAAACTACATAGAGATTTAAGATTCGTTAGGCATAACTTAAGAATACCAAAGAAATGAGAATTTTCTAAGCATGACATAACCTTTACTCCATAAGTGTGGCGCGATTCATAATTATGAACAAGACTCTTTACGTGGTTTTGTGAGACATCATTCCTAATATTATTCAACATCATGCTCTGATACCAAATCTGTCATGATATAAGATTACCCCCTAGTCGTAACCGGCATCTACATCCTTGATGAGGTCTTAGACAATCCCATAGTATTCATCACTACATATTTGATAGAATAAAAGTAGAAAATTTTAGAACTTTTATTTTGATGTACAACTTCAGTTTGTATATCGAAAGTATAAACTAACTTATCTCACATAGCCATCTAGATATAAGAGTATGAAGATTGGGACTTATCCCTTACATCAATAACAAGTCTTATAGTGTGAATTACAACATAGTCTTTGAATAATGAAAGTGAAACTAGAATTAGAATCCTTGGACTTGAGGATTCACAAACTTAGGAATAACAATGCAATATTTTTCAAGAAAGGACTACAATCACTTTTATGGACCGAACCTACACTTTGTGTATAAAATAGGAGAAATATGGGTTAGTACAAACCATATGTACAAAGTGAGGAAACATATGCAAGTAAAACATTTGAAAATATGCAGAAAGAGACATTTTGTTATAAGCATTCTAAGTTTACTTTAAAAGCCTTTATGTACATTATAAGAATCATATACAAGTTCATATCACAGAAACGACAAGTCATATTGATATTCATGTTGAAGAGTAACATCATAATAGAGCCATGGTCAACATTTCATATTTAGAATCCACTCCATTAATACATCGAAAAACCATAATCATAACCTCAACCCCATGTCTACAAGTACAATATGTATGTGAAGCACCATAACCCCACATAAACCAAGTAAAATAACAAACATATCACAAGTATTGTCTTGTACATCATACTTATTCATATCAAGTGTAGTAAACATCATGAATTACAATTTAGACCAACATCATGCATTTCATTCATGCATATATACATAAAGAACCCACTATAGAACTCCCCTCAATTTCTACTTGTGCAATGTATATGTAAAGTCTCATATTGTTGCTTACACTAAGTAACACCTCTTTAGTAGTCCTAGTTAGTGTTCATATTCATACTTTCATTTATTTATTTCACCATTCGAGAAAATTTGCCATAACCGACATAGAACATGTGAGCTAAAATGGAATGCGCTATCATCTCCTCACACCGAAAGGAAGGTGTCCTACTTTCCAAGGTAAGACATATACATTCATACATCATATAGGTGGATCCACTAGTTAAGGTTCCTATGGGGGCACGTACTTAAGGAACTAGGAAGTTGTTGCTAGAAACCCTCTTTATGCTAATTAGCATTGTAATTTAAACCTCATGAGAACATCGGGTGAACCTTTTTTTTTTTTTGTGAAGTAACACCCCTCATTGTGAAGTTCATTCGGTGCTAAGATAAGTTCCCTTTTTGAAGTATATTTAAGTCATTATTAACATTAATTCGTTACATAGGTCTTAGGAGTGTAAACCCTCATATAACATGTCCATAGCTCATAGGTTTTAGGATGAGAGAGTCCTTTCATCACAACCCAACATTAATGGAGAAAATTACATCATAGCATAGTCATAAAATGTACATGGAAATTTCCTTCAATCCCTCATATCATTACATCTATCATCATTTCAAAACCATCATATTCATAAAATGATCATACATTCATGATTTCATCTTTCATAATTCAATTAATCAGCATTACCAAAGATAACACAACAATACTACAATAGAATGTCCAAGACCTTGGAGATTTTATCAATGCACTCCAAGAAACCATTTCAAGACTTCACCCCAAATCCTTGATATTTATTCATAAAATGAATTATCATCATCATAAAATTGTCAACTATACAAGAACATACTCAATTATTTCACCTCTAATCATTAATTAACATAATTCAAGTGTTAGGGTTAAGTGAAGAGGAACATTAATGGGTATTCAAAAATTAGTTTAAAACCCAAGGTAATACATCAAATAATTCATAAACATTATTAATCGATCATTATTAATCATATACATACCAAATAAGTCATGTTTAAATGTGACCCACGAATTTGAGTGATTTCTAGAAATTTGGATGAACATTGAAAAGTCAATTTCAAGGAATATCTTAGGGAAAGGAGTCCCAAGAGTGAAGATTTCTCATAACTTGTCAATCCTTATGGGTTAATGGAGAAAATGCTTTTTCGTGATCGTACTTGAAGCTTTGACCTTCTTCTTCAATGTAGTTTTGTGTAAGAGAGAGATTCTAGAGAGAAGTTAGAGCAATTGGATTTTCAATTTGTTGATATGTTTTGGTCTGGGAATGGGTGTAAAATGACTTAAATTCAATATATACAACGCCTATGAAATGTCATAAACATCCCTCACTTTGTTGGACCTTATAGTTAACTCTAACTTGACTTTTTATTTTCGGAGATTTCATCACGGAACAAGTGCACATCGCGGAGGTATTCCGTAATGTTTCGGGAAGTTAAGTTTGGGATAGAAAGTTCTGCGATATCGTCCACGGTTCGGAACAACATGTTGGACTTTGGTAAATCAAGTCTGCGGCGGACATGCTCCCTGCACTCACTATACATGCTACCTAAGGCAGCTTGTTGGCCAAATTTTTGGGTCCTAATCAAGGACCCCTAGGGTGGTCCTTGGGGGATCCCATATTTTTATCCTAAACACATAGTTTGACCTAGTTAAAGTATTTTAAAAGTTTCTCCGTCCAAACGACCCTCCCAAGCATTCACAAGACCTAAGAACGCCTACTAGTTCAATTTAATATGTTTCTGGATGTCATGGTTGTTTCTTGACGTTTAGGCTCTAATACTTCAAAATAATGTTAATTACATTACTATAGTCCTAGAAACATCATTTTAACCCTTTTTATGTAATTATTCAATATGTAAGGATCTAGTTGAGGTCATTGTATTTCAAAGGTATAACGCCACACTTTATAGGTAGCTTTCAATGTTCATTACTAAAGACTACTTTGATAATTTTATAGTCACAATGAGATTCTAAAACTTCACATATTGACAACATAACTTTTTTGACTCATCGTAGCTACACATGTATTTCGTTCAATTAAGAGCACTATTCAAGTCATCTGTATTCATCACAACCGACACTATTGTTTGCAGAAGAACATCCACATTCATACACATAAAAGGTCGCAACAATTGTTAGAATTTGTAAAAAAAAAAGTTTCATTTAAAAGAATGCGGTACAAGCTAAAATATCCACAATTACAAAACCAAGATAATCCACAATTACAAAACCAAGATATATCAATAAACCAAATAAGCCCAATATTAACAGAACATACCATCAAAACAAAATCAATTTTAGAAGAGGTAGGTACGGAAATACCTCTCCCCACATAACAAAATATGCATTGTTTTAAAATGCAAAGAAAACAAAAATAGTGAATAAACAGTAATAGAGAGGGAGGGGAAAAGTCGTCCTTCTTGGGTAAGCTTGGGTGATATATGCATCACAAGTTACTCCGTCTATATGGGCATCAGTTCCTTGTGTCTCATAACATTTGGCCCTACTAAGATTGCCAACGTACATACCTCAAGGATGCTTGCCTAGCAGTCTCAAACATTACATCTTGTTGGTCCGCCAGCTCCTCATAAACAACTTCCTTATGCTAACAAATTTACTTTTCATCTTTATCGACCTCGGACCTAGCACCAACAACATCATCCCTAATCTCATCTACATTAATAGTTAGAGGCACCTCAAAAAAGGTTGTAAGATCTACCCTAAGGTCATCTAGGTGGAGTCCAAATTTCAAAGTCAAGTTTGTGGAATTGAGATGGTCACCTTCATCAGCATAGACACATCGGCTTTCAAAGCCGCCATTGCATCTCTAACATCCTGCCTTCTCTCTTTAGTCACTACACACGCTCTGAGGGCATAAATAAAAGCCTTAAGAGGCTTTACTACTGCAATAATAACTCTCTCAATCATCCTGGGAACCTTAGCTTCTAGAGAGAGCCACCCGCCTCAATAGAGTGGGTTACATGTTCCATCTTTAGAAGAATATTATGGGTGATTAGAGGCCGACAGGCAGAAGTATAAGCAGCATATCTAGGGGGTGGGGGCGCAGAAGAAGAGCCATCAATGATGGAAGGAGCAGAGCTAGGAGTACATTAAGGGCCATTGGCCATAGGAGGTAAGACTACCTCTATAGAAGCGTATCAATTTCAACCTCTAGTGATGTGTCCGCTATAGCTACTCTCCTCCTATCAGCCTCTTCCCAGTGTATTCGTACTCTATGCACCAGATATTAAGGGAAGATGTGGGTGTAACCTCAATATCCTTTTCTCATCATATGGAACTCCAGCTAAACAACATAACTATATGATCAATACAAGAAAAAAAAGGGATGTCTGATTGTAATTGGCCGTCATGGTCATCTCCTACTAAATGTTGAAAAATAATTAGCCGCTTCCTATATATGATAGCCCAAAGGTATGTCACTTTTGGATGGCAAAGAATTGACTCAATTTGGGAAAGTATAATCAAGTTTCTCATGAATCCAAACAAATATTTAGTTGTAATATTAAGATTGTTATCCTCTATAGGTATTCGAGCTTCAATCAACCTCGGGGTGGTATGAGAAATAAATAGTAAAGCCAACCTTTGAGGTCATCCAGAGTCTTCCATGTGATCATACTCTGATATCCCTGTATGAAGTCTGAACCTCTCTCAAACAAAGTATTTATATCATAACTTTTTCACTTACTTTCCTTCCTCAAACCATTACGAACTCCACTGGCTTGAAGACACTAGCCTTCTTCTTCACGTGAGACACGAAGTCCTTATTGGTAGCATAGAACTATTACATACATATAGAAATGTATGGGCCAAAGGTATGGTGAAGACCTTGAAGCTGTGGTACTTGAGGGTGTCCTACACGTCTATGGATAGTGTTTTCTCCTCAAGAAAGGTCCTCAAACCCTCTAATTTTATTGTATTGATATACTATGAAGGAGGACCTATACTGGTGGCGTTGGGACCACGGACGGTGCTAGAGCTCGAGGAGGAATATGAGGCATCAATTTCCTAGACGGATCAACCATCGCCTTTGAGAGAAGTACTTCTCTACGGGATTGTAATAGTTTGTAATACTTAGGATCACATATGAAATCTTGGACTCTCTCTCATTGTCTAATGAGGTGAGGTGATTTTCGTTGACTTCCTTACTATCGGAGCTGGGCTCTGTGACTCAACCATGGGAACCTTGCCTTTCCCCTTTCCTCTTCCTCCCTTTTTAGGGAGTTTGGATGACTTTGCTCTAGATTCAGCTACACCCTCATCTATAACTACTCCACATGCTTGCTTCTATGGCGGCATGTCTCATCCAAATGATTTAGATCTAGCCATTTCCCTAAAACAACAGAGAAAGACGTAGAAATATTTTTAAAAAGCAAATAAAATATTGTATAAGAAGATTCGCCGAACTTTTAGGGGAGTCACCGAGTTGCTTTGGAAAGCTAGATCGGGCTCCCCAAAAGTACCAGCATAAATGTTAAATATTAAAAACAGATTGTTGAGGTTTAAGCAATACTACGAATGCGCTCGAGGTATTCTGACTTCCCTCGATTTGGCAAAAATTCGCCATTTGATGACTTTTGCCGTTAAGAATGACGATAAACACTCCATCATTAGGAAAATTACGTCATTTAGTCAAATCAATGTTTACTTAGACTTTACCCTACTATACCAAATACAAAAACAACGTAACCCAACAAATTAGCACAAGAGAGAACACCTGACTCCACTAATTACACACAATAGTACACTCATCTTAACTCATTACAGGCAATCCAACAATTAAACAACCATTTCAATCAACTACCCAACCAAAACCAATAATAAATCATTTGATTTCAAATAAACATATACATACGCGGTTTTTAGAAGAAATATGAATGCCAAAAATAATTACTGTAATGTTAGGTGGAAAAGTTTCAAAATATGAGCAAAGAATTCACACATTCTAGAGTAAACAAATAAAATATGAGAGATCAAATGTAGGGAGTGAGACTACCAAAGGTTAAAATTGGGAGAATATGAAGTATTTTGAAATTTTATATTGTTTGGAGTTTAAAACATTTCACTTTTAGTTTCGTTTAGCAAAGTAATTTTTTCTCGCCGAACTTATCAGCAAAGCACCGAGTGGTATTTTACCTCATCGAGTCTTACATGACTTCAATTCATGCTCGCTGACTTGTTCGGTGAGTCACCGAGTGATCATATTTCCAACTGAGTTTTACACAGTTCCTTTTCAAGCTTAGTGGTTTCAAAGATGGTCAAATTCGGGGTCGCTGACTTCTTTTGTGTGTCGACAACTGGACTTTTGCTCGATTAACAGCCTATTTTCCATCACTTTTAACTCTTCGACCTAAACAATCAACATCCGCTATTCAAAGTCAAAAAATAAAGCATCGAAAACCTGGGTTTTCTCCCAAGAAAGGCCTTAAATAATGTCAGGGCACGATGAAAATACCCTTTCAAGGATCGTTCTTTGGGTTTTCTAAGGTATCACTTGGTAGGTTCCCTTTTGGCTTCTGGCTCAAATGAGAACAAATATGACCCATTTGGGTCTCCAATTACTTGATTGACGTAAATGAGAGGTGACTGTATGATTAAGTGTAGAGACATCCTTTTTCATCTCGTTCAATACTTTGTATGAACCTTTAACATTGTTGAGAATATGCCAGAGCATTTCTTCCGTACAAATATTTTCTGACTCCATTGGCTATTAATGCTCATGTGGTGGAATGATTTTATCCTTGCCATCATCTTTCTCCTTTTATATAGCATTATGATCACACAAATCTTAGTCACGGTCTCTTCATCCCTCATCTCTCTTCACACAATTCTTAGTCATGGTCTCTTCATCTCTCATCTATCTTCACACAATTCTTAGTCATGGTCTCTTCATCCCTCATCTCTCTTCCAACCTAATTTTAACAAGACCTTGGATAATATGTTTGATATCCTAATCCTTTATTAGTTAGGTAGTTCAGCTCCTATTTGTAAAGAGTTCTAAATAAGATTCCTTGGGACTCACTCCACCAACAACAGTAATATTAAAATTATTTGTACCACTACTCGACACAATTTTTGGCCAAGATATACAATAGTATCATCATTTTAGCAATTTTTCGGTCCCTCTCTTTATTATTTTTGATCTATTATTAGGTAATTCAAAAAGTGAGAGGGGACATTTGGTCATATACCATGTTCATTTATCTTGGTCATACCATCATTGAGTGTTGACAGTACTTCATTGGTTTGTTGCACTATACCACTGGGGAAAAAGTTGATCCACACTTAATTGTTCATCGAGTCAAGGCTCATATAAAAGTGTTGTAGTAGCATATTTTTTGTAACTCAGTAATTCGGACATTGAAGTACAAACATCATTAATTGTAGCAACGTCTCACGAATAGGCTCACCTTCCAAGCATTTGAAACCATGGATGCAGTCTCCAAGCTTCTTCATATTTGATGGGGAAAATAATCTCATGGAGTATGTTTTTGTAAGTTCATTACATGAAGTGATAGAATCCCTTGGTAACTCATTCAACCATTTTGTATTTTCTCCCATTAAAGAGCATAGGAACAAGTTGATTCTTATGATATGTTCATGATTGAGAACAGAACACAAACGTCCACGAAGTTCTAATATGGTCATGCACGTCTTCATTTTCCAACCCTCCATAAAATCCTTTCATTTGGAGAAGTTGCAGCATTGTGCTCATAACATGGAAGACCACATTACCCTCAATAGAGGGTAGACAAATTGAACCAACACGACCCAATTGGATTGGGTCATTCATATCATTAAGGTTCCCAATATTGTATTGGTGGTCCACTTGACTACCATTACTTATATTTATGCTAATCCTTCCTCTGTTCGAAACAACTAACACAAAAAAAAAAGTAAAGTGAGTTGATTCAACTACAACCATAAACATCACACTTCACCTTTAATAAAAGAATTTTAAACAAACCACTCTCCTGCAGCAGCTCTATTTTGATTTAAATTTCACACACACCTTATCCAATTCTAGCTGTGAATGATAGTCAAGTTGTATAAAACCCAATGATGAGTTCAAGTATGGAGTTCAAATGTAGTCTAAATAGCTATAAGAGTAAAAATTATTGAAACGAGACAAGCAAAAAAGTCTATAGGGTGACAATGAATGGAATATGGGGGGGGGGGGTTTGGTTTGTAATTATCATCTACAAAGCAATCAAACGATAGAAAATAATAATATATAGAGGATTTCTTGGTATGTGATCGATTATAGACAACTTTCACTATAGGGTAGGCTAGGCTATGAGTGAAATATCTTGCACTCAAATAATTATCTCAAATTAAGTGATTTCGTTTGAACATCAATAAGCTTAACAAATACGAATTTCCCATACCTTAATTCATCTACTTTGTAGAGATAGATGTGTATGATTAGGTTTAGGGTTCACTCTCTCGAGATGAACCCACATCAATCAAACACCTACAAACAATTAATCAACAACTTTGATGTCAACAACTCTATCTAGAGCCTGCTAAGACGAAAAAATAAGAAATTCCTTGAAATTACAACTTATTAAATAACTCTCAGCAAATGATTAAACCCTCTTCAATTAAGTATTTAAGCTAGTAAACGTCAATAGTCATAAGCTTATTCAACCCACAATCACATTATCACACCCCAAGAATTGGGGTTTTTAGTTAAACATTATAAAATGATAAAAACAATTATCGACTCGATTAGCCATCACTTGAGTAATTGTAAAATACGGGGAGCACCCCCTAGAAGTAACATGGAGTACTTGACCTCTCAGAATTCTTATACAAGGCTATAGTTATCATTCATCGCA
The DNA here is from genome assembly GCF_001406875.1 of Solanum pennellii. Classification (NCBI taxonomy): domain Eukaryota; kingdom Viridiplantae; phylum Streptophyta; class Magnoliopsida; order Solanales; family Solanaceae; genus Solanum; species Solanum pennellii. Next base: position 41,817,822 of record NC_028643.1, on the reverse strand, counting down.
TTGCCATAGTAAATTTAGCAGAAAAATTTAAAGTTTTTCATAACACATCATATACTAGAAACTTTATATAATATCATAAGCATATATTTAGACGTTAAGTCTCTTTTCCATGCTAGAAACAACATTATAATAGTACTTTAGGTACACCACCCTTAAAACATAATACATAAGTAAACTTATACATTTACAATAAAGACATGATTTAGAAATCCTTGAACTTAAGGATTCCTTTCCTTTAGCTTGAGAATCACATATCGAGCTCCTCAATCATATAGAAATCCTTTAAGCATCCATAACCTAAACTTAGTGTAAAAAGTAGAGAAGAATGGGATTAGCACAAGAATGTAATAAGTATGGCAACAATGCAAAAACATACATTTCAAAGGGACATTTTTCTTGAAACCATACTTCATGCCTTTCTGACTAAACTTTCATAAAGCCTTTATACAATATCATGTATATAAATCACATACTTCATATAGACATATTCAAAAGCCAACATCATATAAGATCTCACATAGAATTTAAGGCATATTTGGGGTCACATTATAGTGACTATTTCCTTCATTACAGTGAGCTATCTTTTCTTTTACTCATTAACCTCCCAAGTAACCCTCTAGTGATACTTGGTGCAATGCATCACCTTAGTGACACAAAGAAAACATACGTAAAACCTACATAAGCCCACACATATCATCATTGAAGCATAATATATCATCGACACATTTAAGACAAGACTTCATTGGCTTTACATTAAGTTACATCCATTTGCACATATATTCACTTCACATCATACAAATCATTTTATGATCTTACTCATGACCTCAATGTTAGTCTACCAAAGCAATATACATGTGAAGACCCATAACCTTACACATACTTAGTAGACGTATCATGAGACCACAAGCCTTAACACTTCATACATCAACATAGCAAGTAAAGGAAATTTCGTCCAAGCTAGGCAAGACCTTCACCATATAGTCATTAAGACCAACATCATGAATAGAGAGACAATTTCACATCATATAGACTTATACCATGCACATATTCATAACAAGTAGACAATTTCTATAATGTCATTCATAAAGACATAAGCATAATCATACACATTAGGCCACTTCTGTAGGCATTCCTGAAGAGCTACTTGTGTAATGTATAGATGGGTTCATTACTTCCACTTATCCTAAGTAACCTCCATTATGTATTCCAAATTAGGTTCCTAGTCATTCACTTTACATTAGGGAAACTATATCCTTAACCGACAATAAGACCATGTAAGCCAAACATGGAATTTGACGTCATCCCCTCACACCAAAAGAGGGTGCCTTACTTGCGAAGGTAAGACATGAGTATCATGCTAGCATATTAGGTGATATCACTTGCTAGATCCTATGGGGAAACATACTTAAAGACAGCACTTTAAAAGTAGATATACACGAGCATGAGGAGGATATTAGGTAGGAGCTTCTTGTTCCACATTCCTCCTAGCATAAGGCCTTCGAGTAGGCATATACTAAAGAGCATAATGTAAGGATTAACAAAGAGACATTTTAGAGGTAAACTGTGTAGAACGACTTCTTAATAATTAAATAAGTGGAGGTCCATATTCATCATTTAGCCTCTCATTCATAAATTTGACCCGAATCAGACAATGAACAAGAATTTACTAGATGTGGCATATGAGACAACCTAGGACAATTCTAACCCTATCTTCTAATTACAAAGTATCACATGAATAGGGGTACCCTTAGATGTAACATGACATATAGAACCTCGAAGAATTCCATACAAACCACTTAGCTGTCATAACATAAAAAATAAAACAACGATACAAACAAGTTAGTTCTCATAACATAAAAAATAGAATAATAAAGAGTAAAAAAATCATATTAAGTCCAAATTTCATAGAAAAGAAGAATTATAAAATCATGTCTTAACATATCCATCTATTACGATTGATTGAAATCGGGTCTAGCCTATAAAAAATGTCCAATAACTAAATACAAAAGAGAAAAAAAATGTAACTAATTCATTTTCGAACTGTGAGGACTCACCAAGCCCGTGAAGATTCAAAGTCAAAGCTCTACCCACTAAAATGGGAACATTGTCTCTCGAACCCTACAATTTGTAAAAAGTAGGTAAAAGTATGTGTCGGCACAAAAATGCGCTAAATATGGTAGATATGCATAAAAGGATTAAAACAAGACAAAAGGAATATTTCATTTCATGACATGCAATTGACCAATTAAACATGATATAAGAGTGTTAGAAAACGTAAGTTGTGGCGTCATGCTAAAGCAAGTTAAATCATCTTTAAGTCTTTTATCACATAAGATGTACTTATTTAAGTAACCTTAGTTAATTAATCATCTTTTTGTGGGAAAAGTTTCAAAAATCAACATAGAGACCATATGAACTATAACATGATCCCCCGGTGGCTCCCACACTTAAAAAGGATTGTTCTACTTGCCTGAGGTAGAACCATGAACTTCTATAGCTAATTACCCTATGAGGTCACATATTTTAAGGGATAAAAAGATTACTACTAGAAGATCGTCCTCTACTAACGGGAGAGCTTTCATTTCATAAGACTTGTTCTAGAAACCAATCCTCTAGAAAAAGGAGAGCTTCCATATCACTGTCGATATCCACTCTGTGCGAAGCATAATTCCGAGAGAATAGTATTTATAACTTATTCTTATGATTTACGAAAAGACATTTCATCTTGTAAATTCTAGCTAGTCCATTAGGATAACTCTTATTCATTGATTGAATTAGGTGAGAAAAACTTTTCAACAAAAAAAATCCTTTCTATGTGAGAAAACCTTCATCATTCTACTATGTATTTATGAGAATATCCTTTGATAGCAGAACATAGATAATCCTCATTTGGAACTTCACTCTCAAAGAAACCTTAAAATTCAAACACGTTTCATAAGATCATGCATAACCCTATATTTTGCCCTACTTTCAAATAAAGGAACTTTTCCATTTCTCATTTTTAAATAGGGAAATTTGCTGACTCCATGAATGAGAGAGATTCATGTGTGAAGACTATCATACCTAAAGTCCAATTGTTTATCTTTAATAGAGGAATTGAGACCTTATCTTTAAACCCTATGTTGAATCTTTTTCTTCTTCATCATCTCTAGTTTTCTAGAGAGAGAATATTTGGGAGGAGATTTGATTTCTTTTTGCGGATTTGGAGGAATGAATTAAATGGGGTGAATTGGGGGGGGGGGTTAAAGAGAGTTTTATAGAAGTTCCAAAAATAGGAAAAAAGACATAATATATGAATTATTTAAATATTAAATAACCAATTGAACTTGAAAATAACTTTCAACTACTGACCCATAAGACCCCACTAACGACTGTGGTCTGTCCTGTAGATTTGTCCGTATGTTTAGAGACTATTAGGCCATCAAGGGACCCCTAGACCACGGACCGCCGAATGAACTATGGTCCATTGATCCGGTCTTCATGATTTATTGGATAATTTTCTAAGTGGACAATCCACAGACCTTGACTATGGTCCATGGTTCTACCTATAGACCGTATGTGGTCTTCATGGATGGAACTTAGTAGTGCTTGAATTTGGTAGGCTTTCCTCTACGAGTCTGGGGTGTTAAAGTAGGGGTCTTAAAAACTATGAGGACCCTCAAAAATAAGTAGGTTGAACTTAATCATGACATGTGTTTTATGAGTTAGTAACTTGTTAAAGTGTTACGTTTTGACTTTCAAAGTCTTGTTTGAGATGTTTAGGGGTTGAATGTTTCACGACCCAAGTCTACACCCTGGATGTAGCCGGAACTCAATAACCATTGTTAGTCCCCAGGTGAACCCTCATCATGTTGGCTACAAGTGGAAAACTAACTTAACTGTGCAAAAGATTTAAACTAAAATAAAAGTACATAAAACTTAAATACAACTTTAAGTCCAAAGAAAAATTTGTATAGTTAAATATATACAACTCACCATAAAAAGGCAACTTTAATCATAAAAACATTTTAAAATGTAAATGATTAATACAAACTCTTCTACTATAATGACTATCTATGAAGCGTCTAACTGATAATGATGGAAGTCCGGACAAGACCCACGACTTTCTACCTAAACTAAAAAGTAAACGAAATCCATCGAAAGAAAGAAGGATCACCATAGCCAACTTGAACTCTCAGATGTATCAACGAAGATCTTCTTGTTGATCCTAAATACCCGTGTCCATATCATGAGAAGATGCATCCCATTTGGCTCAATACATGGAATGTACGAGCATGTAGGAGAATCGTAAAGCATAATATAAGCTTGAAGTTGATACAAAGGAAATATACTTACCTATATTAACGCAACTCAAATGAAGAATATGATACTCAACTCAAAGATGAAATATTCAACTCAAAGATATGATACTCGGCTAAATGAAGCACATATCAAATCAATACACTCAACTTAAAGTACTCAACACTTAGTCTTGTACTAATTTTTTATCTAAAAATTTGGGCTTTGGGATCCGAGGTCGAGCCCCAATGCCCACACTTTTTTTCCATTCTTTTATTTCCCTTTTTGTTTTAGGCCAAGAGATTGTGGGATCGATCACCCACTACCTCATATTAATATTCTTTAATTTTTCTCCTAACTTACTCACCTATCCGAGAGGTTGTTGGTCCAATCCCCACACACCTTAATTTTTAAATCTTTCCCTCTTTTATTCTCTCACTTGAGCCTTACCCATTTCGAATTCCTCTTACTTCATTTTTATTATTGAATTTTTTGTAGATTGCATATGATGAGGTGTTGGGTTCAATTCGTAATGACCTCACCTCTTAAAAAAAATTAAATATCAAACTCCTCCACACCGCCTATGCCGAGACCAAATTCCAGATTTTCTGGAAATTTGGTCATCCTTTCAATCAACTTTTTCTCAACATGCATACGTTGGATTTGTATGGAATATTCTTAAGTCATTTAGTACATTATTATATGCATTATTCCCAAGTAATTTTATACCAAAACACAAGGTTTCAACATGCCATTTTCATACTCCAAACCATGCCCAAGAACACGGCTGCACACACATTTCGCACACGTTTATGATCACATAATTCCGAACATACATACATGAACATAATCATTACGAAAATACTTTACATTCCGATATTCTACCAGCAATCATACCCAACCTACAACAATCGATGGGAGCTAGTGACAGGGACATGCATAGGGGAGCATTCCTAGTTTCCAGATTAGAATTCGACTGAATCATAGGGGTCTATTGGGAAAGGGACCAAGAGGAAGAAAACCCATACAATTTTAGTCTTTTAACACCTTTAAACCTTATCTCAAGTGCTGCAAACTCACATGAAAAGCAAATGCTTCTCCAAAAAAACTCACGCGCAAACCATTTGAAAAAGATTTCGCTTTTCATTTTTAGTTTTGTTTTTCTTTTGAATTTTAGTGTACAAGTTCTTAATGAGTGATGAACTTAATTTTTTTTGTTCTTTTTGCTGAGGATGAGAGTGAGAAAGAGTGTGGAGAGAGGGGAGAATGAGGGTGGAGAGAGATGGGAGTAAGTGAAGGAGTAGGAGTTTTAGTTGAAGACTTAGTCAAACTAGGACTCCTTGCCATTTATTATTAAAAAACTTATTTTTTGAAAGTCTTAGGTGAAATGAAAAATCATGCCCTTAATTTAATATATATAATTAATATAAATTATTTAGATTTAACATTGCTTCCACACAGGATCGAACATGGGTGAAGCTTTACTCACGAAAACGGTTAAATTTGCGTCAACCCTACCTGAATTATCCATTACTCATATTAATTAATTAATTAATTAATTAAATCTCTAGGGTAATTAAGATGCCACCCTTAGCCTGGAAAAAGGCCATTTTACGCCTAGACTCTCCAAACATAAGAATACCCCTTTCAAATCCGATAAAGACTTATCCGGGTGAATCTTAATATTCGGGTGCCCTACATGGATGAACACAACCTTGCCTAGCTCAAATAACTCACAAAGTTGGTTGGCTTGGTTGGTGTATAGGTTCAGAGGTCTGGTTCCATGCGCATCACTCCGTGTGAACCCGGTCTAATCTAGACATTCTGGGTATGTTAGGCATTACTTGGCATGGTCTTTTTTGGGGGTAGTTACATTATCCCCCCTTAGAAACATTCGTCCCCGAATGAAAATTCTAGTTATTTAGCAAAATGCAAGTCATATCATAACATAAGTACTATACACAGTCACACAATAGCAACAAAGAATAGAGGAGATAAGGAAACTCAGACTTAAGTGTAAGAAGTCTAACCTCAAGAGCTAAAAAGATAAGGATAACAGGATCTCATATCGGCATCGGCATCCCACGTAGCGCCCTCAACAAGATGGTTCCTCCAAAATACCCTTACTGTATCAACCTCTTTGTTTCTCAGTCGCTTAACCTGCCGGTCTGAAATCTCAACAGGAACCTCCTCATAGGACAAGTCTTCATCAACCTCAAACCTTCAACAGACAGAATCAATTCTGGATCACCAAGGCACTTCTTTAACATAGAGACATAAAAGCCTGGATGAACAGAAGATAGCTCCGTAGGCAACGCCAACTCATACGCCACCTCACCCACACTTTGTAGAATCTCGTATGGACCAACGTACATTAGACTCAACTTTCCCTTCCTGCCAAACCTCATCACCCCCTTCATGGGTGATATCTTAAAGTAGACCTGGTCACAAACATCAAACTCTAAACGTCGCTTCCTGTTATCTGCATAAGACTTCTGCCGACTGTAAGTAGTAGCCAACCTGTCCCTAATAACCCTGACCTTCTCTAAGGCCTCATTAATGATCTCTAGACCCAAAATGGATGACTCTACAACCTTGAACCACCCAACTGGAGACCTACACCTCCTACCATACAGTGCCTCAAACGGTGCCATCCCAATGATGTAGTGATAGCTATTATTATACGAAAACTCTATTAATGGAAGATGGTCATCCCAACTACCCCTGAAGTCAATCACACACACTATAAATATATCCTCCAACTTTTTAATGGTGCGCTCTTCCTTCCCATCTTTCTGAGGATTGAAAGCAGTAGTGAGCTTTACCTGCGTGCCCTTCTAAAAAGATCTTCAGAAAGGCGAAGTGAACTAAGCTCCTCTATCTGATATGATAGACAATGGAATGCCATGCCACCTCACACTCTCATCAATGTAGAGTCTCGCATAATCCTCGGCCCTGTAAGTAGACTTCACAGAGATAAAGTGGGCATACTAAGTCATCCTTTCAACAATAACCCATATGGAGTCATGCTATCTCCTAGTCCTAGGAAGACCAACCACGAAGTCCATGTTTATGACCTCCCAGTTCAAAGTCGAAACCTCAATCATCTGAGTGAGACCACCAGGCTTAAGGTTCTCCGCCTTAACCTGCTAACAATTAGGATCCCCGCCACATACTCAGCAATATCCTTCTTCATGCCATCCCAGCTGTAGATCTTCTTGAGGTCATGATACATCTTGGTGAAACCTAGATGTATCGAATACTTGGAACATGGGCCTCTTCAACAATCTTGGTCCGGAAATCATCCACGTCTGGTACACACAGCCTGTCGTGGAACCTATGTATGTCGTTACCTCCCAAAGCAAAGGACTCATTCATCTTTATCAACACAGATTCCTTCAATTCCATCAACACATGATCAAGATGCTGACCTTTCTTGACTTCAGCTACCAAGGATTATTCAGAACTGGCATGAACTGAAACACCACCATTAGTATAATCCATCAACTGCACACCCAGTCAGGCAAATCTGTGTACATCCTTCACTAACTAATTCTTCCCATAATCAACGGGAGTTGTACTCCCCATGCTCAACCTGCTCAAAGCATCAGCTACAATATTTTCCTTACTTTGATGGTAGTGGACACTCATGTAATAGTCCTTCAACAGCTCTAACCATATCCGTGGAGTAGATTCAACTCCCTCTGCTTTAACACATACTGGAGACTCTTGTGTTCTGTGAACACATCAACATGCACTCCATACAAGTAATTCCTCCACAGCTTCAATGCAAATATCACAGCTTCCAACTCCAAGTCATGAGTGGGATAATTCTTCTCATAATCCCTCAGCTGTCTGTACGCATAGACTATCACCTGACCAACTTGCTTAAGAACACAACCCAAACCAACTCTAGATGCGTCACAATAAATAGTGTAATTCTCACCATATTTAAGCAAAGCAAGCACTGGGGCTGAAGTGAGTCTTTCCTTGAGCTCCTGGAACATCTTCTCACAAGTCACTACCCTTCAAACCTGGCTTTCTTCTTAGTCAAAGTTGTCAGTGGGGCAACAATGGAAGAAAAACCCTCCACAAACCTGCGGTAGTAACCAGCAAGTCCTTTAATGCCACGGATATTGGTGGGACTAAGAGGTCTTGTGAAATTCTTAAAAACCTCATTCTTCGTGGGGTCTACCTCCACACCCTGATCGGACACAACATGACCTAGGAAGTTTTCTAATCTAAGCCAGAATTCACTCTTGCGGAATTTGGCATACCGCTAATGTTGTCTATGTACCTACAAGGTTAGTTTCAAATTCTCTTGATGCTCTTCCTTTGTCTTAGAGTAGATGAGGATGTCATCAATGAATACTATTAAAAAGAATTAAGGTATTCACGGAAGACTCGATTCATGAGGTCAATAAATACAACTGGTGCATTAGTGAGACAAAATTACATGACTAGGAACTCATAATTACGATAATGGGTACGAAAGCCTTCTTTGGGATATCTTCATCCCTAACCTTATGTTGGTGATACCCAGAACGAAGATCAATCTTCAAGAAGAAAATAGTCCCTTAGAGCTGATCGAATAAGTCATCTATTCTGGAAAATGGATACTTGTTCTTCATAGTGACTTTGTTAAGCTGTCGATAATCGATACACATACTTAGGGTTCCATCTTTCCTTTTAAGATACAGCACAAGAGCGCCCCAAGGGGATATGCTCGGCTAGATGAAGCCCTAATCAGTGAGATCTTTTAATTGCAGCTTCAACTCCTTGTGTTCAGCTGGAGCTATTCTGTAGGGAGGTATTGAAATTGGTTTTGTATAGGGATATAGGTGGATACAAAAATCAATATCTCAAGGGGGAGGGACTACAGGAAAATCATGGGGGAAAGCATCTTGGAACTCATTCACTACAGGCATAGAGTCTATTGAAGGAATGTCATGATCTAGATCATTGGCACTCACAATACGGAATAATAATCCCTTGTACATCATTTCATTAGCTTTTAGGTTCGAAATCAAGGGACTTGAACGACTCGTATTGTACCCCTCCCAGACCAGCTCTACTTCATAAGGGAAATGGAATCTCACAACCCTACTACTGCAATCAATGAAGGCATAAAATTTATGGAGCCAGTCCATACAAAAAATAATATCAAAGTCATTAATGGGTAGCTCGACAAGGTCTGCACACAAAGTCTTTCGACATACTAATATTGGGCAGTCTTTATGAACCCTATCAGCTCTTAAATTTTTCCGAAAAGAGTACTAACTACGATGGGATCATGCAAAACATCAGGTAGTGTTTCAAAAGTAAGAGCAATCAAGGGAGTCACAAAAGAAAGCCTAGACCCTGGATCAAGTTAAGAATAATAGAGGTTGAGAAGACTTGCAGCATACTTTTGACCACATCAGTAGACTTTTCCTACTCCTCCCTGCCTTTCAAGGCTTAGAATCTGTTCCTCCTAAGAGGCTCGGCTGCAGTAACATTCTAGGGATTAGGCCTAGGTTGAGCTTTACCTCCAGCCTGACCCCTATTCCGTGGAAAGTTCCTGACCATGTGTCCACTATCTCCGCAACAGAAGCAAGCATTTGTTCCTAGTCTACACTCTCTACATCCGTCAACCCAGCTGGGATAACTTGCATGGCACCTTCTACAGCTGGAGCCTGGGGTGGAACTTGGTTGCCCCCAGCAACAGCTCCTACTCTTCCTCAACCAGCATTCCCCCTTGTGTTCATTTTCTTGAAAAATAAGAATTGATGTTAGATACGTTCATAACACCAAGAAACTAGGCATTAAGGAAAGCACGATAAGATCATAAGAAGGAAAATTTTCCTACGCATCATGCAGTCTCAAATTGATGATAGTGTGCACTTCACTACCATAAGTTAGAAACTACTGGATATGGTTGATGTGAACTTATTATCCTTGGAATTAAACCTAATGCTCTGATATCATGTTTGTCACTACCCGGATCTAGACCCTAGCCGAAATCGGCGTCAAAGACTTCTCGGAGGTCGTAGACAAGCCTACATACGTCATCATTACATTGTATAGGTTAATTTTGGCGGAAAATTTAAAACATTTGTTTGCTTTTAAGTATACATAGAATTCATAGTATGAATTACATTATATCACATCAGTTCACAACAACAATCTAATAATGAGATATTCAAATGAAAGAAATAGTTCATAACTATATAAATATAAAGTTTCCAAACTGGCACCAATACAATGTCTGAAATAAGTAAGAAAGAAACACTTGTGGAACATCCTGCACCACCTCATGCCCATGTATAAGCTAGAATATAATAGACAAGCATCCTCGTAAGAATGAGGGCCTACAAAGACCGGACGAATGCTCCACATCCGGATAGCTTTTTAATGTAGTCTGGTAAATTCTAGCGTCCACCTGCACCTACACCTAAAAGTAAGGGGTTGTATGGAATTATTACACACTTGTACTAAGTATGGGTGTATGAATGTACACACCAAGGACATGCATGATTAAGAAGATCTCTCTCATAACGATATGAGTTATGGAAAGCCAAGTCAGTTTGACTTGCCAAATCAGATTAGGAAAGTCATGCTATTAGAGTAACATGCATCATCATTCTTTTCATATTGCACAAAGCACATAAAACAATTCATTTAGCACATACATATATCACATATCTTTCGTTCATATGCCGTGAAACTTTAAAATCACGGACTTAACATTAGGACTTCCAAAATGAGGGCTCAACATATGGGACCTCAACTAGGGAGCCTTTTTAGCAAACACAGAGTATGCTTCATTCATGCATACGTACTACATTTTTCATTCATTTATATACCTAGGATACTTTTTAGGACTCTCATCGTGTTCACTGTGCAATGACCAAGAATGACCTAGTGTCTTTATCTGAGTCTAGTTCACCTCTTGATTATCCTATCCAAACACCTTTGGTATCATTCATTTCATTTTGTGCATTACTTGAGGTTGGCCTCATTCTTTCTTTGGGAACTTTAAATTTTACCGACATAGATCATGTGAACTCCATGAAATCTAGTTTCTACCCCACACTAAAAAGAGGTGGAATCACCGGCCAAAGTGAAAGAAAAATATGCTAGTGTGTATAGGGAAATGAACCCTGCTAGAACCCTATTTGGCTACATAGGTTCAAAGACTAGGAGATACAAGGATACCCATACACACCTAAACGGACAGTCTCATCTCATGAGATTTACGTGAACCTGTGCCTTCCTGAAAGAAAGAATCGCGATTCATAGCTAGCCTATCGGTGCTACGTATAAAGTTCCATTACATTCATCTCACACATCATAGAAGCTGGCTTCTAGCATGAGGTTATCATTGCTCATTAAATGATTTCTCATCTCATCATTAGTACTAAGTGTGCATTAATCTCAATACGTTCATTAGAGTATTTAGTAGAGACTGGTCTCTTTATTAATCTTACACTTATAGGTGAGTACAGTTTTTGGTAATATTTACTTAGGCTCATTTTAAATTGATCTCGTCTTTAATATTAGCTTTTTATCATATAGTCACCACATTCATTAAATTTTGCATATTAGCTTTTCATAATTACTCACCCCTTTATATGAATGTTCATTTTGTCATATGCCAATGCACTTGGCCTTTAAGTGTATTTCACACTCATACTTAACCCTCCTGGGGCCACATCATTTCATCACATACATCTTAGGTTCACATATTTTTAAACGTAAGATGGACTTATGAACCCATACGTACAAGCCATAGGGCTTTATTCATATTTCGTCTAAGTGACCCATATTTACCCATGATTATGTGGTACAAGAATTATGCATCTTGCAAGTATGCCAACGTTTCGAGTTCGATTTCTATGGGCAGCATTCATTAAATATTTATTGACGTAAGACTTATGTATCAATACGGAGTTGGGCAAAGTAACCCGATTTCAAATCCCTTGGGCAACACTTAGTCTTGTATTAATTTTTTATTCAAAATTTTGGGCTTGGGGACCCAAGGGCGAGGCCCAACACCCTCATTTTATTTTTCTTTAATTTTTCTCTTAACTTCCTCACCTATCCGACAGGTTGTGGGTTTGATCCCCACAAATCTCAATTTTTAATTCTTTCCCTCTTCATTCTTTCACTTGAGTCGTACTCCATTTTGAATCCCCCTTACCTCATTTTTATTATTTAATTATTAGTAGCTTGCAGATGATGAGGTCTTCGGTTCAATCCCTAATGACCTCACCTCTTAAAAAAAGTTAAACTCCTCCACACTGCCCATGTCGAGACCAATTTCCAGATTTCTAGAAATTTGGTCATCCTTTCAATCCACTTTTTCTCAACATGTACACATTGGATTTTTAAGGAAAATTATTTAGTCATTTCGTACATTATTATATGCATTACTTCCAAGTAATTTTATACAAAAACACAAGGTTTAACATGCCATTTTCATGCTCCAAACCATGCCCAAGAACACGGTTACACACACATTTTGCACACGTTTCTTATCACATAATTCCAAACATACATACATGAACATAATCATCAAGAAAACTATTACATTCCTAAATTCTACAAGCAATCATACCCAACCTACAACAATCGATAGGAAGTAGTGACAGGGACATGCAAAGGGGAACATTCCTAGTTTTTTTATTTGAATTCGACTGAATCTTACGGGTCTCTTGGGAAAGGGAACAAGAGGAAGAAAACCCATACCTTTTTCTTCATTTAACACCTGTAAAACCTGATCTCAAGTGCTTCCAACTCCCACAAGAAACAAATGCTTCTCCAACAAAAACTCACGTGCAAACCGTTTGAAAAAAGATTTCACTTTTCGTTTTTAGTTTAGTTTTTCTTTGGAGTTTTAGTGTACAAGTTCCTCAGGAGTGATGAACTTCAATTTTTTTTGTTCTTTTTGCTGATGATGAGCGTGAGAAAGAGTGTAGAGAGACGTGAGAATGAGAGTGGAGAGAGATGGTTGTAAGTGTAGGAGTTGGAGTTTTAGTTGAAGACTTAGTCAAACAAAGACTCCTTGCCATTTATTATTAAAAAACTGATTTTTAAAGGCTTAGGTGAAATGACTAATCATTCTCTTAATTAAATCTTATAATTCATATAAATTAATCAGATTTCAAACTGCTTCCACCCTGGATCGACCCGGGTGAAGCTTAACTCGCGAAAAGGGTCAAATTCTGGTCGACCCTGCCACAATTGTCAATTACTCACATTAATTAATGAATTAATTAAATCTCTAGGGTAATGACGATACTACCCTTAGCCTAGAAAAGACCATTTTATGCCTAGACCCTCCAAACATAAGAATACCCCTTTCAAGTCCGGTTAATACTCATCCGGGTGAATCTTAATATTCGGGTGCCCTACATGGCTGGAGCCAACCTTTCCTAGCTCAGCTAACTCACCAAGTTTGTTGGCTTGGATGGTGCATACGTTTAAAGTCCTTGTGAACCCGATCTAATCTAGGCATTTTAGGTACGTTAGGAATTACTTAGCATGGTGTTTTTCCGGGTTGTTACACTCAAGAACATTTGTTGGTCTCCAAGCGAACCCTCATTCTAGCTGACTACAAGCGGAAGACTAACTGAAGCATGCAAAAGCTTAAAACTCAAATAAAATTTAATAAAACTAAAATACAACTTAAAGTCAAAATAAAACTATCTATAGTTAAATATACATAACTTGCCATAAAAAGGCAACATTAGTTTTCAAAAATTTTAAAATGTAAATGACTAATTTCAACTCCTAAACTATACTTACTATCTATGAACCCTATAACTGATAATGATTGATGTCGGGAGAAGACCCACGACCTCCTAACTAAACTAAAAAGTAAATGAAATTCTCCGGAAGCAAGGAGGCTCTCTATAGCTAAATCGAAGCCTCAGATGTATCAACGAAGCTCTTGTTGATGATCCTGAATACCCGTGCCAACATCATGAGAAGATGCAGGCCAATTGGTTCAGTACGCAGAATGTACGATCATGTAAGGGGATTTCCAAATCATAACATAAGCTTGAACATGATAAAAAAGGAAACATACTTACCTCTTTTAAACTCAAATCAAATCAAGAATAAGATACTCAACTCAACGATAGATATTCGACTAAATGATATGATACTCGACTCAATGAAGCACAGCAAAAATAAAGATACTCAACATAAGGTACTCAACTTGAAACACTTAATTTTTGATACTTAACTGTGAACTCATTTTGATATAAAGTAGTTTTAAAAAAGTGCAATATAAAGAAAAGTTGTTTCAAAACGTGATGTCAACTCTCTGTATATAACAATGATACAACGTAAATCTGAAATGTATATGGAAATATAACTAACTGATATATATAAAAATACAATAACTTCTATGAAAGTTTCTCTAATCACTTAAGAACTATACTTACGATACAACGTTTTGCCTCACACTGCCAGGGTTGTCCTACACCTTGCCATCGATATAGGACTAGAACCGCCTAATGGATCCACTAGTCTATGCTAAAAATCACTAAATGAATCACCTAAAAAGTATAACCTTTTTCTACCCATAGTTGGTGCATGGTTTTTGCGGGCAGGGAGTTATCTAAACTCACCCCCATACCGATACTCAATACTACTCCCAAAAATAACGTTATATTCACTCTTATGTTTTAAAAATATATTATTTTGTAATTTGAGATTAGTTCTCAAAATTTTAGTTGAAAGACTATCTTTGAATTCTCAGTTTCCTCTTTTGCTTCATTTAGAAAGCGATTACTCTTTTCTTAAAAATAGCCCGAAAGCTCATTGAAATCTTAGTTTCCGTTCTTATTTAAATGTTACAACATTTTAAATATCTTTGGCAATACTTAGCCCATATATACGTCTTTAAAGAACTGGCGTCAATCTTTACCATGTACTCAGCTTGAACGTTAAGTATTTAAACCAAAGTAAAGACTTTTGAAAACTTTATAAACTTTAACTTTGAGTTGCTCTTAACTTCTATACTTAACTCTTGACTTTGATCTTAACTTTACTTAAATAGGATAATGGATTCAAGGTTCATGATCTCATGTTTATAGATAATTTAATAATGTTCTACTTGGAGGGTTCATGCGGAATTATGAGCATGAACTACTCACCTCAATAAGTAACACTTCTCATGCCATGATTATTCGACTTATAAGAATCGTACGAAATTTTGGGCCTGAAACAACTCGACTCAAAGGTCTACAAACCTACTTGCTATGCATGTATATGACTCTTATAATTCTCTTGTTTACTTTCTCAAAACATACTTAAATCAAGAATGGATCTCAAAGAATTCAAAATTGAACTTTAAGGCTTTCTTTAACTCTACTCTTAACTCTCTCTTTAATGTAAATTATAAATTCAAGAGTTTTATTCATCATATTGAGGATCTCATGATGACAAGTTAGACTCATGAATAAATTCTCTTAATCCTTATACTATCTTCCTTGAGTCTTGAAGCAAGTTACTAGAAGTTGTAGAAAACTCCTCAAAAGGACTCGAAAGGAATCTATCAATAGGTTCATAAGAACTCTCAAAACTGAATCTTAACTTTACCTTGAATTTGAATTATTATTTAAAGGTTATGATTCATATTATGAATGATTTCTATGTTTTTAGAATTATTTTAAAATGTTACAAACAAAAGGAGTGAAGATACACATTAGATGAGCTCTAATGGGACAACCGATGGAAAAGGAGTGGGGGCAGGTGCCCTAGGCGTGTTCCACGCACAGTGCGCAAACCCCTAAAATTAGAGAGTGAATTTTTGCAGACTGAAGTGCGCCTCCCCAAGCCCTTGGCCGCATGTGGGGTGCGCCGTGCCAAAATCTCTCTAGGGATGCTTTTGGCGAATTTTTCCTCTCATTTTCTGATCATAAATTGCTTTTAATCAATTGATTTCCTCAAAATTATTTATATTCAGTTACCCAACCAATGTAAAAAATAATAAACTCAAAAAAACATTCCAAAGACTCATTTTCATCTCAACAAATTATTAGAACCCCAACAAGACAAGATCTATAATGAATCTCAAGGACACCTATCAAGAACTTAAATCCTTCAACATTTTGAGAATGAAATTACGCTACAAATAACATATTTCACCTCTCGGTGAACTAACCCAAAACTACGGAAGATTACATACGTCTAATGGATTAATACCATGGCGAATATCCGCAACTAAACTCAAGAACGTCGATGAATTCCTTCGCCCTTTCCTATTTTTCATCTTTTCTCTTCTTTTCTCTTCTTCAAATATAAACTAAGCCCCTAAGCTTATATTAGGATTATAAAACTAAACCTATAAGTATTGTACCCCTAAAATATTACTCAAAACGAATTAAATCATATTGGGTAAGGAAAGGACAAAACGACCCCTCACTATTTTCGGTTAACTTTTCTTAACTTGACAACCTAACTTCAAAGATATTTCCTATGGTATTTTCAATTTAGTTATTTTTCGAATTCTTGGTGCTAAATCTAGTGAACCCTAATATTAAGAAATTTTTAATGACTTTGCAAAATATGATTACTTATTGCGATGAACAGTTCGAGTCTTAGTTAAACAAAATTCTAGGGTGTTACAGAACGTCAAAGGATGACCATGACATTCTACAACTAGTCTTATGAATTTATGTGATTATGTGATGTGTGGGTGTTGTGAGTCTTGTTTGATTGATTTAAATGACTCAACATCAAAGTAAGTGTAAGACTCTAAGTTAAGGGGGGTACATGGTATTAGAATGAGAGGTGCAAGGCGATGAGCCAAGCCAAAGAGGGTCAAGCCCTAGCCTTGGGCTAAGGCTGCCCTAAAGTGGTGGCTCACTACCTAAAGACAACGGCATCACCACAAGTCGTGGTTCCATAGACGACCCCCGTCCAAGTGGAGGTTTTTTTTAATTGGGCTCAAGCCTAGCAACCCAGCTTATCCAAGCTACTGTCCAAAAAGCAACGGGCACCAGCACAACACGTGGTGCCCTACATGGTTCATGAAGAAGAGCATAAACATGAATTAGCCTTGTGTAGGGGGGGATTTTTAAGGCAAGGGACCTACTTCCTAAAGTACCACGGACAGTTAAAGTTGTCGTGAACCACTATCACGACTCGTGAAGGTGGGCATTGTCCCTGACGGGGCTTCCCCAAAATGGGAAATTCAATAAATTCTTATCTTTTTTTATTACGTTGGTTTAGTTTTATAAGTGTGTGTGTGTGTGTATATATATATATATATATATATATATATGTCTTTAAACATTCTTTAACTCTATATCCCAGATAAAAAGACTTCCAAAGTTCTCTCTCTCAAATATTCTCTCAAGCTTAAGGAAGAAGAGGATGAGGGAACCTAGGATATCAAATGCAAGGTCTTCTTCACTATTTTTTGGGCGTTATTGATACTAAGGTGACTCTTTTTCTAAAGCTAGTTTCCCTTTAGAGATAATCTCCAAATGGTTTTCATATTTTCCAAAGGTTATGAAAGACCCTAATTCTTCCTCAAGCCCATAGGTTCTTGCATTAATTGTTTCAAACCAATTGATTGATTATATTATGGTTTATTTGATTATTTCAAGTGAAACTCCATGAACCCTTTGTAACGACCGAGGAGCACCCCAAGAAGTTACCAGTATTGTCAACCTCTCAGAGTTCTTGGACAAGCCTTTTAGCATTTATTCATCGCATAGTTATAAAAATAGGGGAAAATTCAAAACTTTAAATAGCATAACATAATGCTAAAATAACATCATAGGTACATTGTTTAGACGCTAAGTCTCTTTTTGACATCTTAGACTCAACAACAATACAATATAATAGGGACACGACCCTTAACAACATAAAATCATAAAATATACTATTCCATAAACTTAATAGACATCTTTACATAAAGATCCTTAAATCATTAGGAACCTCTTGATTTTGGGGAAAATATCTACCCAAGCTCTTCACCTTAGGAAAGATCATCTAGCCATTCCCAACTAAACTTTGTGTAAGAAGATGAAGAAGAATGGTATTAGTATAACAATGCACTAAGTATGATAATCATTCAAAAACATGTTTTAAAAGATCATAGTTAGAAACCATTCATCATGACATTTAGTAAAACTTCATGAACATTGATGCAATAAGTATAATATAGGTCACTTACATCATATAGACATGGATGTCACTTATAACAATAATTGAAGCCATTTCATCGCATTTAAGGAACATTCATTAAGGCACAATCTACACATAAGAACCATCACATAAGACAACCTCCAAATCTCACTATTGCAATGTACACATAGCATCCCACAAAACTACTCAAACCAAGTGATCCTAGACAGTCACACTAGACATAGGCATATCACGTTACATAATATAACAAACATGCATTTAACCTTAGAAATAAGACAAACATACTTCATTAATAATCACATAATAACTCTTTCATTCACTACATCTTAGTCATAACTATAACACTACGAAAATCAATGCCCTAGTCTAGAGACTCACTAGATGAACTAAGACTTGAAATACCGTTTGTAAGCCTAAAATAATGTATATAAACTAATTAGGAAGTTTTAGAGTTAAAACATCAAGAAACAACCATGACGTTCAGAGAATTGTGAATTGTGAACTAGTGCCACTCGGCATCTGTCATATTGTTTTAAGAGTCGGAATTTAGTGAAATTTTGGTAGAAATGTGTTGGAGATATAGAAGATGGTGTTTAGGATATAAATTTCTACGTACTAATCCCTAAGGACAACCCTAAGGGTCCCCGGACAGCCTTTCATTTGACCCACAACTGTCAAATTTCACACTGGCAGTCCACCAACCAATCAATGAATAGTTGATGGGTCAACGGACCGTCGATCGTAGTCGTTGGTCATAACATAGACATATTTCTAAAAAGTCCAAAATACAGTATCTGAACCAAACCACGGAGCAGAAGAATGGTTTGTGGTCAATTTGACAATCCGTTGGTCGGGGTCTCATTGGTTGGGGTCGACTTTACTGTAAAGCTTTAAGTTAAGTGGCTTAATTAGTTAGTTGGTTAGTTAATTATTAAGTTCAAGATTTAGTTAAAAAAAAGTTATTTAAGGACTATATAAGCTACCCTAAGTCTAAAATCAACTTAAAACCCCATATTTTCTCAAACCCAATTCTCTCCAACTTCTCTCTACTTTCTCTCTCTATTCAAAGACTCCATTGAAGACCAAGTTCAATGATCACTAGGGATCCAAGAAATCATCATCCTATGTTATGGAAGATATTCACTCTTGGGATCTCTTTCCCCAAGAGACTCTTAAAAATTTGTTTCTAATGAAGTAAAAAACATGGGTTTTCTTCCAATTTGAAAATTGTTTTTTCAAATTGATTCGATGTTGATTTAATTTGATTATTATTTATAGATTATTATTATTTATGGTTTAATTGTTGTATTTCTTAGTCTTTGACCTAGTTCTGTGGAAGAAATCATTATTGAACGCTTTTCGCCTAACCCTAGGATATGAATTGAGGTTTAATTGATTAGTGATGATACATTTTACTTAGTTCTTGTATAGATTATTATTATTATATGATATTATTAAGTCAATTTATATATGAATATGCTTTTATTGATTTTAATATCTTGAAGGAGGCTTATGATGTCTATGTGGTAAGACCTTGTGATCTTGAGTTCTTTACTTTAATGGTGATGGATTATACTTGATAATGATATGTAATTGATGTATTATATGTGATTATATTAATAATATGAAGATATGATGATTATTATGAAATGTCTTTACTATGTGAATTGTGAAATTAAGTTAATGATACGATGATAAAAGTTTGAATATGAATCACATGTTTGCCTTACTATGATTTGATAATGATATGTTGGTATGACAAATGATAAGTTTATATGAAAGGAAAGTTTCATGCAATAACTAATGAGCTAATGACATGATATATAAGGGGTTAATCTCGTATGCTCTATATTAATTTATGATTATTAAGAATCAATTAAAGACATTTCAAAAGGGATTTTAGCTTAGCATCGAGTGAACTAGTTGTGAGAGGTGTCCCTTCCCAATGTGGGAAGGTGAGTTCACAATGGTTACCATGATATGTAGACTATAATGCAATTGTGGATAAAGAGGGTTTGAAATATATCTCCTAGTTCCTTAACTATGTTGCCTCGATAGGAATACTAACTAGTGGATCCACCTAGAATGCTATGTTCATATTTTGGTTCTACCTTGGCAAGTAGACCACCTCCTTTTGGTGTAGATTTTCATGACATGGATTCCATGTTTAGCTCACACGGTCTATTGTCGGTTAGGGAAATTTTCCCGAAGTTAAAATGAAAGAAATAAAGTAATCACTAACTAGGGTGACATAAGGGGGTCTACTTAGAGTAGTTAGGGGTATGGGACTCTAATTAAACATGAAACAGTTTGACCTTGAGGAATGTCTTAGAAGGTTCTTTTATGTACTTATGATATGAATGAAATGTATATGATTACTTTACATGTTTATGATCATGTATGATGTTAGTTTCATTGGTAAACATGCTATTGATCTAAGTTGATGTACATGGTTATAAATATGTGTGATATGAAGTTATATGAATTGTATACATTGTGTATGATCCTTTGCTTTCTTTACTTGATTATGTGGGGTTATGGGCCTTCACATAAGCATTGCACTTGTAGGGTTGGGAAAGGGTTGTGAGTAAGGGTCCTATATATTATGATGTTATGAACTCTTGTACATGAATTATAGTTTGTGACATTGTGATGTAGTTGTTTATGTTGATATGTCTTTATGTTGATAATACCCATGTTGACTTGACTATATGATGATATGTCTATTGTCTTGTATATGTTCTTAATTGTGCATAAAAGCTTTTAAAAGTTACATTAGCATGGTGTTGAGAAAAATATCCTTTTAAGCATGATTTCAATGGTTTTATTCTTTCCCATTTCCCAAACATTGTTAGTTCCGACCATTGAAGAGCTTCTAGGACACTTTCCAAGAAGACTTGCACTTTTCCCCAAAGTTATTGGTGATTCCTCAATTTCGAGGATGGTGCCATTTTCTACCTTATTAGGGTAACGTATGTCTAAAAACATTTACTTCATTCTGTATTCCTTAAGACTATTGTTGTGAAACTATAATGGCATATTGTACTTGTGTATGTGATTACGCCCAACTTTGTAATACTGTTTAGATTGTTTAATGTGACATAATGTATAAGACTAATTCTTATGTTTTTATTGTGTTGCCAAAATGAGAAACCTAGGTAACCTTCATAAGCGATGAGTCTAAGTAAATTATATATATGATATGTTAGAGGTCTATGTATACCTCACTATATAAAATGTTATTAATTTTCCACAATTTTTACCTATGTTTTTTATACAGAATGCTAAGGGCTAGTCTAAATCCTCTCCGAGAATGAAGACGTCGATTATGTCTAGGGGGTTCTCCACGGTCGTGACTAACTTTGTATTAGAGAATGAGGTTGAAGTAATCTTAAGACTGATGTCTCACTAAACCACGTCTACATAGAGTCTTGTTCATGGGTGTGATGCGCGCCATACTTATGAATGAGAGGCTACGTGATTCTTAGGAATTCTCACTTGTTGGTAATCTTGAAAGTCATGCCTTATGAGTGGTAACTCTATGTGTTCCTTGTTAGTTATAATCTTTTCTTGTGGATACAGGAGATAAATACGAAAAGGATAGCCGCAAGGACAGTGAAGGAAGATTTGGCAAATGCAGAGTTCTTCCCCTAGAGAAGCAAGCTCCTCCACAACGCAATCAAGTTCTTGCGCAAGGACAAGCTCTTGTCATTCCTCCTCATATGGCAGATGGAGAGATAAGGTCAACTTTTCTATGTTTGGCTCAAGGAATGACTGCCTAAACACATGTGGTAGCTAATAAAGGTAAAGACATGACGTGTCAAGAAAACGAGAGGTTGGACCTCGTGTTCAACAAAATGCTAGTACCATGGCTTCTCGCTTGAGGGAATTTACAAGGATAAACCCTCCAATGTTCTTTATGTCTAAGGTATATGAAGACAACCAAGACATTCTTAATGAGGTCTACAAGATCATATATTCGATGGGAGTGAGTTCTAATGAGAAGGTCGAGCTATCCTCCTATCAACTCAAGGATGTGGTTCAAACTTGGTATACCAAATAGAGAGATTATAGGGCTTTGAGAGAGGGTGCTATAACTTGGGCAGTGTTTAGAAGGGATTTTCTTGATAGTTTCTTCCTAAGGAACAAAAGGGAGGCGAAAGTGAAGAATTCATAAACCTTTGTCAATGAGGTATGAACGTTCAAGAGTACTCCTTAAAGTTCACAAAATTGTCCAAGTATGCTCCATCCTTGGTATCAAATCCTAGGGATTAGATGAGCCGCTTTGTGACGGAATGTCCGATTATCTAGTTGAAGAGTGTAAGTTGGTGATGCTCCATAACAATATGGACATTTCTCGGTTGATGATGCTTGCCCAAAAAGTTAACGAGACTAGACTCAAGAGGAAGAATAGGGAGTTAAGAAGGCAAAGAATCATGAGAGAGCTACCTCCAAGGGTAGGATTGAGATTCAAGACAAGCCTAGGTTAAAGAAGAGGGTTTCTAACCAAGTTCCTTCCAATTTCCAAGAGTTTAACAAGGATAGGGTGTCTAACCCAGGTCCAAAAAGGGAAGAAGGGGAAATTCACGTGGCAAGAGACCTACTTGTACAAAGTATGGTAAGAAGCATTGGGGTGTGTGTCTAGTTGGGACAGAAAATTGATTTGTGCGGCAAGACTGGCCATAAGGTGAGGAATTGTCCTAGTATGAGGGGTAAAGAGAAGGAGAATGGTAAATCTCAAAGAAGCGGTCCAAGTTTCGATGCTCCAAAGAGGAACCACTTCTATGATCTTCGCTGTAAATAGACAAATAAAAGATCATAAGAATGGAAGAAGAAGATCCGAATGAAAAGAAGCAAGATGAAAAACATAGCATGAAGTGTCTAAAGTGTCACAACAATATAAGATAAGAAGACGAGATGAAGAAGTTCTTACTTATACCAGCTAACCACACTGTACTAAAATCAATTTTTACATATATATATATATATATATATATATATATATA
>NC_028643.1:41714940-41793806 GCF_001406875.1 Solanum pennellii | reverse complement strand
ATATATATATATATATATATATATATGGATAATCAGCAAGGCTGTAACTTGTTAATGTAATATTGCAGACAATAAATAGTGACACACCCCGGAAATTCTATGACCTACTAGTGATCCACAAAAAGACTAATTAGGATTTTATACCTAAATAAGTTTAATAAACTTGTCTAAGAAGTGTCAAAACCAAAACGCAAAGAAACGACCATGATGTCTGGAAACTACAAAATTGAACTAGTGAACGTCATTTGGTCTAGGTAAGGTTTGGGAGGGTTGTGTGAAGTCTAAAAATTTTAAAACAAATTTAAATAGGTAAAATAATGTGTATATGGTTAAAATGTTCGGGTCAGACCCCCAAAGGACCGCTCGAAGGGTCCACGAAGGTAGCCCACTTTTGCCCAATTAAGCAGTCAAGATGCAACAGCTTTTGTGCATGGAGGGAGCCAGTCTGCGTCGTGGAATTGGCACACCCAAGGCCAAAATCTTGGTCTCCAACACGTACATATTACAGAATCTTCTGGTTCAAAAAAGAAATTAAATTTTGCGGGAGCAGCTCCGCAATGCGGACTTGTTCCCTGAAGAATATTCTGAAATTTGAATTTGACTTCATTAACTGGTCAATCTAAGTGAGGGGACTTTTGGATATTTTAGTGGAGGGTTATATAGTAATTTTCCTTCATTTTTCCCTCACACTCACTAACTCAAATCAAAACCTCAAAACAAATCCCAAAAGATCTCCGTTCTCTCTACATTCTCTCTCTACTCATTCTCTATTGAAGAAGCTTTGAAGGTTAAAACTGAATACCAAATTCTTCAAGTTTCCACTGAACTACATGGTGATTCATCTTTAAGGTATGGTTTCTTTTATTCTTGGGATCCTTTTCCCCAAGAGGTCCCTCCAAATGATCATTTCGAAATCCCCTATATCTAGGTTTTTCTTCTACACATGGGTCTTTTTGGTAAAATGAAATTATGAATTAATTGTGATAAATTGATGTTTTTTAAGTATGTACTGGTAGTTAATTGATGAGTTCCTATGTGATTTACCAAGAAACATTTGTTTCCCCCAATTTCATGAAAACCTTGAATTGACATGGTGAATTGTGAAAATTATGAACATGTAGATTCACGTCATTTTGTTGATTCTGTAGTTGCTTATTGAATTTCCCTTGTTTATGTAATTGGTTATGTTTTCTTGGTAATGGAAGTATGAGGGTTCTTTGAAGGGCAATGAGGTATGTTGATTGGTGCTTCTTGGATTTAATTATGAAGTATGAGAAACAAAGATAGTAATGCTCTTATGTCTAAAGTGTGGGTTTGATGTTGATGCTAAGTAGTCCTCATACTTAGACCTAGACAATTGAATTGGTTATGAATTATGCAAATATGTTATGGAATTATTATTATATAATTGTAAGTAGTTTCTCATGATTATAATAAATTGTTATATTAAAAGTTTACTCACTTATGAGGTGGTGTCCAATGTGAAAGGATTGTTCTCACTTGTGATGACGTATGAGCTACATATGATAAGATGTTTACATAGGGATCTAGAAGAGACTAATGTGAACTTGTATGATGAAATAACATAAATACTAAAGGGAATAATTTCTTCGCATCGAAAGGGCATGGAAATGAAATGGAGGTCTAACGTTAGTACATACGGATTCCCTAGTTATATGTTTGCTCATAAGATGGAAGCCTCCACATTTGTAAGTCAAGGTTTCTCGAAAAAATCTCCTTGAACCTTAACTATGTGCCCACATTGGACTCTAGCTTAGTGGATACACCTAGATAGCTACGTATGAATTGATACACCTTGGGCAAGTGTTAACCCTCTTTTTTCTATGTGAGAGTAGAACACCGGATTCCATGTAGCTCACATGGTCTCATGTCGGTTATTTAACTTCTTTCCCTAATGTAAAATTAAATAAACTAGTTAAGTATGTGAGGGTTGTCTAGAAGGATACTAAATAGGGTGAGGGAGGGTATGGTACTTCTCTCACTTGCACGTGTGGGATCCTAAGGGGTGGTTCGAGTAGAATTTTTTTTATGATTATGACTATTATTATGATTATGTTTATAATCTATGAGTAGTATTCATTTATTAATAATGTTATGATGACTTTAAGAGAATATGTTTTAGTATGAAGTGGGTTGCTTAATGTGATACTTAGCCTTGGATAGAATCATGGGGTTCTATCTTTGGCATTGCACAAGTATTTCCTGGATTATCTACGTGTAGAGTTGTTAGTATGTTTAATTGACTTATTATGCTTCTTATATATGCATGTTGAGTTAAATTTAGAGAAAACATGATTTTGACTCAATTGCCCTTTTCTAATGCATTGATGATTTTGGTGCATAGGAGTCATACTTAGTACATATGGTTTGTACTAACTCATATTTTTTCTCTTTTTCCCAAGCATTTTAGTTTCGGGATATTTAGGAGATTCGTGGTCATTGGAGAAGAAGACTTGGATCTTTCCTAAGTTAATTGGTGAGTCCCATTATTCCGATGATAGACTCACTCATAAATCCTTATTAGTTTTTCTATGTTTTTAGACAATCATTCCATTCTAATATTGAGACTTTATTGTAGCTTATATGGGCATATTTTAATAAACTAAGGGCGATGCCCGAACTAATGTGATTCAGTTTAAGATAGTTAATCTGAGACAAAATATTAGACTAAATTCCTCTATGTTGGTTATGTTATGTATGTGAGAATCCTAAGTAAGCTTCACATGTGAGAGGTCTATATACACTTCCTGGATTATATTTATATGAAAAGTTTTAAATTTTCTGCGCTTTTGACCTATGATGTTCTACGATGTATGTTAAGAGCTTGTGTTAGTCTTCTTAGAGGACAATGACGCTGGTTACGCCTAGGGGATACTTTTGATAGTAACAGTCTTGGTATGCGAATATGTGTTTGAGAAATCATAGGATTGATGTCTCACCAAACCACGTCTATGTAGGGTCTTATTTATAATTGTGAAGCGTGCCACACTTATGAATAAGAGACTGTGTGATGCTTAGGAACTCTCAATCTCTTGTTATTTCTTAGTCGTGCCTAAGAGTCTAAACTTTTTCTAGTCTTTTCTTTTAATCCTGTTAATGTGCTTATAGGAAATGAATACAACGAGGAACAATGCTTGAAAGGCCGAAGAGGAGAATTTGAATAAGGCGGTTCCCCCTCAAACTCCTCAAAATTCTCAAGTTCCTATTGAAGAAGGGGATATGTCTAATGTTGAGCTAAGGTCGGCCATTCATACTTTCGCTCAAGTGTTGGCTACCCAAGTTTCTAGAGATGCAAGGGTGAAAGTGAACCCTAATGTTAATACTACAACTTCAAGGATTAGGGATTTCATATGGATGAATCCCCCTAATTTCTTTCGTTCTAAGGTGGAGGAGGACCCACAAGGGTTCATTGATGAAGTGTTCAAAATGCTTGGTGCTATGGTTGTTTATTCTCAAGAAAAGGTGAAACTACCCGCCTACCTACTCAAAGATGTAGCTCAAGTGTTATATGATCAATGGAAGGATGAGAGGCTTGTTATAAAAGGCCGGATTACTTGTGGAGATCTCAAGATAACTTTCCTTGATAGGTTCTTTCATATGGAATTAATAGAGAGAAAATTCAAGCATTCATCAATCTTCATCAAAACAATATGAGTGTGAAGAAGTATAGCCTCAAGTTGACTCAACTATCAAAGTATGCTCCTACTATGGCTGCGGATTCTAGGGGCAAGATGAACAATTTCCTCATGGTGATCCTATCATGTGGTTAATGAATGTAGGTTGTCTATATTGATTCCTATCATGCAAATCACTTGTCACATGGTCCATGCCAAACTTATTGGGGATCAAAAGCTCAATAAAGTTGGTAGAGAGTTGAAGAATGTAAGAACCAAAGTTTGAAATTCTTCCAAGAGTAAAATTGAGATGCAAGACAAACCAAGGTTTAAAAAGAGGTCTCCAACCAATGCGCTTGTAATGCTCCAAGGTTCAACAAGAGTAAGGTGTCTACTCCTAATCCCCAAGAGGGTAAAGGTGGTGGTTCTTATCCTGAGAAGCCTTTTTGTTCAAAATGTGGTAGAAAACATGATGGTTAGTGCCTATATGGCACAGGTAACTGCTAGGCTTGTGGCAAGAGTGTTCACATGAAGAGAGATTACCCTATGTTGAATACTCAAGGAAGGGAAAATGCTCAAGCTCATGCAAGTGCCCCAAATCCGGATGCTCCTAATTACAAAAATAGCTTTTATGCTCTCCAATCCCGAGGTGATCAAGAAAGTTCACCGAACGTTGTTACCGATATGTTACAATTATTTTCCTTTGATATATATGCTTTGTTGGATGCGGGAGTTACATTGTCATTTGTGACCCCTCTTGTAGCAATGAAATTTTAAATACTACCTTACATATTAAAGGAAACTTTTTTGGTTTCTACCCCTGTAGGTGATTTCATTGTTGTTAATCGAGTCTATAAAGATTCTCCTATTTCCTTGCCTAATAGATTAACATTAGTTTACTTGATAGAACTGGATATGCTAGATTTTGATGTCCTATTGGGAATTCAATTGTTGACGCTTAATTTACCTCTATTGATTGTAGGACAATGGTAGTCAAATTTCAATTTCCAAACGAACCTATTTTTTAGTGGAAGGGAGGAAACTCAAATCCTAGGGGAAAGATCACTTCATGTCTGAAATCTTGTAAATTGATTGCAAAGTATAGTTTTGCAACTTCTCAAAGATAACCAACTTTTTGCCATGTTTAGCAAGTGTGAGTATTGGTTGAAATTTGTTCCATTTGTTGGTGACATTGTCTCTAGTGATGGGGTAGAGGTTGATCCAAGGAAGGCGAAAGTGGTAAAAAGTTGGCCTAGACCTTTGAGTCCTACTGACATCCGAAGTTTTATATGGTTGGCCGGTTAATATAGGAGGTTTGTTGAGGGATTTTTTTCTATCGCATCTCTATTAATGACCTTAACCCAAAAGAAATCAAAATTCGAATTGTCGGAATCATGTGAAAAGAGATTTCAATTATTGAAAGATAGACTCACATTCACTTAGTATTGTCCTTATCAGAGGGTATTGAAGGGTTATGGTCTAAGATGTGTGCTCATTCAACATGGCAAAGTCATAGCGTTTGCCTCTAGGAAACTCAAGACACATGAGAATAGTTACCGAACTCATGACCTTGAGCTTGCATATGTGGTATTTGCCTTGAAAATTTGGTGACATTATTTATATGGGTACAGGTTAATGTATTCACCGACCACAAAAGTTTAAAATATATGTTTACCCAAAATGATTTGAACCTACATCAAAGAGGATGGTTAGAACTTTTAAAGGACTATTACATGAATGTCCTTTACCATCCCGGAAAATCAAATGTTGTATAGGATGCCTTGAGTAAAGTGTCCATGGGTAGTGTGACTCACGTGGTTGATGATAAGAAACATTTAGTAAAATAGGTTCATAGATTGGCTCGTTTGGGTGTTCGACTATAAGATTCTTTAAAGGATGGTTTCAGGGTTTGCCACAACTCAAAGTCGTTTTTAGTGGTTGGGGTGAAATCCAAACAACACCTTGATCCTCTATTGATGGAGTTGATGGAAATGGTCCACAGTAAATCTAATGAGTCCTTCTCTTAAGGAGAAGATGGGGTGCTTAGGCACCAAGGAAGATTGTGTGTACGGATGTGGATGGACTGAGGGAATTGATGATAGAAGAGGCTTATGTCTCTCGATATTCCATTCACCCGAGCACCACAAAGATGTACCGCGACCTGCGAGAAATTTATTGATGGAATGGTATGAAAAGGTACATAGCAGATTTTGTTGCTAAATGTCTAGACATCAAACAAGTCAAAGTGGAGCATCAAACGCTGGGTGGATTTACTCAAAATATAGATATTCCTACATAGAAGGGGGAGGATATTAACATTGACTCTGTAGTAGGGTTTCCACGTACTAGAAGACAACATGACTCTATACGGGTCATCGTGGATAGGCTAACCAAGTCCTCACATTTTCTTCCCGTCAAAGTCACATATTCGGAGGAATATTATGAAAAATTATACATCAAGAGATAAAGAAGTTACATGGGTCCCCTTTGTCCATCATTTTAGATAGAGGCACTTAATTTACCTTCATTTTTGGAAAGCCTTCCAAAGTGGGATTGGTACGAAGGTGAAACTTATTACCGCTTTACATCCCAAGATGAATGGTCAAGCGGAATGCACTATTCAGACTCATGAAGATATGTTGAGGGCATATGTTATCGACTTCAATGGTAATTGGAATAACCACCTACCCTTGATGGAATTCTCCTACAACAATAGCTACCATTCGACTATCTCTATGGCACCCTTTGAGGTACTTTATAGGGGAAGATGTAGATCCCCTATTGGATGGTATGAGGTCGGTAAGTATGCTCTATTTTGTCCCAATTTGGTTTGTGAAGCCCTCGAAAAGGTTTGGGTTATAAGAGATAGACTTAAAATGGCTAAAAGTCGGCAAAAATATTATGTCGGCAATAGAAAGAGGGACCTTGAATTTGAAATAGGAGATTCGGTCTATTAAAAAATTTCACCAATGAAATGGGTGATGAGGTTTTGAAAGAAAGAGAAACATAGTCCTCGTATGTGGGACCATATGAAATTTTTAAAAGAGTCAGGACTGTGAAATGTATCAAGGAGTTGACCACTATTCACCTGGTATTCCATGTTTCAATGCTCAAAAGTGTATAGAGGATCTAGCTTCCATTCTTCCTCTAGAAAGTTTAGGGGTAAAAGAGGACCTTTATTATGAAGAATACCCGGTACAGATCTTGCATTGAAAATCTAAGATATTGATAAATAAGGAGGTTGTCTCCGCAAAAGTTCTATGGAGGAACGACCTTGTTGAAGGGGCTTCATGGGAGGCCAAGACCGACATGAATTCCCATTATCCTCACCTTTTTACCTCTATCTCCTAGACAAGGCTCAAATTAGTAGTTATTTATATGATTATTATGAATAATATTGGACTTATCATGTTTTTCTAATGTGTGCATATTGATGTATAAATTCATGCTTAAGTTGAATTATGTTTCTTTTCCATGAAATGTGTTCTTATGGTTGAATTTCTCTTATGTATGTGGTGTGCTATCAGTATTCATGGAAGTTTTATTGAGAATAATTGTGGTTGTTTAGTAAAAAATCTGCATGAAAACTGTTGATGTTCATATGGAGCTCACATTGAAATGGAGAAGGTAGTTCCTCCTTATATAATATAAAATTTGATCGTATGTATATGATATGTTGTGGATTAAGTTCCTATCTTTTAATGCAATAATTATATGTTTTAAGGAGTGAAGAATTCCTTCAATGATTTGTGACTCATTTGATATATATTGTTGTTTGTTGGGCTGCTAGTCTTGAGTCTCTTCTTCCTTTAAAGGTCAAAAGGTGTCACTGAGGGATGAATTTTCCTGGGGTGGGGGGGAATATTGACACACCCCGGAAATTCAATGACCTACACTAGACATCCAAAAAATGTATAATGATTATTTTAGACCTAAATAAGTGTAATTAACTTGTTTGAGATGTATTAGAAACAAAATGCTAAGAAACGACCATGACGTCCGGAAACTAGCGAATTTGAACTAGTGAATGTCCTTAGGTATTGGGATGGTTTAGGGGTGTTGTATGAAGTCTAAAACTTAAATAAAGGCATTAAATATGTAAAATAATGTATATAGGATTAAAACGTCTAGGTACGACACCCCAAGGATCGCCCGAGGGTCCACGAAGGGACATCACTTTTGACCAAGCATGCTGCCAAGAGGCAGCAGCTTTTGTGCATGGAGGGAGCCAGTCTGCGTCGCGGACTTAGAACACCCAAGGACAAAATCTTGGTCTGAGAAACGGACACATATCAGACTCTTCTGGTTCAAAAATTATTTTTGGAAATTTTGCGGGGGCAGCTCCGCGACGGTTTGTTCCCCGATGAAAAATCTGAAATTTGAATTCGAGTTTGAATTCATTAAATGGTCAATATAAGTGAGGTATATTATGGGTATTTTAGGGGAGGGTTATATATTTATTTTCCTTCATTTTTCCCTCACAATTACTCACTCAAATAAAAAACCCATAACAGATCCCCAAAGCTCTCCCTTCTCTCTACATTCTCTCTCTAATCTTCCTCCATTGAAGAAGCTTTGATGGTTGAAGAAGAAGACCAAATTCTTCAAGTTTATACTCTATTCCTTGGTAATTCATTTTTAAGGTATGATTTTTTTCGCTCTTGGGATCATATTCCCCAAGAGGTCCTTCCATAAGATGATTTCTGAATACCTGAAATCTAGGTTTTTCTTGTACACATGGGTCTTCTTTTAAAACCAAAATTATGGAACAATTGTGATAAATAATAATTAATTAATATTTTTTAAGTATGTATTGGTGGTTAATTGATGATTTCATATGCGATTTCTCTAGACCCATGTCTTTCCCCCCATTTCATGAAAACCTTGAATTGATATGGTGAATTGTG
Organism: Solanum pennellii; assembly: GCF_001406875.1. Classification (NCBI taxonomy): domain Eukaryota; kingdom Viridiplantae; phylum Streptophyta; class Magnoliopsida; order Solanales; family Solanaceae; genus Solanum; species Solanum pennellii. The sequence goes on along the minus strand of NC_028643.1, from coordinate 41,785,264 downwards.
AAGATTATGAATATGTAGATTGACTACATTGTTGTTAATTATGTAATTGATTCTTGAATTTACATTTTTTATGCAAATGCTTATGTATTCTTTGTAATGGAAGTATGAAGGTTCTTGGAAGGGAAATGAGGTATGTTTATTGGTTCTTCTTGGATTCAGTTATGAAGTATGAGTTACTTAGATAGTAATGCTCTTATGTCTAATGTGTGGGTTTGATGTTGATGTTATGTATTCCTCATACTTAGACCTAGACTGTTGAATTGGTTATGAATTATGCAAATATGTGATGGTATGATTATTATACGACTGTAAATAGTTTCTCATGATTATAATAATGTGTTAAGTGAAAGGTTTAGTCACTTATGCGGTGGTGTCCAAAGTGAAAGGATTGTCCTCACTTGTGATGACCTATGAGCTAGATATGATAAGATGTTTACATGGGGGTCTAGAAGAGACTAATGCAAACTTGTATGATGAAAAAATATGATAACTAAGGGGAATAATTTCCTTGAACCGAAAGAGCATGTAAATGAGATGAAGGTCTCACGTTAGTAAGTCTGGCCTCCCATGTGGGTTTCCTCACATTAATAAGTCTAGATTCCCTATTTATGTATTGTCTCATGAGAGGGAAACCTCCATGGTAGTAAGCCAAGGTTTGTACCAACAATATCCTTGACCCTTAACTATGTGCCCACCTAGGACTCTAACTTAGTGGATCCACATAGATAGCTACGTATGAATGGTTACGCCTTAGGCAAATGTTAACCCTCTCTTATTGTTAGCTCACATGGTATCATGTCAGTTATTGCACTTCTTCCCCTAATATAAAAGTAAATGAACACGTTATGTATATCAGGGTTGTGTTAAAGGATACTACATAGCGTGAGGGAGGGTATGGGGCTTCTCTTACTCATTGCACATGTGGAATCCTAAGGGATAATTCTAGTATTAATCTTTTATGATTATGACCATGATTATGATTATGTTGATAAGCTATTAGTAGTATTCATGTACTAAATATGTTATGATTAATTTAAGAGAATATGTTTTAAGTATGAAGTGGGTTGCTTAATGTCATACTTAGCCTTGGATAGGATTATGGGGTTCTATCTTTGTCATTGCACAAGTATTGCCTGGGTGATCTACATGTAGTGTTGCTATTATGTTGAATTGACTTATTATGCTTCTTATATATACATGTTGTGTTAAATTTATAGAAAGCATGATTTTGAATAAATTGTCCTTTTCTCTTGCATTGATGATTTTTGTGCATAGGAGTCGTACTTAATACATGTGGTTGTACTAACCCATATTCTCTCCTCCTTCCCCAAACATTTTAGGTTCAGGACATTGTGGAGATTCATGGTAATTGGAGAAGAAGACTTAAATCATTCTAAGTCAATTGGTGAGTCCTAATGAGTTTCGAGGATAGAGCCACTCATCAAGCCTTATTAGTTTTGTCTACGTTTGAGAAAATTATTCCATTGTCACGTTAAGACTTCATTGTAGCCTATGTGGGCATATAGTAATATACTAAGGGTGATGCCCAAGCTATTCTGATTCACTTTTAGATGGTTAATGTCAGACAAAGTACTAGACTAAATTCCTATATGTTGTCTATGTTGTCTATGCGAGAAGCCTAAGTAAGCTTCACATGTGAGAGGTCTATGTAAACCTTATGAAGTATATGTGCATGAAAAGTTTTAAATTTTCCACGCTTTTGATCTATGATGTTCTATGAGGTATGTTAAGGGCTTGTATTAGTCTTCTTAGAGGAAAACGACGCCTGTTACGCCAAGGGGTACTTTGGGTCGTAACAAATAGAAAAATAACAGAGCATAAGAATAGAAGAAGATGTTCAGAAGGAAAACAAGACGAGATGAAGAGACATGCAGTGTCTAGAGTGTCACAACAATATAGTATAATAAAAGTAGTGGGAAATTAAAACTTATCAAACTCTTTATATAAAACTCGTAGGAAATACTAAGTCTCATTTAATAAAATCTTAGACACAAGATTACTTTGGGACACGCCCCATACACAATAGAAATATAGTACAACTAAGTCTATTACAATACTTCGATAAGGGAAATAAAAGACATTTATGCCCTCAAGTCAAATGAGGACAAACTTCGACTTGCTTTAACGATCCTCTAATCCAAGCTTAGCTTTCCAAAAAAACGTTCACCTATGAATCACTTTAGATATAAAAAAAAAGAAGCATGAAACTAGTACAACCACATGTACTAAGTATGACATAATGCATATAAATTATGAAAACTGACATTTTTTTGAAATATGCATCTTTTGATTTAAATTGTCATAATATAGTCATAAGAACAATATTTAACACCTTATAAACACATAACAAGTCACTTAATCAATTTATCATATTTTTAAAAACAACTTAACAGTAAGCAAGTTCTCTGTTACATTGAATTCCTTCATTGTTACAGTAAAACATATCAACTTCATATAGATCCCTTCCTAGAATGTAATACTCCCACTAAAAGCTATCCTAAGACTCACTTAAATAAGACAAAAAGAGATAACCTATACACCCTCTCTAAAAACACCTAAATGATCCTTAAGACCACCTGTAATGATATGTACACACTTACAATACATCAAACATATGAACATGAGATTCCCCTACCAAAGGTGAATCTAAGTCTCACTTGAGCGAGTTGTGAAGCGACCTCCCATACAATACCTTTAACACACTTAAGTGATCCTATAGATTACCTAGGATAACGTCATTGTCACATAATACAACAATATACATAAAATATGACATTCTCCCTTCCAAAGGTTTTCAAAATACTTACTCAAATAAATCAAGAAGATAACGTCAATGATTGACCTCTTCATGATTACCTAAGTAATACTTAAGACTACATAAGTTTCAATCATGTCTACATAATCAACCAACTTCTCTAACGAGAGTCATTCTTCAGACTTATCTAGGTAAGATAGAAAGTGACCATTCCTATGCCCCATTAACATCTTAACTAGACAACCCTTAACATCTCTAGATAAGTACTTATTCATTTAACTAGCTTTTGTTAATTTAAGTCATTACATTCTTTAGTTCATTTAAGACTCATTTGTCGCATAAACGACATTCAAGTAATGGTCTTGGAGAAGACCCAGGGACTCTCACTAACATCTTCAAAGCATATTGTGCAATGTCTAGATAGCATCCCAAACAACCATCTAAATTTCATAGAACTTCTCCAATACTAGTAGGTATCCTATATGATGAGCATACGCAATAACCGACATACACCATTGTAGAAAAACATAGAATCCGGAATTCTAAACTTCTCCGATGAGAGTGTTCTACTTTCCAAATGAAGAACTTAGACACATCCCATGTAGGCACATGGTTCGGGAATATGAAGGGATTACTTTGTACTCTAGAATCATCCTTTAAGTAGGGCTACTTCCCTTACCATACTCACTCGGTGCTAGCCTTTGTTCTCATAGAGTCATTTACATTAAAGGTTCATACAAAAGAGTTCCGTCTCAAGTTCATAACCCAATCCCATTCACCCTAACAAAGAGGTATTCTAGGGCTACCTTACAATGGAGACAAAGATAGCTCATCATGATTTTCCTAAGGATGATATGATGCAGTTCCAGTCAATCAACCTTAAGTCCAATCATTTATTACAAGAAGAATACCATTATGACTTTCAACTTCAATGTTCATAACCTTATCACTAGGTTCAAGGTTTCACATAAATGACCTTCTTAACATCATCAAGGTCTCATATCATTCATACATTCAAGACTAAGAGTATTTAGCATCCTAAGTCAAGAAATATAATATTTTCATTCATTCATGTATCAATTAAGGAACACAAGTCTACCACACAAGACATACCATACTTTATATATAACCTTTAGCATGTTATTCTAGAAGCACACAGAAACAACCAACATAATCTTTAGGTCATCCTATACACTACTATAACATCATCAATATATCCATTATAGATTTATATAGTAAAGTAGGAACAATCATGCATCAACTCTAAGACTACACTCACAAGCCCATAGTCATAGTCTAACATGATCACCTAACAACATCAATAGAAGAACACATACTTTCACTTAATCACAAGTAGATGAACATGATCATACTTCTCATAATTCACTACACACATCATCATAGTACTTCAAGTAGTGCCGACAGGTCCATGATCATCAAAGTACATTAAGTAACGCCGACAAATCCACGGCAATTTCAAGTAAAGCACATAGCACCGCCACCATAAGTAAACCATACGAACCATAAAATAATACAATAGCTAAATTATTTAAAATAGAGAGAATTAAGGTACAGTACCACCAATCCATTCTTTCAACTTCAATCCAAAGCTATATCATCCAATTCAATACAATAAGGCCCTTACCCATGGCCATGAACATCAATTCAATACAAAAAATATAATACTCAATGAATCTAGGTCGATTAATTATATATTTTTAAATCTAATAAAACATATACATCAATTGAATACAATTCTTACATCATTCAATAGCCCATAGAAAAGTACACGAGAATTCATAAGCATTAAGTCAATACCAAGTAACCCATAAAGTGGTCAAAAACTAGGGTTCATAGGTTAATTGAGTTAAAATAATCTAATTAACAACAATTTAAACAAATATACAATGTTTTAAAACCTTTAATTCAAAAACCCATGGATAGTCCATAAAATTGGACAAGTTCATCTCTGAAAACTATAGAAATCTCTTTGAATTTTGATCTCCTTGATGAATAGAGTTTAAAGGATCAAAAATCATACCTCAATGATGTTAATACACTAATTTGATGAAGAATCAGCACTCAGTTCTCCAATCCAAGCTCTTCCTTATGTTTTGACTTCAATGAAGTTCTAGAGAATTTCAAAGAGAATTTGGATTTTCATTTTGAAGAAGGTATTCTTGTAGGCGTATAGGACTTATAATCCTACTTACAATATTTAAAATACCCCTAATTAGTCTCCCAAATTCTTATTTGGACGTGGGGTAAATTTACCAATTCACCCTTTTACTTAACAGTGAAGCAGGCAAATTGCAGACCCATCCATGAATTGGCCACAAACGGACCATTTGTCCACAAACGGACCATCCTGCTGATTGTCGTTTTGGACTGAGACTTGGAAATGGGAGATTAATCTCCCTATACTAAATACCAATCAAAACCCTGCACCTACGGGGCGTCGACTAGGCCACTGGCCGTTGTTTGCCATATCAAAGAAATGAACAAACAACACGATTTAATAAATAGCAAATAAATCAACTACAATCATTTAAATCCTTAGTGTGATAGCTCTCCACATGTGTTCCAAATTAGATTCTTCTATGTCTGTCCATGGGTATACCCGCAAAGGACACATATTACGATCACGAACTAAGGAACCTAAGTGTCTCGAAAATAAAGAATGATGATCCTAAACAACTCGATTATGATAAAAAGTGACTCTAAGCTTTTCTCCAGGTTTGATTCCTGTAACAACTTTACACAAATTTGGTCCTCTAACCTTTTTAAACTTCTCAATTTCAGATGAACCTACAAATTTTTGTACAAGTCAAACTTAAAAGAATATAAATTTTAAACAATGAAGATGTCCTACAACTTAAGAGATTTATGTACCTATTTTTCTTCTCTTGTTGTCTTGCATTACTTCAACTTCATCTTGAGGGACGGAAGGATCATCTTCCACTGGATCTGATCCCGAAAAAACACAATTAGTATTTTGAGCGAGTTCATTCATTTCATACTCTGCATTTTCAGATTCGTTACTTTGTCCATTCAAAGTTCTCTTTTCAGCACACCTTCTTATAGAGCCCATAGATGTAAAATTTTGTGCTCTCTCCCTTGCTAATCAAACATTAAGAAAAACTCAATTCACTAACCGAAAAATGAATTTACCTACTGAGGCTCAAGAGGTTATATCAATAGAAAACTAGTAAGGGGATATACTTGAAGCTTTCCACAGCAGTAGTACTTAGAAGTTCTTGTAGAAACATGTGGGGATAATCAATTTGTTTTCCTGGTGTACATACTTGGACTACTCTCTATATAAGACCTTAAAATCGATAAATACCTGATTTACTTCTCAAATCCTATTTCAAGATGATCATGAGGAAAGGCAGTATCATGTTCTATTAGACTAAAATTAGGTTGTTTAAGTTTCTTATATGCGCTAGTACATCTGTATCAGAGGATACCACATTATAACCTTTACTTTTTCGATGCGAAGTTCTCTTCATAAAAGTACTTCCTCTGCCAGAATCCAGAGATGTAAAAATCTCTTTGTTAGCCATGAGTATAATAAGAACATTATAAAATTTGAACCTCAAATCAATAAAGAAATATACAACCTGAGAACAGAAAATATAATACCATATTTTCTTCCCAAAGTATCTTGCATTACTTGAATTATTTCAAGATTGTCATGACGAATGGAAGTATCACATTGTATTTCATCAATATAAGGAGGGACGACATTGGTCTTTTATGCAACAAAATTCTTATCATATGAGGCAGAATTTAAACCTTTGTTGTTTTCAATCATTTTCTCTTTTCGACGCTTCCTCTAACAGAACCAAGAGATGTAAGGTTCTGTCCTTTCCCATTTTCTACAAGTCAAACATAATACATCCTTAGTCATCTAACAATAATAAAAAATTGTTTACTAAGAAAATAAAATAAGATCAGAAACCTGGTTTACTTTTCGCAATCTCTTGCACTACATAAAGATTTTCATGAGGAAAAAAAGTTTCATCATCAAGACAAGGTTGCAAAAGATTCTTTTCCTATGCTATTCATTATAATCAGAATGTGCAGCACTACACCTTTACTTTTTTCAATCGAAGTTCCTTTTGCTACAATACTTCCTTTAATAGAGCCATAGATATAATGTTCTGCCTCATATCCTTTTTTACTATTTCAAACATTATAAAGTCTTAATCAATACAGTAAATACCTGAATTTCTCTTTGAAGCTTCTTCAAATAAAAATTTATAAAATAAATCTGTTAAACAAATATCAATATGGACCTATTCTAGATAAATATGAAAGTGCACTTTCCTAAAGTTAGTGCTAGAATTAACGTAAAGAGAACATCTATTTAGTAATATTATAGATCTCAGAGCAGGGAAAAATGAAAATTCACATTATAATTTCAAAATGACAGTATCTCAACCTTTGTTGTTTCCAATAATTTTTCTCTTTTTGACACTTCCTCTAACAGAGTTATGATATGTAAACCTTTTTCCTCATCCCATTACTTGAAGATCATCATAAGAAATTAAAGTATCAACTTTAATTGGATCAAATCCAGGTTGCATGAGGTTCTTAGTGTGTTCTGGTTCATTTTACAGTAGTTGGAACACTATAATTTGCACTTTTTCAAATTGGCATTCTCTGTACAACATTACTTTTTTTAATAGAGCACACAGATGTAATGTTCTATCCATTCTGCTTTGATACAATTCAATCATTTTACATCCTTAGTCATCTAACAATTATAAAAAGTTGTAAACTAAGAAAATGAAGTTATAAAAAGTTGTAAACTAAGAAAATAAAGTATGATCAATAACTAGTTTACTTTTTGCAGTCTCTTTCATTTCATCAAGATTTTTACGAGGAAAGTAAGTTTCATCTTCTATTAGATCAAGAGAGGACTACATAAGATTCTTGTTCAATGCTAGTTCTTTCGTATCAAAATATGCAGCAATAGAACATTGACTTTTTACAATAGATGTTCTTTATACTACAATACTTCCTTTAACAAATCCCATAGATGTAAAGTTCTTCCCGATTTTCTTTTCTACAATTCAAACGTTATAGTCTTTTATTAGTACACTAACTAATCTAGAATGAACATAAAGAAAAAGTCGGTTTAGAACTAAATTACAGATATCTACAGCTGAGAATGTAAAGAAGAACACCTAGCGACAAAAATTTGTAGCTGTACAAAATAAAATATAATACTTGATTTGCTTCTCAGAGTGTCTAGCATTCAGTTTGTTGGATCAATCAATGTTCTCTTTTCAGCAGTTACTCTTACAGATCCCATAGATTTGAGGCTTTGTCCTAATCCCCTGGCTAATACACTAGGTGGAAGGAATGATTACTTTTATTCTTGAACTTGATCCCACTTAAGATTTGTTAATATTCAAAGGACTCATTTCATCTTTTCATAAATTCCAATAGTAGAGTACATTTAGCTAAGTAACTTATAGGACATATATTAACATAGAATAAATATAAAAATAGCTAGGATAATCAAACAAAAGTTATTTTTATTAGATCAACCTCTATTCACACTAATTACTTCAATGGATCAAAATTACATATAGAAGATTTAGAATATAAACATGTAATTTTACAAATATAAGCATCAACTATAAAGTTCCAAACCTGAATGAGTTCTTTTTCTTTTCCTTTCAATTGAATCATGTAAATCCTCGGAATCACATCATTCTTTTACATATCATCAAAAGAATCATGAGGCATAAACTTTCGCACTACATTCCATCCTTTATTGGAATGATATCTCGCATAAAACAATTGTGATTCTTGATTGGCTAATACAAACGGCTCATTAATTTCAAAAAATCGTTGGGAGTTTACACTCACAAAGTCATATTCATCTATTTTAACTCCCCTTTCTTTGTCATATGCATCATACTACATACATCTAAACAAAACCAATATTCTCCGTCCAATAAATGGTAATTTAAGAATCTCTGTTAGTTCTCCATAGTAAACAATGATTCTATCTTCTTGAACAGTCTCATCAGCAACAACTATCCCACAGTTTTGAGTTCTCAAACCACTATCATAATCTTGTACATGTAATATATACCCATTATTAATGTATCCTTTGAAACACGTCGCGTATTTCATAGGACCACGTGATAATGTGAGTAAATCTTTCATTTTCTTACTATGGTCATGTTTGTATAATCGAGCAATCTATCATGATTAAGAACATAGTTTAGCAAATATTATTTCCATGATTTTAAAATAATAGTTTTGAAATAGTATTTAACTTTTCTTTAAACCAACTAATGAATTGCCTATCTGGATTTGTTTTGAGAGGAATCACATGGAACTTGTGAAAACACTCTGGAGAAGATTGAAGAACAATAAAATTCATTACTTACTCGAGAAGAATTATATTTAAAGAAGTTCAAAGAATAACAAAATCCTTATTTTGAAAAGCAATTACTTACTCGAAAAATGGTTGTACTTCTTCACAATTCTTCAAAATATAAATATGGGCTTGCTCCATTTCTTTTAACTGAAGTAGGTGTCTCTTGGCACCTTTTAAAGCTTTTCCAAGTTGACAAAAAAATCATTAAACCTCCATCAGATTCTATAGCACCCCCATAATAGTTCCGTTCAAGGAGATTAAATTTTGTTTCCATTGTATTTAAATACCTTGAACACAAGGTCGTAATCGTTTGCTATATGTCACTATACTATGGAACCTTCAACGCATGATCCATTACGAATAAAAAGCTTTAGAAAGTATAACCATCGCTCCACCGGATACATTGATCGGTATTAAACAAGTCCAGCAATCATCTCCTTATTAGCTAAATAAACTAGAAAGCGCTCCATGACCTAAAAAAAAGGTATGAAAACCTTTTCTATTAGCCTAAGTATCTTGTATTAAGCTATGATCTAGTATTGAATTGTGCTGTTGTTATTCTCCTAGCCGTGTTATCATGTTGATTATTGATTTATGATGTTGCAAACCTAAAATTTAGTTGAATTGAGGGTTTACGGTAAGACCTTGATGATGAATCATGAAGAAAATGTGGTAAGTCTCATGATCTCTATCCAATACTTCAAATTATTATTAAGTCATGATGTTGTGTTGGAGTATACCTTGTAGTAGGATGGATAGGGTGGTATGATTTTGAATTGAAATGTCTTGATTATGATTGTGAGGTGTTGGCTTAAGATGTAAATGTTATAAGGAGGGTGAATGATTTACCAATGTGCCTTATCATGATATGAAATGCCAATATGCTAACCTCACCTATATTAATTGTAACAAAAGGACTTATACTCATGCAATTCTTATTGATCTATGATGATGATGATGTTATGCAAGGTTATACCTTATGACCTAAACTAAGCTATGATTGATAATTAAAGGCTTAAAGACATTTCGAAAAGGGAATGTAGGATCACTGATTTACTTAGCAACGAGTGAACTAGAGCGAGGAGTGTCCCTTCTCACATAGGGAATGTAGGATCACTAATTTAGTTGACTACAACACACCCAATTATATCATCTAGTTCTTGAACTATGTTGCCCCCATAGGAATACTACCTATTGGATCCACATAGTTGCTATCTTTTGTGTTTTGGTACTACCTTGGTAAGCTGTCCGCCTTCCTTCGGTTTAGGGTTTTATGACACCGTATTCCACACTAGCTCATATGGTCAATGTCGGTTAGGGAAAGATGTTCCCAAAATATAAAATGCACTAAAGGATAGAACACTAACTAAGATGACCTAAGGGTTCTAGCTTAGTCTAGATAGGGGTATGGGAATCTACCTAAGCATTGCAGTAGTTAGCCTCGAGGGGAGTCTTGGGAGGATGTTCCTATGTATGAATATTCTTATAATGCTATATGACATGTATATGATGAACTTGCCTATTATTGATACTATATGATGATTAGTTTCACTTATGTATATATGTTGGTTTATATGGTTAAAGTACGATGATATGTACTCTTAAATGTTATGTTATGTGAAGTAGGATGTTAGTCATGATTCTTGTTGTGTTACTTGATTGAGTAAGACTATGGGGCTTTACTTGGTAATTGCACTTGTTGACTTGATAGGGGTTCATGGGTAATTGACTTGTTTGGGTTATGCTGAAATGTACTCTTATTTATGCTTATTGTTAATATGACTTGATGATAAAGTTATATTGCGTATGTATTTACTTATATTACTTGTATCGTTGACTTGACTAGACTTGATATTGTAGTCTTTTTAATGTACATAGCTATGACTTAATGAATATGCAATATTGATTGGTATGGTCTTCTTGAATATGCATTAGTGTTTTCAAAGTAAATTGCATATCCTTAAAGTATGTGGGCTTATGGTCTCCTACTTAGTACAAGTGGCCTACAAACCACATTTCTTCCTTTTCCCCAACATTTAGGTTCTAGTCGTTGAAGTTTTATGGAAGGCGACTTGAAGAAGTCTTGGACCCTTTGATCATCCAAGTAGGGTCGTTCCTCATTTTCCGAGGCCGACGCCAATATTGAGCCTATATGTGGCCTTCTTTACATTTGTGTGTGGGCTATGTCCAAATTGCTAATCTTGTTAGATGTTTATGAGATGCGACAATCTTTGAATATTATGTTCTATCTTATATATATTTATGTGCAATAAAAGAAGAAGGCTATGTAATCTTCCTATATGAAGGGTTTATGTATACTAGATATATATATGTTATGTGTAAGTAGAGGTCTATATAAACCTCCAAGTAGAAGTAATGAGAAGGTTTAAATTTTTTGCTAAATTTGACCTATGAATGTAATGATGTAAACTAAGAGGGAGGTCTTAGATATCCACGAGGACAACGGCGCCGGTTTCTTCTAGGGTGTAAACTTGGATGTGACATATATACATACAAAATAGTAATTTTTTTTAATGACCGGAAAATAAATTTAGAAAAACTAATATTTATCTCATCGACTATAATGTATTAATAAATAACTCAAACAAACAAAAACCTATTTTATTATTAGGAATACACTTTTTACGCCCACATCTATTTCCCCTCGTTAAGAAATGGTCGTTAAAAGGAACTTTTATTCATGTGTGGGTGAATCCGTTGTAGCTAAATCAGCGTTTAGGAGTTGTCCTATATCTTTGCCCAATAGATTTACTTGTGTGGATTTGGTAGAATTTGATATGGTTGATTTTGATGTCATCTTAGGAATGAATTGGTTGCATGCTTGTTTTTCTTCAATTTATTGTAGAACAATAGTAATTAAGTTCAATTTTTCTAATCAACTTGTATTTGAATGGAAGGGGGGTAAATCAATCCCCAGGGGTCGTATGATTTCGTGTCTAAAAGATTGTAAAATGATCTCTAAGGGATTCCTTTACCATATTTTGAGGCTTAAGGATCTTGAGATCGATATTCCTCCTTTAGAGTTGGTACTCATAGTAAATTATTTTCCAGAATTCTTTCCCGATGACTTTCCAGGAATTCCTCTCAAATGGTAAATAGACCGGAGACAAAGCCTATTTCAATCCCTCATTACCGGATGGCTCTAACAGAGTTGAAATAGTAAAGCTTCAATTCAAACACTTGCTAGACAAGGGTTTTATAAAGCCTAGTACTTCTCCATGGGGATCTCCGGTGTTGTTTTTTTAAGAAGAAGGATGCATCCCTTAGGATGTGCATTGATTATCATCAACTTAATAAGGTAACCGTAAAGAATAAGTATCCTCTCCCTCGTATTCACGACTTGTTTGATCAACTCGAAGGGGCAAACTATTTTTTTAGAATTGAATTGAGGTTGGGGTATCACCAACTTTGGGTGAGAGGATAAGACATACGTAATACGGATTTCTACACTAGGTATGGTTATTATGAGTTCCTAGTGATGTCTTTTGGTCTCACTAATTCCCCGATTGACCTAATGAATAGAGTGATCCAAAATTACCTTGACTCTTTTGTACTTGTCTTAATTAATGATATCTTGGTGTATACTAAGAATGAGGGTGATTACATTGATCATTTGAGGGTGAATTTCAAGTCCTTAAGGAACACCAAATCTTTGAAAAGTATAGCAAATGTGAATTTTTGTTTAGATGGATTGTGTTTCTTTTTCATATTATCTAAAGCGAGGGTATTGAGGTTGATCCTAGGAAAACCAAAGAGGTTAGGAATTGGCCTAGACCTTTGACTCCAATCGATATTAGAATTTTCTTGGGTCTATCCTGGTACAATAGGACTTTTGTGGATAGGTTTGCATCAATTGCTTCTCCATTTACTACCTTGACCCAAAAGAATGCTAAGTTTGAGTAGTCGAAAGCTTGTGAAAGGGATTTCCAAGTGTTGAAATACAAGCTTATTTCCGCTAAGGTTTTGACCTTACCACAGGGTATTCAAGGATTTGTGGTGTATTGTGACGCTTCCTCGGTAGGTTTGGGTTGTGCCCTTAAGAAGCATGGCAAAGTAATAGCATATGCCTTTAGTCAACTGAAAGAGCATGAGAAGAATTACCCTACTCATGATCTTGAAGTAGCGTCTATAGTGTTTTATTTGAATATATAGAGGCATTACTTGTATGGTGTCCATGTCGATTAATTTACCAACCATAAGATCCTTCAATATGTGTTCACCCAAAAGGAGTTGATTCTCCGACAAAGAATTTAGTTGGAACTCTTGAAGGACTATGACACGAGTGTCCTTTACCACCCTAGCAAGGCCAATGTTGTTGATAATTCTCTAAGTTGTATGTCAATGGGTAATGTAGCCCATGTCCCTATGGTAAGAAAGAATTGGCGAAAGAGGCTCGTAGATTTGATCGGTTGGGTCCTTGGTTGGATGAATCTCCAAAAGGAGGGCCCATGGTTCATCATATCTTCGAATCATGATTAGTGGTGGAGGTAAATTCTAAGCAAAATCTTGATCCGCTGTTGATGGAGTTAAAGGAATCAATACATACCAAGTGCCATGACCTAAAGTATCCCCTAGAAGTTAGGGCATCCTTTTAGTTGGAACACGGCGTACTTGATCTCTCGGAGGTCTTGTACGAGCCCTTAGACATCATTCATTGTATATATATGAAAAGTAATGCGAAATTAAAAATTTTCTTTCAAATCATAATGCGGAATCATTTCATAAAATATCTAACATATGTCTCAAAAACCATCTATGACATTATGAGAAGTTAAGTGGTCACCTCTATCCGAAATTATGTACTAAGGAATCCCATGAAGACTCACAATCTCGTTAATGTAATTCTTGCATAATCTTCGGCCATATATATAGACTTAACGGCAATAAAGTTGGCAGATTTGGTCAACCTATCAACATTAACCCATATTGAATAATTTTGCCTCCAGGTTCGAGTCAACCCAACAACAAAGTCCATAGTAATGGCTTCCCACTTCCATGTAGGAACTTCCATGATTTGGGTATAACCACCCGATTTTAGATGCTCGGTTTTAACTTGTTGTCAATTTGGACGCTTACCAACAAACTCCACTATGATCTTTTTAAACCATCCCATCAATAGACCTCTCTGAGGTCATGTACATTTTGGTGGCACCCGGATGAATAGAATACCGGGAACCATGGGCTTCTTCCAAAATTTGATTTATCAAATTTTCAACATCCGCTAAACATAATCTCTCTTGGTACTTAAGAACAACATCCCTCCCCCCTTGGGAGATTGACTCATTGATCTTACCAAGTACCAATCCCTTCAACTCCATTAATAGAGGATCATGATGTTGCTTAGATTAACCTCCACCACTAATGATGAATCAAAGTTATGATGGACAATAAAACCACCATTTGGAGATTCTTCTAACCGCAGACCAAAGCAAGGTACCGATGAACTTCTTTCACAAGTTCTTTATTCTCATTTTAACCGTGAGACACACTAACCATAGTCAGACGACTCAAAGCATCTGCAACAACATTGGCCTTGCCAGGGTGGTAAAGGACACTCATGTCATAGTCTTTCAAAAGTTTTAACCATATTTTCTTTCAGAGATTCAACTCCTTTGTGCAAAAACATATTGAAGACCTTTATGTTCAGTAAATACATCAACATGCACACCATACAACTAGTGTCTCCTTATTTTCAAGGCTAAAACTATAGCATCTAACTAAACGTCTTGAGTCGGATAATACTTCTCATGAACATTGAGTTGCCTATAAGCATAAGCTATCACTTTGCCATGCTTCATGAGAAAACATCCCCACCCAACTCGGGAAGCATCACAATACACAAAACCTTCATTACACTCCCGTAAAGTCAACACTGTAGTGGAGGTAAGCTTATCTTTCAACTTTTGAAAGCCTTTTTCACAAGCTTTCGACCACTCAAACTTCACTTTCATTTGGGTCAAAGTTTTTGAAGGAGAATCAATGGACAAAGAAGCATCAACAAACCTTCTATAGTACCCGACTAGACCCAAGAAACTCATTATTTCGGTGGGAGTCAAAAGTCTAGGAAAATTTCTGACCTCATATGTCTTTATTAGATCAAACTCTACACCCTCAGCGGAGATAACATGGCTAAGAAAAGCAACCGACCTCAACAAAATTTCAAACTTAATAAATTTGCATTAAGTTGGCGTTCTTTGAGGACTTGCAAGGCCTACCTCAAATGACTCTCATATTCATGTTCATTTTTGGAGTATATCAACATATCATCAATCAACACCATAGCAAATGGGTCTAGATAATCTCGGAAAACTCTATTAACTAGGTCCATAAACGCCGCCGGTGCATTTGTTACCCCAAAAGATATCACTAGGAATTCATAGTGACCATATCTTGTTTGGAAAGTTGTTTTGGGAAAATCTTCACCTCTTACCCTAAGTTTGTGATATCCGGACCTTAAGTAAAACTTGGAAAAGTAGCTAGTACCTTGGATTTGATCAAATAGATCATTAATCAAAGGGAGAGGATACTTGTTTTCTATGGTGACGTTATTGAGTTGGCAATAATAAATTCATATTCTAAGGGACCATCCTTATACATCACAAACAATACCAGAGCACCCCATGGAGAATTACTAGGTTGAATGAAACCCTTCTCTAGTAAATCTTTGAGTTGGAGATTCAACTCTTTCAATTAGGCCGGAGCCATCATATATGGAGGATTTGAAATGGGATTCGTATCTGATAATAAGTTAATGCCAAAGTCAATTTCCTGTTGGGGAGGAACTCCTGGAAGGTCATTATCGTTCATTACATAAGACATGAAAAGTAGTGTGGAATTAAAACTTTTCACGACATTTAATATAAAAAGGACTTCTATCATAAATACTTATGGAATATGATCATCACAAGCCAACTTAAATATATGACATAATATCTCAGGGACACGACCCTTTACAGTGAAAGAAATACATAATAAGAACTTAGACAAAACTAAAAGTATTAAGAACTATGCCCTCGAATATATGAGGACATACTTTATCTTGAGAGAATCTTTCCCAAACTTTGCCTTCTAAACTTCAACCTTGCTTCCAAACCTATACTTATAGAGTGTAGAAAAGTATGGGGTTAGTACAAAACGACGTACTAAGTATGGCATATGGAAAAACATGCAAAAAGGGAAATTTTAGTAAAAACACATTTTCATGCCAATTAAGTAAAACATTCATGAATATGGAAGTAAAACAACATAAGAAACATTAGTACAATTAGAGAACAATTTCCATAATTTTAACAAAAGAGATACTTTACAGTATGCTTTTCAGATTTAAAAGTGAATTCTTTTTTAACATTTTACAGTGAACTATCCCTATTCCAAATTAGTGAAATTCCAAGGAGAAGCAAAGAGGAAGTGAACTCATTTTCATAGGAGTTTCCCTAACTAAGGTTATCATTAGAACCACCAAGGTAAGACACGAAGGAAAAACACATATACATCCTTCAATACACACCAAAGTGATCCTTAAGACTACCTCTTTTTGAAATACTCACCTCTGGAGAACAAGCCCCCACTCAATGACAAGACATTAGAAGAACACTCAAGACACACACAAAGACTTCCCTTTCGGAATGCCTACTTAGTACAATGAGTAGATTGCATCCCATTCCACCACTTACCCTAAGTAGTACATTCTATTAAAAGGCATAGCACCAACACTCCCCTTTCGGAAGGTCTATTTAGTGCAATGGATAGATAGTGTCCCATTCCACTACCTACCCTAAGTAGTACATTCTTTTAAGAGACTTAGTTCATTCAATTTATATAAGGCTCACCAAGGCTACCCTTTTGGAATGCCTACCTAGTGTAATTGATAAATCGTGTCCCATTCCACTACCTACCCTAAGTAGTAGATTCTATTAGAAGACTTAGCACATTCACTACTTTTATGGGGGTTAGCTTAACTGACATAGACCATAAAAGCTAAATATGGAATCCTTGTACGTCTCTTATCGGAGAAGGGTCCCCTCACATGCCTAGAGTGAGGTCTTACTTTTTATGTTTTACATGGCTTTCCCAATAGCTACACCTATGCGGGCATATAGTTATGGGATAACGATATTGGTACTAAGTTACTCATTATCTACTAACGAGGAGTACTCATATCAAGAGGTATATTGGAATACAACTTCTCAATTCACGAAGTCTAACCACCCTTCTTCATATCCACTCGGTGCTAGGCATAACTCCCATAGATTCTAAACATTATAAACTATAGGTGAAGGATAACTTGTGAACACCACATCTCAACTTACGAAGGGTATTTATCCTCCAACCTATCTTAGAAATCTCTTAGGAAGTAGTGAGGTTGCTACTTAACACTTCATCTCAACTCACGAAGAGCGTTCACCCTAAAACAAACCTTTTTGACTTAACTTAGATTCATTCATTCATTCAAGTGAGAGCGTGTGTGTACATGTGAACACACCTTGCACATAAGCATCATTTCATTTGCATTTCATTCTTTAAATGCTTAGACCTTCTTTCATCACAGCACACACTTTACATGCTTCACATAATCATATAATTCATTTAGACATAATCCTTAGCATACTTTTTATAACAAGCTTCATAAAAAAACATTAAGAAGAATACTTCATTTCCATCTTTCTTCACATAATATGCCTTCATAGCCTCATTCCCAATACACAAGTAACTGCACATTCATATAATTTACGTAAACACCGCTACCAAGAAGGTTGACCATACCACTAAAGCGCATTCCATAATTAAAGCAAAATAACATACCAAATTACCCTTTAAATCCTAGATTCCATCCCCCATAACATTTTTCTCAACATTTCATCATGATATAGACCTTCGCTCAGTATCTAAACAACAATAACAACACAAGTAAATCAAAGCTCAAAGACTACAAAACCAAGCTCATTTAACCCATTTCTTAAGACACAATTAGATAAAAAGCTTAACTATGATTTCTTTGAAGTTTTAGAACTAAAATCACCAACTAACATTAGTAACATCATAATTAAATCATTGAAAACATTTTCAAGCAAGACCCATACTTAGAGTTGAAGATAGAAGAAACTAGGGTTGAAAAGCCCTTTTTGAAAACTCATTATAAGGAACTCCTTGAATGAAAGAGAGTTCAAGGATGGATACGATACCTCACATAGAAGAAACCCCAATGATTTTTGGCGAATAAATTGACCACCCATAGCCCTCCTAGCTCTTCTTAACTTCTGACTTCTATAGAGACTTGAGAGAGAGTTTTAAGAGAGTGGGGTTTTGGGTTTCAGGAAATGAGGTCTAAAATAGGTATTATGGTTTAAAACATTTTAGTGTACCTAAAATACCCTAAAAATATTACCCTATGTTCATAAAAGACTTAGGATGAATTTATAAAACACCCCAAGTCATTAAAGGAAAAAGTAGCTTTTGGGGCAGTCTCACATATGGATCCAACCAACGGACCGTTTGTCAAACAACGGCCCGTTGGTGGGGTTTCGTTGGTTGGGACATAGACTCATTTGGGTCCTGGCTAGACTACCTTGCAGTTACAAAGGACGGGGCAAGTCGACGGGCCGTTGGTTGGACAACTGGCCGTCGTTTGCCCTTGTTTATGGACACTGCCAAGGCAATATTGGGTCCTTGTCTTGGGCCCTTCTCTAGGCCCCCTTGTGTGTCATAGTTGGGGTTGTACCTGGACGTTAAGCCTATTAACATATCTGTATAGATCTTATAAACATCCCACACCAATTTCAAAAAAAACAAACACGTAAAACTCAATCAAACACATCCAGACACACAAGCACTTTCTAAGGTACACTTTGCGAATGTCATAGACGTTCTCGGACGTTAGACCTCCAAACTTAACCAAAATTCACACATTAAATAAGGACACTAATATAACTCATTTAATCAGAAAATTAAATCAAGAAATAATCACGAAGCTCTAGTTCACCTTTGTTTGTTATAGGGTGTTACATTCTCCCCCACTTGGAACAACATTCGTCTTCGAATAACACAAAACTTTAAGAACATTAAGGACTCACTTAGAATCACATAACACATTACCATAAAGTCTTAAACATAATAGTCAAGGCACCAACTAAGAAGGAGAACAATTTCACACTTTGAAACACTTCGCAACACAAGCACTTCGCGAGAACTTTCACTTTTCAAAATTCACCATTACCCTTTGCTTATGCAGGAACTACCTTCTCCAACATTAAATATACTCATATACAAAAAAATTACACACATTATTACTATTATTCAATACAAAGAATTTTTTTTTCAAAATTGAAGATTTTCACAGTGAGCATCACTGTACTATAGGCAAATTTGCAAAATTTCACAAATTCAATCTCACTTTCCTTTGTTTACTTATGGAGGAACTACCTTCTCCAACATTAAACATTCTCATAAACATCATTTCTAAACACATTGAAACCATCGTTCATGAAAAATGCAATTTTCTCAAAATTTGGACTCCTTTACAGTGAAATCAAAACTTCACTATGTCACTTTATTAAAAATTTTATAATGCACCTTTCAAGCAACTTCAACAAAATGACATGACAATATGAGATACAAGGCCATACTAACTTACTCCAAAGAGACTTGGTAAGTTACATTAACTGCAATGTGAGAGTAGCATCCCATACTACCACTCCTACTTAGTGACCCTTGAGGATTCTATTAGACTAAGTACACTACATGAAATTCTACTTAACATTCACTATGCAAAAACATCGCTTTGAAGATATCAACAACCTTTCTACTAACTTATTCTCCCCGTTTAGGGAAAATAAATTTTCAATTTCTCCTACTTCAAAGTATCTTTATACCTCTCACAAGATAGGAACTCACACTACCCTTAACTGATGCAGATCAAGACTACACATCAACCTTATAAGTTAAGCATAACACATTCCTCTTAGGATTCAAGCTTAGACAAACTTTCTTAAACACCACCTCAATGAACTCTTAGGAACCACTTAACTCAATATCATGGAACAAAACCCTTACTAGGTATTTATACCACATTTCCTCTTTAGAGTAAACCTACACAAGAACTTCAACCCAATCGCAATAACAACTATTAAGACTTTAATTCATACAAGAGGGTTGCCCTCTACTCCTATAAAATTTCAGAATTCTCTCAACGTTCTTGAAATTTAAACCTTAAAGCATCTCTACCATCATTGAACATAATCCCAAGATAACTCAGTTGCTCTCAAAGACACTTTATTCAATCATTATAATTCTTACCATGCTTAAAACTACATCAACATAAAGTTTATCATCACAATACTTCCAACCTCATAAGTCACACATACCCATAGATAGCTTCACATTACAATTCTCAAAACAAACCTTCATATCTACTGTTCAAGCCAAAAAACCATCATAATCATCAAAGCTCACATTTCTCTCCCTCAAACTTAGAAACATCTCCCCTTCCAAGCAATCACAACTAGAATACAACTGGACAAGGTAACATAAGAGAGAGAGGCCTTATGGAGTTAAGTTCTATGGAACGCTTCAAGAGTAATGAAGAAAGTGAAACTCTATCATCCTATAGCCTCTTGTCCATGAATGTGTAACGACTCACACCAACGACTAAGACTCTACTAGACGTGGCTTGTTACACTTTTAGACCCTAATCTATTTCCCATAACCTTATGCTCTGATACAAAGTCTATCACGACCCGCAAGTACCCCCTAGAAGTTAGGGAGATTCCTTGGGTCATGACAGGGCGTACTTGACCCTTTGGGGTCTTGTAAGCCCTTTAAGTATCGTTCATTACATAAGACCTAAAAAGTAGTGCAGAATTAAAAAATTTCCCAACATTTAATATAAAAAGGAATTCTTTCATAAATACTTAGAAAATCTCATCGTAACAAGCCAACATAAAGAAATGACATAATATCTTAGGGACACGGCCATTTACATTGAAAGAAATACATAATAAGAATTTATACAAAACTAAAAGAATTAAGAACCATGCCCTCGAATATATGAGGACATACTTTGTTTTGAGAGAATCTTTCCCAAACTTTGACTTCTAAACTTCAACCTTGCTTCCACAACCTATACTTATAGAGTATATAAAAGTATGGGGTTAGTACAAAACAATGTACTAAGTATGACATATCTAAAAACATGCAAAAAGGGACATTTTAGTAAAAACACAATTTCTTGCCAATTAAGTAAAACATTCATGAATATCGAAGTAAAACAACATAGGAAACATTATTTAACACTTAGAGAAGAATTTCCATAATTTTAACAGAAGAGATACTTTACAGTAAGCTTTTCAAAATTAACAGTGAATTCTTTTTAACATGTTACAATGAACTATCCCTATTCCAAATTAGTGAACTTCCAAGGCCAGGCAAAGAGGAAGTGAACTCATTTCCATAGGAGTTTCCCTAACTATGGTTATACTAAGACTCACCAAGTAAGACAAGAAGGAAAAGCATATATACCTCCTTCAATATATACCAAAGTGATCCTCAAGACTACCCCTTTTTTTCTTACTCACTCGGGAGAACAAGCCCCCACTCAATGACAAGACATTAGAAGAACACTCAAGCCATACACCAAAGACTTCCCTTTCGAAATGCCTACTTAGTAAAATGAGTAGATGGCGTCCCATTCCACCACCTACACTAAGTAGTACACTCTTTTAGAAGGCTTAGCACCAAGACACTCCTTTCGGAAGGTCTACTTAGTGTAGTCGATAGATAGTGTCCCATTCCTCTACCTACCCTATGTAGTATGTTCTTTTAAGAGACTTAGTTCATTCAATTCATATAAGGCTCACCAAGACTCCCCTTTTAGAATGCCTACCTAGTGAAATGGATAAATAGTGTCCCATTCCACTACCTACCCTAAGTAGTACATTCTTTTAATGTACTTAATACTTTCACTAATTTTGTGGGGGTTAGCTTAACTGACATTGACCATGAGAGCTAAATATCGAATCCCGATACTTCTCTATCGGAGAAGGGTCCCCTCACATGCCTAGAGTAAGGTCTTACTTTTTAGATTTGACATGGCTTTCCCAATAGCTACGCCTATGCAGCCGCATAGTTAAGGGATAAGAAGATTGCTACTAAGTCACTCATTCTCTATAACGAGGAGTACTCATCTAAAGAGGTATATTGGAATACAACTTCTCAACTCACGAAGTGTAACCACCCTTTCTTCATATACTCTTGGTGCTAGGCATAACTCTCCACAAATTCTAAACATTAAAAACTATAGGTGAAGGATAACTAGTGAACACCACTTCTCAACTCAACAAGGATATTCATCCTCCAACTTATCTTATAAAGCTCTTAGGATATAGTGAGGTTGCTACTAAACACTTCATCTCAACTCACGAAGAGTGTTCACCCTAAAACTACCCTTTTTGACTTAACTTAGATTCATTCATTCATTCAAATGTTAGTGTGTGTGTACATGTGAACACACCTTGCACAGTAGCATCATTTCATCATTTCATTTACATTTCATTCTTTACATGCTTAGACCTTCTTTCATCACATCACACACTTTAAATGCTTCACATAATCATATAATTCATTTAGACATAATCCTTACCATAATTTTCATAAAAATCTTCATAAAAACACATTAACAAGAATACTTCATTTCCATGTTTATTCACATAATATGCATGCATAGCCTCATTCAGAATAAACTAGTAACAACACATTCATACAGTTCAAGTAAACACCACCACCAAGAAGGTGGACCATACCACTCAAGATCATTCCATAATTAAAGCAAAAACACCTTAACCAACTTACCCTTTAATCCTAGATTCCATCCCCTAACGTTTTTCTCAACATTTCATAATAATAGAGCCCTTAGGGCAGTATCTTAACAACAATAACAACACAAGTAAAGCAAAGCTCAAAGACTACAAAAGCCAGCTCACTTAACCCATTTCTTAAGCCACAATTTGATAAAAAAAAAGCTTAATTATGATTTCATTGACGTTTTAGCATTAAAATCACAAACTAACATTAGGAACATCATATTTAAATCATTTAAAATGTTTTCATGCATGACCAATATTTAGAGTTGAAGATAGAAGAAACTAGGGTTGAAAAACCCTTTTCAAAAACTCATTAGAACAAACTCCTTTAATGTAAGAGAGTTCAAGGATGGATACCATATCGAACATAGAAGAAACCCCACTAATTTTTTGTGAAGAAATCGACCACCAACAGCCCTCATAGCTTAGAAATACTGGGCATGTTAGAGAATATTAGCTTAAAGGGTGTTAGACAATTTCTAAGTATTCACAAAACATAAAATACAATTTGGTTCAGATGCCTCAATCCAAGAT
This sequence comes from Solanum pennellii, assembly GCF_001406875.1. NCBI lineage: Eukaryota > Viridiplantae > Streptophyta > Magnoliopsida > Solanales > Solanaceae > Solanum > Solanum pennellii. The sequence continues at coordinate 41,761,674 of NC_028643.1, read as the reverse complement.
TGTTTAGGAATCATAATTGCAATAAAGACCGTAAAGCTAAATTTTTTCCTTTATAGCTTACACACATTAGGTACGAGGCATCCAAGTGTCAAGCCTAGGTACCACAGCACATAACCATTTTAAAATGATCGTGTAGATTAAGCAGTGCCCAAGGACATAGTGAGGATCCTTGGGACAAAATAGAACGGCGCAGCAACACATGTGCAAGCACACGTTCTAACCAGCCAAGAGACAAGCAACCAAGCCCAACCAAATTCGGTGTGGGCAGTTAGGGGGCAGGCGAGCGAACGACTCAAGAGATGTGGGGCCGAGCTCCCTAACTGATTCTAGGTCCTAACTAAAGTCCCTAACTAGATAATTAACCTAATATTAACCAAAAATAACTAACAAAGGGACCCAACAACCTCAGACCTAACTGGGTGACATTAACAAAAGAAACTAACTAAGAGACATCCTAGTACCTAACCTAGGATGGTCCAAAGGGTTGGTTATGGTCAAAAAAACTTAGGGTTACTTTAGAAATTACCCTAAGTTACTTAATTAATTAAATTATCAACTTAATTAATTAATTTAAATGGTCAAAACTGAAACCATAAGCAATTTCAAGATTTCGGTTAAGTCAAGCGTTCTTCTAATTCTAGACAATTGAGGAGGGGCGTTTTAGGTAATTTAAGTGGAGGGTATTTAGGGTAAGTCTTGGGACGTCTATATATTGATATTAGGTAAGTTATTGACCACAATTAAACGTCCCAAATCAGAATCAAACAAAATTCTCTCAATCCCTCAAGAACGCTCTCTTTTCCAAACTCCATTGAAGAACAAGAAAAGCTTAAGGAATAAGACAAAGGTTTCGAAATTTCCAATAAATATTTCGTGGATTCTTCATCTATATAGTATGGGTCTTAAATCTTGGGATTCCTTTCCCCAAGAGGTCCTTTCAAGATAAGTTTTCAAGAACTTCAATTCTAGGGTTTTTACTCTACAAAAGATATTTTCTTCCTAACCCTTGATTTATGATTTTCAATGAAAAGTATGTGTTTTCTATACACCATTCCACGCGATTTAATGAGTATGCTGCTAATTATGTTTGAATTAGTGTGAATCACGTTCTTACCTATATGATGGTTTCGTATGATTGTTTCTATGACGTGATAATATGTAAACGTTAGGGTTAGAATTTAAGGTTTGAATGAACCGTTTAATTACCCGTTTACCTTATCCTATTTTATGCATTTATATTGTACATGGTTTTATTAGTTTTTTTTATGTAATTGAGTATTTCACTAAGTATTATTATCAATATCACATGATGAATAAGGTTCTTGGAAACAAGAGGTAAGTCTTCTAAAATTGTGATTACTCTAAGATGTTTATGTTAGCCTATAAGTTGAGGCTGCCATGTAATGTGGAACTATGGGTATCAAATAAATATGCTAGTTCTTGAACTATGTTGCCACCATAGGATACTAGCTAGTGGATCCATTTTGAAATCTATGTCATATAGGTTCCACTTTGGCCGGTAGATAACCTTTTTTCGATGTGGGTTTTCATGACATTGGATTCCATGTTTAGCTAACATGGTCTATGTTGGTTAATGTGTATGTTCACTCATGTAAAACGAAAGACAAGTAAACGAACGTTGACTAGGGTGACTTGAGGAGTTGGCTTGGTATGGGTAGTGGTATGGAACGCTACCTAGACATTATACAAGTTGAGTGTGAGGAAAGTTCTACGAGATTGTTCTTAAGTAATATGATGATGTGAAAGATATATGTTTATGATATATAATGTTACTCTTACATGAATGTCGATCCTTATAATTAATATGTTATTGAGTTATATTGTTATATGAAGAAAAGCTTTACTTATGGTCTCCTATCTTATCTAGTTTGTTATGTGAGGTTATCGGGCTTCACATGACCATTGCACTTGTAGGTAGGGGATAGAATCATTGGTAAGTGTTTTATATGTTATGTTTATATGATTTATTGAATATGAATTGTTAAACGTGATTTTATGATAAGATGCCTGTAATTATAATCATGTTTGATGTCAATGAAATCATTATCTTGTATATGTTATATGGTATGTGCATTGAAGATTTTTATGTGGCTTGGCATGTTTTCTAAAGATATGATAAATGATTCTTTTTCAAGCATGTCCTTGTGTGTTATGTGTATATGCCCATGCATAGTACATGTTGCGTACTAACCCCATTACTTTACATTACTACAACTAAAGCTTAAGGAGGTCGATTTGAAGAAACTTGGAACTCTTTCTCCAAGTCTTGGTAGGTCCTCATGTCCGGGGATGCGATCTTTCATATTCTAGCTTGTGTAGATTTTAGTAGCTTTTAGAATATGCTATTTCCATTATGTTCTTTGAATTCTTTTGTAATAAGACCTATATGGCATATTAACTATTATTGGGTAAGGTCAGATTTTCACTCTTAGATGGTTTCTATAAATATGAGACAATAGTTTTAGAATATCATATGTTTTTATAAATCTTAACTATGAATTCTAAGTATACTTCATTCGTATATTGAAAAATTTTAATTTTTCCACAAATTTTAATGATCACATGTTATGAAGAATGCTAAGAGGCTTGTCTGTGACCTTTGAGAGGTTAACGATGGCGGTCGTATTCGGATCCCAGAATCTATGTGTGACAAACTTGGTATCAGAGCATGAGTTTGAATATCCTTATGGTCAATGTCTCACTAAACCACGTTACGTAGTGTCTTGTTTATGGTTGTGAAGGATGAGAGGCTAGGTGATGATTAGGAAACTTCTCGTTTCTTGATACTACTATGTCGTGCCTTTAGAGTTTTGACATTATGTGTATTTTATCATCTAATCCCTTTCTTATAACGGGCGTGTACGAAGAGCTTGAAAAAGAATGTCGTGCATCCATGCTTCATGACAAAATATATCTTTCTAGGTTAACGGTTCATGCTCAACAAGTTGAGGAAAGTCGTCTAGGGAAGAGGAATAGGGAAGCCAAAGAGGCAAAGTCGTTTGAAAGGGATTCTTCTAAGAGTATGCTTGATGTGCAAACAAGGCTAAGTTTAAGAAAAGGTTTTCAAATCAGGTTTATTCTAGTTTCTCCGAGAATAACAATGATAGAGGTACTAGTCCTAAACCTCAAAAGGGGAAAAGTTTTGATCCACCAAAAGAGAGACCAACTTGTGGTAACTCTGATAAGAAACATGAGGGCTAATGTCTTTTTGAGACTAATAGTTGCTATAGTTGTGGAAAAGGTGTCCATATGGTAAACGATTTGCCTAATATGAGAAGTCAAGGTAAGGATAATAGCCAAGCTCAACTAAACGGCCCCAATTGTGAATTTCCAAAGAGGTACTGTTCCTATGCATTCAAGGCTAGGGGTGAACAAGAAAGCTCTCCTGAAGCTGTGAAGGGTATGTTATAAGTTTTCTTTGTTAATGTTTATGCTTTTCTTGACCTAGGTGCTACTCTTTTTTCCGTTATACCTTTTGTATCTAGGAAGTTTGACGTACTTCCCGATGTTTTCATTGAACCCATGGTATAACGGAAAGGGGGAAAATTATATGCCAAGGAGTCAAATTAATTCGTGTTTAAATCCTTGTAAGATGATGGCCAAGGGTTGTTTATACCATGTGTTGAGGATAAAGAAGGTTTTTTCAAATGTATTGAATCCAAGAAAACTGAAACTAGGGTTGTTCCCACCGAAATTGTCGAATGTTAATCTCCCAAGTTCTCCCTATTTCCGATTTTAGTAGTATGTATAATGCTCAAGATTTCGGTAAGAAAGTAAGAAAGAAAGAAGAAGTGTAAGTTCAAAGTGAACTAAGTAAGCAAAGCATTAGAATGTCAAATCCTCGGTATTTGATAACAATGAAGTGTAAACAGTTATTGGTTTATGCTAATATTGGAGTAAAAAAGTATCCCCCAAGAACTTTATATTATGCAAATAATCAAAGAATGGGCATAGCCAATAAAGATTGGCTGATAAAGACTTCATGCCCAATTTAACAAGAATGGAAAATTTAACTTGTTTACTGAATAGGTTCATGTTTTTTGTAAAATATAGTATCAACTAGAGTTTTAAGAAGAAGTTTTCATACTCTATTCTCGCACTTATGTGAAACTTGTATGCATATGTTTTCTTGAGATTTTGTTGTTTTGTTGTTATCTCGAGAAAATTGATAGCATGATAAATCTTTGATGCATTTTTGAGCTTATGATAAGGTTGACAAGGAAGTTCCTCACTATGTGTTATGAATATGTAGCTCTTATATGTTTGTGCAACATGAATTGAGTGCTAAGGGTAATGATATGTTATGTGCTGGTTATGCTTCTAGTATTGAGTTTTTTCCTACCCTCCAAAAGATTTTAGTGTCGGGGTCGAATGTTCCTAAGGGGGGGGATAATATAACACTCCAAGAATTCCATGACTTAGACTAGAGCTTAATCTATTTAATAATACTTAAAAATGATGTTCCCACAAAATATATTTGTCCAGTGAAGAGTCTATTAGGTTTCAAGAATTTGTATTTGGGTACATAGGCATCCCAATGCCCAATATTGAGAAATATTGGGCATGTTAGAGAATATTGGCCTATTGGGTGTTAGCAAATTTCTAAGTATTAACAAAACTTAAAATACACTTTGGTTCAAATTCAACAATCCAAGGTTGTTTTTGAATTGTACATGCAATGAAGACCCTAAAGATAATTTTTTTTCTTTATAGCTCACACACATTAAGTACGAGTCATCCAAGTGTCAAGCCTAGGTACCATAGAAGATAACCATTTTAAAATGATCATGTAGACTAAACAGGCCCAAGGACATTGTGAGGATCCTTGGGACAACAATAAGGGAGCAGCAACACATGTGCAAGCACATGTGCTAAATGGCCAAGAGACAAACAACCAAGCCCAACCGAATTGAGTTAGTGAGGAATGAGGGTAGGCAATCCAATAGCTTAAGCCATGTGGGGCCGAGCTCCCTAACTGATTCTAGGTCCTAAGTAATGTCCCTAACTAACCAACTGACCTAGGACCAACAAAAAATAACTAAGGGACCCGATAACCTAAGACCTAACCGGGTGACATTAAGACAAGAAAATAACTACGGGACATTCTAGTACCTACCCTAGGATGGTCCAAAGGGTTGGTTATAGTCCTAAAAACGTAGGGGTACTTTAGTAATTACACTAGGCTAAGATTTCATTTAAGTCAAGCGCTCTTCTAATTCAAGACAATTGAGGAGGGGCATTTTTGGTAATTTAAGTCGACGTATTTAGGATAAGTCTTGGGAGGTCTATATATTCACAATTACACTTCCCAAATCCGTATCAAACAAAGTTCTCTCAATCCCTCAAGAACGCTCTCTTTTCAAAACTCCATTGAAGAACAAGAAAATCTTAAGGAATAAGTCAAAGGTTTCGAAGTTTCCAATAAAGATTTCGTAGATTATTAATCTATAAGGTATTGGTTTTCACTTTTGAGATTACTTTCCCAAAGATCTCCTTTCAAGATATGTTTTCAAGATCTTCGATTCTAGGGTTTTTACTCTACAAAATAGATTTTCTTCCTAACCCTAGATTTATGATTTTCAATGAAATGTATGTGGTTTCTATACATCATTCCACATGACTTGATGAGTATGCTAATAATTATGTTTGAACTAGTGTGAAGCACGTTCTTACCTTTATGATGATTTTGTATGGTTTTTTCTATGACGTAATAATATGTAAACGTGTGGTTTAGAATTTAAGGTTTGAATGAACCCTGTAATGACCCGTTTACCTTCTCCTCAGTTATGAATTGATCTTGTACATGATTTTATGATTTCTTATTGATTATGTCATTGAGTATTTCACTAAGTATTATTATGAATATCGCATGATGAATAAGGTTCTTGGAAACAAGAGGTAAGTCTTCTAAAATTGTGATTACTCTAAGATGTTTATGTTAGCCTATAAGTTGTGATGCCATGTTATTAAAAGTATGTATGAAGTTACTATGTGAATATGCCGGCTATGAATATGTAAATTATGAGATCATGGTAAGAGCACAAATGCAAGTTTATTATATCCCTTATATGCTCTACATAAGGTGATTATGTTATGTTAATCTCACAAAAGAAAGGTTACAATGAAAGGACAATTCTCATCTAATCTATAAGAGCTCATGATCATGTTATACAAGGATATAATCTCCTATGACCTATGATAAGGTTATGATAAAATAAAACTTAAAGTTGATTTCAAGAAAAGGGACTTAAGCTAAGCACTGATGTACTATATATGGGAAATGTCCCTTCTCTAGGGGAAGGTAGGTTAACAATGTTTATCATGAGATTGAGGATGTCATGTAATGTGCAACTATGGGTCTCCAATACATCTCCTAGTTTTTGAACTATGTTTCCACCATAGGATACTAGCTAGCTGATCCATCTAGTAATCTATGTCATATAGGTTCCACTTTTGCTGGTAGACCATTTTTTCGGTGTGGGGTTTCATGACACCGGATTTTATATTTAACTCACATGGTCTATGGTTGTTAATGCGTATGTTCCCTCATGTTAAACAAAAGACAAGTTAATGAAAGTTTACTGGGGTATAACAACCATAAAAATGGATATGCTAAGTAATGGTTAATGTGTCTAGAATGCCTAAAATTAGACCGGGTTCATACGGATTGATGCGCGTTGAACTACACCTCTGAACCCTTACGACAGCCAATGCAACTAACTTGGGGAGTTATTTGAGGTAGTAAAGGTTGGGTCCAGCCATGAAGGGCTCCCTAATATGAAGATTTACTCAGATGAGTCTTTATCGGACATTAAAAGGGGAAATCTTATGTTTGGAGGGTCTAGGGGTAAAATGTTTTTTTCTAGGCTAAGGGTAGTATCATAATTACCCTAAATATGTATCTAATTATTTAATTAATATCTTGTACGGCCATTTTGGGGAGAGAGGGCCAAAAATTGGCTCTTAGAGTGAAGTCTTGCTTCACCCGGATTCGAACCTCGGTGGAAGCGATAATTTAAATTGTTTTTTTTTATCTAAGTTGGTAAATTAATGTAATTAATTATTATTTATTATTTATTGTTTGATTTAAAATAAAAGGGAAATCAGATTTTTACCATTTAATAAAATTTTATTTGACTAAATCCTAAACTAGACTCCTAAGCCTAAGAAAACACTCATCTCTTTCTCACGTCCCTATCATTCTCTTTCACGTTCTCTCTGCCAAAATAACTTACAAGAAAAGAAAATTTACAAAAGTTCTTCACTCTTGAAGAACTCACAACGAAAAATAAAATCAAACGCTAAGCAAAATACGTTATGCAAAGGGAGGGTTTTCCGTCGAAAGTTTGGTGTTGAAACTTGGTTTTGGACGTGAGTGTTGGAGAAGGTTTGGGCAGAAACTTCGAGGTTTGAAAGACATTAAGGTATGGGTTCTCTTCTCGCTAGGTCCTTTCACCAAGATACCCATTAAGGTTCAGTATATTCTAATCCGAAAACTAGGATTGTTCCCCGTTGCATATCCCTGTCACTAGCTCCCGTTGAATCGTAGGTTGGGTATGTTTGCTTGTAGATATGAGGCATGTAATGTGTTTTCGTGATGAATATGTTCATGAATGTCTGTTTGGAATCGTATGAATAATAATCTATGTTTTCCGAATATATGACATACGTGTGTTTGGGTGTATTGCCGTGACTATTGGTCACGCATTAGGACATGAAATGGCATGTTAGTTCTTTGTATTTTATTACAAATCTTTATGTAAATCATGATGTTCATATGAAGTGTAATGTGGATTAAATGAGTGAGATACTCTTGCCCAAACGAATCCATGAAAATTCACCTAAAAAGTTATAAATAAACCATGAAATTTCCCTAAGAACTAATGTGTAACTTGATGAAAATGATGCTAAAAAATTACAAAAGTTCCAGCCATTAGTTGATGAATTTCAATCGAGTTAAAAAATGTTAAAATGTTATGAAAAATGAAGAAAATAAGTGAGGTCACTGAGGGTCGAACCCGTGACCTCACCATGTTAAAAACCATGAAAATAAATGAGTTAGAATTTTTTTTGCTGAGGGGGATTCTAACCGTGGTCTTGGCTGGAAAATGAAATCCTGAAAATAAGATATGAGAGGAGTGGGATTCGAACCCACAACCTCTCAGACAGACTTAAGGAAATTAAAAGAAAATAAATGTTGAGGCATGTGGGAATCGAACCCACGACCTCTAGGCTGATTTAGGGATTTAAGAGAAAAACAAAGGGAGACTGTGGGGATTTGAAACCACACCCTCATGGTCAACTCGAAAAAAGTCAAGGAAAAAGAAATTAAAATAAAAAGGGTTGTGAGGGTTCAATCCAACAACCCCTCGGCCAAGAAAGACAAAATTTAAAGAAACGAAATTAAAAGGAAATGAAGGTGTTGGGGCTTCATCTTGGGTCCCCAAGCCATGTGAACAAAAATAAAATAAATTAAAAATATAAGAGTTGTCCAAGGGATTCGAAATCGGGTTCCCTTTCCCAAATTCCATATTGATACATAAGTCATACTTGAATTAAATGTTCAAGAATAATGTTGCCTACATAGATCGAAATGTAGATCTTGACATACATACAAGATGCATAAGTCTTGTACCATTTAATCTTAGGAAGATATGAATCACTTAAACGAACTATGAATGAAACCTCATGGTTTGTATGTATAAACCCATAAGTCTAGCATACGTTAAAAAATTAGTGAACCTAATATGTATGTAATGAAATCATGTAACCCTAGAAGGGTTAAGTATGAGTGTAAAACACACTAAATGGCAAAGTGCATTGGCATACGATGAAATAAATATTATGTAATCAAATGATGAAACCCTAGAAGGGTTAAGTAAGAGTGTGAAACACATGAATGATCAAGTGCATTGGCATTTGATGAAATGAACATTCACATAAAAAGGGGTGAGTAATTAGGAAGAGAAAATGTGTTAATTCTAATGAATGGGGTGAAAACATGATAAGAGGATAATGTGAAATATGAGAGCAATCTCAAATGATCCAAAGTAAATGTTTCCAAAATGTACTCACCTATGAGAGTGTAAAGTTAATGAGGAGACCAGTCTCTATGAACACTCTAAGGAAAGTATTGAGAATTATGTATACTTAATACTTTCATGGAATGAGAAATCATCTATTGAGCTACGATGTCCTCATACTAGAAGACAACTTCCATGACGTATGAGTTGAATGTAATGGAACTTTATACTGAGCACCGATAGGCTAGCTATGGGCGGTGATGCCTTCTTTCGGGAAGGGCGGAGGTTTACGTAACTCTCAGGAGATGAGACTGTCCGGCATGCCGGGTACGGGTCTCCTTATATCTATTAGTCTTTGAACCTTTACTTCACCAATAAAGGGATCTGGCAGGGTTCAATTCCCATGTATTCTAGCATGTTTTGGGTCACTTTGGCCGGTGATTCCTCCTCTTTTTGATGTGGGGGAGACACTGGATTTCATGATTCTCACATGATCTATGTCGGTTAAAGTTAAAGTTCCCAATGAAGCAATGAGGCCAGCATAAAATGATGCACATGGTGAAATGAATGATACCAAAGGTGTTAGGATAGGATGATCAATAGGTGAGCTAGACTTAAGTAATCACACTAGGTTATTCTTTATCATTGCACAGCGAACTCGATGAACTACATCCTAGGTATAGCTGGTGTTTACACTAGCCTATGAAAGAAATGACATGAAGTATGTATTAATGAATGAAGGAGACTCTACTTTTGCTAAAGAAGTCTCCCTAGTTTAGGTCCCACATGTTGAGCCCACATTTTGGGAAGTCTTAATGTTATGTCCATGATTCTATGTTCTCATGGCATATGAATGAATTATATTAAAGATTCTATGTGCTATATGCGATATTTTATGTGCTATGTGTAAGATGTTATGTGTTGTGTGCAATATTATACGTATGATGATGCATGTTACTCTCATGGCATGACAATCCAATTTCGCAAGTCCACTGACTTTCCAAATCCAAATTTGGAAAGCTCACCAACTTTCCTAATCCCAATATGGCAAGTCCACTGACTTGACATTCCATAATCATGTTGTTAGGAAAGAGATGTTCTTATTCATGCATGTCATTGGTGTGTGCTTGAATATACTCATACTTAGTACAAGTGTGTGCTAAACCCATACAATTCTTCAATTTTAGGTGCAGGCATAGGTGGACGCCAGAGCTTACAGGTTGATGTTGCAGCTATCCGGATGTGGAGCTTTTATCCGAACTTGGTAGGCCCTCGTGCTTTAGAGGATGTCTACCGTTATTATCTAGCTTATATGTAGTCCATAACTAGTGGAGAATGTTCCGCTAGTGTTTCTTTCAACTTTTGTTCAGACTTTGTATTGGTGCCATTTTGGCAAAAATACGTTTCAAAAGATTATGAGTTAATTCTTTCATTTGATCATCTCTTTATTAGATGGTTCATTTGTGAACGCCTATGATGTTAAGTAGTATGTATACATGTATTTTAATAAATAAATAGTTTCAAATTTTCCGCTAAAATTAAACTACATGAAGTAAGGATTACGTATGCAGGCTTTTCTGTGACCTATGAGAGGTCAACGAAGCCGGTCTCGTCTGGGGTCTAGATTTTTATCGTGACATAGGGTGACTTGAGGATTTTGCTTAGTATGGCTAGTGGTATGGTACGCTACCTAGACATTGCACAAGTTGACTCTAAGGGAAGTCCTAGGAAATTGTTCTTAAATAATATGATGATGTGAAAGAATATATTTATGATATATGATGTTACTCTTACATTTATAATGAATATGTTATTGAGTAATATTGTTATATGAAACAAAGCTTTACTTTTGGTCTCCTATCTTATCTACTTGGTTATGTGAGGTTGTGGGGCTTCACATGACCATTGCACTTGTAGGTTGGGGATGGACTCATTGGTAAGTGTTTTGTATGGTATGTTTATATGATTTATTGAATCTGAATTGTTAAACGTGATTTTATGATAAGATGCCTATAATTATAAACATGTTTGATGTCAAAGAAACCCTTATCTTGTAGATTTTTATATGTCTTCGCATGTTTCTAAAGATATGATAAATGATTCTTTTTTATGCATGTCCTTATGTGTTATGTGCATATACCCATACCCAGTACATGTGGCGTATTAACCCCATTACTTCACATTACTACAACAGTTGGTTCCGGCCAATGAAGCTTAAGGATGTCGATTTGAAGAAGCTTGGAACTCTTTCTCCAAGTCTTGATAGGTCCTCATGTCCGGGGATGCTATCTTTCATATTCTAGCTTACGTAGATTTTTTGTAGTTTTAAGAATACGCTATTTCCATTATGTTCTTTGATTTTTTTGTAATAAGACCTATATGGCACATTAACTATTCTTCGCTAAGTTCAGATTTGCACTCTTAGATGGTTTCTATATATGTGAGACGATAGTTTTAGAATATCTTATGTTTTCATAAACCTTAAGTATGAAGTCTAAGAATACTTCATTGGTATATTAAATGTTTTGAATCTTTCCGCAAATTTTAATGATCAATTATGACAAATGCTAAGAGGCTTGTTTGCAATCTCTGAGAGCTTAACGACGTCGGTTGCATTCGGATTCCATAATCCGGGTGTGACAATAATGAATGGTCCAAACTGTGTCGTATCGCGACGTTAAATCAAGTTCTACACGGAAGGTAACCCATTAATGTTATGTACTAAGTAGTAGTTTTGTTTACATTTGAAATTTTAACTCAGTTTCAAATTCTTAGGTGTAGAGTTTTTATTTTCTAAGTTTGTTATTTAGATAGTACTTTAAAAATTATAAAAGAAAAATTAAAAAAGATAAGTCCTTCCACAACCAAAAATAAGGTGTTGGGTGGGAGGCAACCCACCATTATAATGTCATGTTGCTTGGCTTATGTAAAGGTCATATGAGAAGAAAGCACGCAAAAATAGAGAAAATATGTTTAAAACTACAATTTGGGCACAAACCGGGCGCGCACGCCAAGTCTAGGTGACTGCAACCCATTTGAGGGGCACAACTAGTGCAACGCGCCACCATCGCTGCAGAACCTCCACCAAATGTTGATTCTGACACAGGCAAGACGCATCACGCCACTAGGTTGGGCTCAAACTAGGCGCGCCGCACCAGGGGTCAAGTACTTGCGACCCATTTCGAGAGTATTGGCAGCTCATTGTGTCACCCTCTTACTTGGTGAGTACATATTTGCTAAATACCTTAGGAAACTTGTGGGACCCACTTCAACTCCCACATTTTTCTTCCACCTACCTAAATAAACCAACTTACAAAAACCCTTTGTGAACATACTCAAAATGAAAAAGGCATCTAGAGACTCACATGTGTCTTATAACATGACAATCAAGAGTATCACATCCTAAGATAGTCCATTTAAATAGTTTGGAAGTCAACCGTCCAAGAACGAACAAGACGTTCGAAAGTTAGCCTTTAAGTGTACAAATGTGTTCTAGTGTGACTTTGTATGTTTTACGTGTTGTTTGGAGTTCTAATTTTTAAGAGAGGTTCCTAACATATATATGGATGTATATAGGGTCTAAATATTTGGGCACGACTCCCCAAGGATCACCTAAGTTTTCCTTGAGAAGGACCCAAAGGTTGGCCAAAGATTGCCTAGGCAGTGTCCAAATGATTCCCAAGCAAACTACACTCCATGCTTGGATCGACGCCCAACCGATTTTGGGCGTTGCTCCACACATAGGCGTGTGATATCAGCCCCAATATGGGAGCCTCAATCATAAACGACAGAGAAGGAGGACAGCACGTCTGTCAAACGACAACCCGTTCTTTGGCACCGTCGATTGGACCTGCAACACTGCCAAGAGACACGACCAAGCTAGGGGTGAATTAGGCAATTCACACCATGTTTAGACTTAAGAATGGGTTTATTTTACTTATTTTTGGGTGTTCTATGTTGATTAAAAACATAAAACCATATTTTAGAATTCATTCTTCAAATCTAAACCTTCCCTCAAAAATATGAAACCCCCAAAAACCTCCATTGGAGACCAAGCTCAAGATATGGATTCCAAGTGCTTTATTCTCCAAATTTTCATCGCTTCTCTTGTATTAAGTTATGGTAACTCTTTATCAGCTAACCCTTCATCTAAGGAGTTCTTTCAAAGGTTTCGAACATTATTCTAAGGTCAAAATACTATCTTTCAAACTAACCATGGGTTCATTGTCGAATTGATTTCAAAAGAATTTTGATGATGAATATATGATTGATAAAAGGTTTAACATGATTTTAAATCAAATTCCATGAAGAACTGATGATCTCCTTAACACCCTGAATTTATGATATAATGTGGGTCTTGTAATCTTGACTAGATAATTATTCAATTGTGATTAAATTGTGGTATATTGTTTAATCCTAGTCTTATCTATGTCAATTAATTATGAATTTTGGAGAATTGATAAATGATGATCATTACTTGGAGAGTTGGTAAGTTGACCTATTTTCCTTTATTTAGCATAGAATTGATAATGAATTGTGTTTCTTGGTATGGTCCACTTATGGTGGCGGTGATTAGATTCTTGTATATGTTTATGTGTTGTAATCATGGACTTGAAGGCATTACTTGAAAGATGAACTTATATGATGATTTTCAAGTTTTCATGTTATTAAGTTGATTTTAGTCTGTGATCTAGTATCATGTTTTAAGTGTATTGATGATGTGAAGTAGAATGCATATATTGAGGTTAGGGTAAGGTATGATTTATATGGCTAATGATGATGAATACTTTTGTAGCATGACCCCTACCTATGAAATCCCTATATGAATGTGATCATAGAATGCTAAGAGTATTCTCTTCTAGTGTTGAATATGTACTTGCCTCTTATGATGTAATGTGAGTGTGTGTAGTCTATAGTCCTTAATACTCTATATATGTGTGACTTAAGAATTAATGGATATTATACATGTGTTGTAATATTCAAAGGGTGGCCTCCTCAATACCATGTTATTGACATTATGTAATCATGTTCACCAATATACACAAACCTCATGCATATCCATGAATAGGATAGATTCATGGTGACCAAGGAAAGGATAGTTCTCTGATGCACCATTACCTACTACTATGCATGTAAAGTATATGATTAATGAATTATGAGCATGTGTTTCTTAGAGATTTTATGTGGAAGCATTTCTCACATATGTATGCGCATACACATGATTGTATGAATGGTAGAATTATGTTAAAGGACATTCTCACATAAAGTAGGCTTTATGATGAAAGGACATTCTCATCTTAGAAATCTTTAAGCCATATGATGTATGAGAAAGTGATTCCCAACAGCCTACTTAATGAACTAATACTAATAAAAGCTTAAAGATGTTTAGAAATGGATTTTGAGCTCAGCATCGAGTGAAAATAAAAAATGAGAGTGGGGAATTCACGTTTAGTAAGTTCGTCTTCTCACAAGAGAACCTTCACGTTAAGCAAGTTCGGGTTCCCAACATAGATGTTGTCTCATGAAATGGAAACCTCCACGTTAGCAAGTCAGGGTTTCTCATAGAAATCTCCTTGTTCCATAACTATGTGTCCCCATAGGTCTTAGCTTAGTGGATCCACATATATAGCTATTATGTATGGTTCTCCCTTGTCAAGTAGAGCACCTTCTTTCAGTGTATGGTTATATGACATCGGATTCCATGTAATTCACATGGTCTATGTCGGTTATGGCTATGTCTCCCAAAAGTAGGAAATAAATTAAGATAAGAATATGAAATCTAGTCACAACTCCTTCAGAATTTTACTTAGTATAGGTAGTACTATGGACCCTACCCATGCATTTCACAAGTGAACTTTAAGAAAAGATAAAATTAGAGCCTTTATGAAATGAAGACTTATGTTATGTATGATTTGTATGAATGCATGTTAAAATGAATTTGCTATGTCAATAAATGAATTATGATTATGCATGTGAATTGCACTTATGGCTTCCAATCGGTTTACATAGTATATGTGGGGGTATGGGACTCCATGTGTACATTGCACAATTAATCTTGTCAAGGGGTTATGAGGGTGGTTTAGCTATGATATGAACTAAATGAGTTTTGACTAAGATGTAATGAATGAAAGAGTTCTCATGTGACCATTAATGAAATATGTTGGTCTTATGTCAAAGGTGCATGTGTGGTATGTTATTGAATGTGATGTGCCCACTTCTAGGGTGACTTCTTACGAACACTTGGTGTAAGTATTAGTATGGGATGCTACCTACACATTGCACTAGTGTGATTTGGAGGTTGTCTTAGGTGATGGTTCTTATATGAAGGTTAGGTTTTATGTTGTACTTATGTCTTTATGGATATATGTTGTTGTGTTGATGAAGAATATTTATGAAAAACCATCTTGGGTGACCTTAAGGTTATACAATGTACTAAGTACCACTTGAGGGTTGCTTAAGAGAAGAAGTTAAGGTAAAAGAGAGTTAATGTGATGTATGTATTGTATCTGCCTCAAAATGTGATAAGTGGGTTTATGTTTTATTATGAATAGTGTACATTTCTATATGAAATTATATGATTCTTATTGTAGTAATGTTTATGAAGTTTACTAAAAAGACATGATGCATGATTTCTAAATAAATGTCCTCATTAAATGCCTGTTTTTGCATGATTCTCATACTTAGTGCATTCTTGTCCTAATACCATTCTTCTTCATATTTTTACACAAAGTGTAGGTGGTGATGTCTAGAGGATGTCTCCTAAGTGAAGAGCTTGGATATATCTCCCAAGTTGAAAGAAAGGGATCCTTAATATTTAAGGATTTCCTATGTCAAAGATGCTCTTTAAGTTTTTGCAATAGCTTAGATTATTATTTTATGTTGTTAAGGGTTGTGTCACTATTCTATTCTATTTTATGTTGTAATATCTTAGATATATGAAGTGATGTTCTAGCATATGATGTGCTATGAAAAATTTTAATTTTTTTTGTGAAATTTATATTTCTATGCAATAAAAGTGTCTAAGGGCTTGTACAAGACCTCCGAAAGGTCAAGTACGCCGAGTTACTTCTAGGGGGTGCTACTCGGTCGTGTCATCCTTTCTCTCTCAACATGTTTCCATCTCTAATTCCTCTCCCAAATCCTAATTTTTCTTCTTCTTTTCCAAACGTCTAAAACCCATATAAATCAACCACCCATTAACCCACCCCCAGTTTTTCATCCAATGTTTTTTCTCTTTTCTTTAATTCTCACATTGTTGGTTATCAAAAAAGGCTCCTAAGGATAAAAATGTTGCTAATAGTTCAAGAAATAAGAGTAGTTGAAAGGGAATGGCTTCCGGAAGTTCTAGTCGGGAACCCACCAATTTTCCACCCCAAATATTCGGTGAGCAAGCGGTAATGCACTATGGTAAGGATTGGTATGTCTACCAACAAGAATCCAAGTAATTAGGAGATAAGTATGTTTATGAGAAGCAATTGCTCCACAAATTTCCTCACACATTCATGCAAAGATAAATTCTTTGGGACTTCAATATTTCTTTATAGATCAAGGTGAGTGCAACTTAAGTTTATTTCATGAATTTATGCAAATTGGAATACTCAACGTGTTGAGATAAACAAGGGTTCATTAGAGATAGTTGGGTGCGACTTTTGTTGAAGCATTGAATGATTCTAGAAAGGAAAATTATTTAAAGATTAACCACGACGTTGGGAGCAAGATCCAGGCACGGCGCCCTAGTACCACTGGCACATTAAGGTCACGATGCGCCAAGTCATCCTTGATGAGGCAACTTATCGGCGCACTGCCAGTGTTGTCAGGTGTAAATCAAGCGCGGTGCTCCAGTTCTATGTGGAGCTTTGGGGAAAGTTGATTTAAAAATGACTCATAGTTGAATTAGAATTCGACTCTATTGTTCGTACCAATTATAAATAGACCCTTGGGGATTCATTGTTAGTGTTCGAATTTTTAATTGGTGTCACAACCAGCATGTACACCCTAGAAGTTAGGTCATTCTTAGGTCGCAACACGGCGTAGTTGACCTCTCGGAGGTCTTGTGCAAGCCTCTTAGACATCTTTCATTGCATATATACGAAAACTAGTGCGGAATTATTACTTTTCTTGTAAAACATAACGTGGAATCACTTCATAAGACTTCTAACATATGTCTAAAAACCCATCTATGACATCATGAGTACAATAATCTTTGGTCACAGCCCATAAACTCTAAACATGAAAAGAACATAAAAGACAATGTAGTAGTGATGTCCTCGGATGCTATGAGGACTCGCCATTCTTCTTTCCATGCAAGCCTTGAAAAAATCTACCGTTGAAAGTAACTTAATATCCTTAAACCCGAAATAGACAATATGTAGGCAATATGAGTTAGTACGATAAGTACTAAGTATGGAAACTATCACACCAAACATAATATACCTCAAAGGAACGTCAACAATAGACAAAATCATGAGAGATAAATACATAAGTATATCATGAATATCAAAAGCATATGAAAGCATCATAAAACATATAAGATTTCATACTTAAATCATTGTCCTTCTTACTCAAATGAACTACCTCATAAGCCACCTCCATGTATACTAGTGCAAGGCTAAGGTAGCATCCCATACTACTACCAAAGCTAAGTACATATCTTTGGTCATTCTTGATCATAGTCCACATTCATAATTAATATCTAGGTTCATCATTTCTTATGATAACTATGCCCCTAGGTAACCTCAAAGCACACTTGTGCAATGCATGTGAAGCATCACATACTACCTCAAACGCTAAGCATAGCTTGAGGTCACCCTCTCTTGGTTCACGTCATATTAGGAGTCTCTAGTAGTCCTACTTCATCTTTTAAAGGAACCATCATCATAAGTCAACCATGTCATGGAATGGAACTATAGTCACTATCCATGCTAAGCATACATCATGTAGGGTTCATATCTTAGGTGGCTTCAAGTCATATTTGTGGCATGTATAGATGGCATCCCATACTACCATCTATACTAAGTACTCCTCTATACTAACCTAGTCCAAGTTAACTTATCTTGCATTATTTTCTATTGAGCTCAACTTTCTACCAAAATAGACCTACTACTATGGAAAGCATCTCATCATACTATCGAAGCTAACTAAGGAAGGATACAACCATCCTAACCACCATGCCACCAATCATGTATATGCAATCTAATAATAGGGGATCATGAATCCTCAACCTAATCTACCATGAGAAACGTATCTCAAGCCATTCTATGAAATACACCTTACATGCAAATCAGGCTACCATTAGGAGAGTATGGGCATTTCTCCTAAAGCTACCATGAAATACTTTTGGCCAAACCAAGTCAAGCTAACATGATCAAGTATCCTTACAACACAAGACCAAGCTAATCATGGGAGAGATTGATTCATCTATCCAAAGATAATGTGAGAACCACCATTCCCAAGCTACCATGATCAAGCATCCTTGCATTACATGACTAAGCTAAACATGAGAGAGCTTACTTCCTCCATCTCAAGCTATCATGAGGTTCATCACCAAAAGATACCATGAGTAATCCAAGATTCCATGATATTTCAACATCTCAAGCTACCATGAGTATCTATCCCAAACTTCCATGAGATTTCAACATCTCAAGCTACCATGAGTATTTCGACTCAAGCCTCCTTGAGATTTAACATCTCAAGCTACCCTTCAGATCTTAATATCTCAAGCTATCATGAGTATTTGAACTCAAGATACCATGTCCTTGGTGTTGTCTCACCTAGTCTACTACAAAAGAAGTGACCATACAACTCATCTTCAAGCTAATCTTAGTCTACCATGCATTGATTCATTTTAGGTTCTTAAGTTAACCTAGGGTTCATCTATTGTAAGAACTTGCTTCTCCTAATCATGTTCATGTCTAATTTAGAAGAAAACATCATCATAATCTCTTCATAATGACTTTACCCTCAAATCCCTAGCCTCAATTTCATAACAGCCTACAATTGATTGTTATCTTTAATTCATTATGATCTATGTTCTTATCAAGCTTACTTCATTCAATTTGATCATTAGAAGGTAAGTCTAGGCATACATGATTACATAGGTTAAATTCAAGCTTTAAAATTCAAGACCAACCTATATCAATTAGGTCTAGTTCAATTCATATCTAGGTGATTCAAATATGATCAAATAGTATAGAATACAATTGAATTAAGAAGATCAACATAAACCTTTATCTAGCCTCTAATGGGCTAAGATAACCATGATCACCTTCAAATTTTCAATTACTATAATTCACCATGAAAACTTAATTAAAACATAATATAATCATCACATAAACATCATTAAATGTTACCCACTATATTGGGATCACAATCAAGTCTTACCCACAATACAATTACAACCCTCTCTAGAATGGGGTTCTTCGGATTCACAATTGAAGGGAAAATAGGGGGTCTTCATGGACGAAAGAATCCATGAATGAATAAGATCCACATACCTCAGATTAGATTCTTAAACCCATCTTGAAACCTTGGTTAATTCGTCCTAAAGAATCGTCCAGTTTCTCTTCTTCTTCAATGGTAATTGTAGGAGAATTTTGGGAGAGAAAGGTTTTGATTTGGCGTCTAGGGTGTTATTGGCTATTGTACTGCTTAAATACTCTTCAAATACCTAAAATAACCTCCAATAATTAATTCCTAAAGTGCCAAAAAGACCCCTGTAACTATTGGACTATTTAACCATTTCTAATTTGACTTAAAAACGATGCAACCAAATCTCAGAGTTTACTACGCATCGCGGAGACAATTTTGATTGTTGGTTCTAGAAATTTTTGGGACAGAATGGTTCGTGACGGCCCCGCGTCACGGATAAGATTTTCGCCCTTCAATTGCGGCTACGCATCGCAACAATCTTCACTTCTAGGTTACCTGGCAGCTTCGATCGCCCATGTTTGGGTCCTCTTTGGGAACCCTTAGGCTGCTTCCCGGGGCATCGTTCTCAAACGTTTCGATCCTCTACATGTCTGTCTATGTATTGAAACCCACAATACTCAATTTAACCTTCAAGCCATACCCCAAAACCCCACTACAAAACACTACGACACACTAGTTCAACTTCGACTAGCTTTTTGACGTTGTTGGACGTTTGACCTCCAAACACTTTCAAAATTTATATACTGACTCTTAACACTATTTTAAGTAATATTAGGACCTTATAAACTCATGAAACTCATGTTATGCTCTAGCTACACCTAAATAACATTTGAGGTGTTACAATTGGTGTGCAAGAGCAATAATTCAAGTTTGTAATAGGTTTTGATCGTCTTACTCTTCAATTTTCCGAAAATCACATGAACAATTGTATTTTGTGGTTTTCTAATAGTATGAGTGGCTAAATGCCCTTGTTCTGGGGTTGTTTCTATGAATCATTTGTTGAATATAATTGGTTTACGAATTAATTTTTCGATTGTCAATACAAGTTACTACTATATTATTATTTTACTTTTTTAAGCTTGATCACCATAATATAAACAGTGTCTAATCTTAAAATCGAGAGAGATGGAATTAGATAGACCATATATTATAGATAGCTCGTTCCACCCATTAATTAAATTGAGGTCATTAACCTTCAGGAATGACGCCAAGACGAACATCTTGCTTTGTTATGAAACAGGATGAAATATAAATGCTCGTTAGTTCGGCTATATATCCCCGCTCAATAATGTAGTAAGATAGCTAATTGGGGTAGGCGACAATAGGTGTGTAGTCTAGATCATATAATCAACCCTAACCAGTAACTTGACCACTTAATTAAGCTCTAAGCAAACAATACGATACACGAGATTCAATACATGTTGTAGCCCTATTACTTTCTTAAAACATCATCTTGAAGGTGTTAACATTTAGTTACGTTTATTTATTTTATAATTAGTCGTAGTTAAAAATCAATAATCAACTCTTGAAATAGTTATCTTTTACTTTTAATTGTAGAATTAAGTGTTAAATATATATTGATCATAAGTCCCTTGGGAACAATAACTCATTTAATAAAGAATCCATATTACTTGCACGATTACGTACAATTGAGTGTATATTTGGGAGCAACAATTTTTTTGCGCTGCTGCCAGGGAATTAGAAATTAACTATTCGTCTAGGTTATACTTTTTTATTTTTATTTAGTTAAATTTTATTTTACTTTAGATAGTTTTTCTAAACAATTAATTTTTTTTCTTCTTTATTTGATTAATTTGGTACTTATTGATATGGATGATTGGGATATATCGTTGTTGGGTGATGAATGTCCTTTATGTCATATATGCGGTCGTCAATATATTCATTGGAATGATTGTCCGAAATCTGATTCCCTTCCCCCCAAACCCTATTATGATTCTTATGTTATTTGTGATTTTGGTAGAGGCGATGAAGTGGAGAATGAAAAACAAGTTTCACCTATGGAATGTACGAATATGTTGGACAAAGTTAATTCAAAAATCACTAGACAAATAATTGAATGCACAGAAAGTCACAAAGAAATCAAGAAATTTGTGTATGAGATTGATGCTATTCAATTAGAAATTACAGTTTTAGCTTAATTAGAAGACATTGCAGCCGTACAAAGCAAAAGCAGAGATAGTGAGAAACTATTGGCTACAAGAACAAACTAAACTTCTAAAGTTTCACGAGTATATCTGTGATGGTGTGACATATATGACAACCCAACTAATTGAAGGAAGAGTTGAGCTAACACAAAATATATATCAATTTCGTTCAGATATTCATGACTTTGAGGCTCACTTGAACAAAAAGATTGAGGTGTATGATTCTCAATTACCAATTGTACTAAATAATGACCCACTAGTGGAGCAACAATTCCAACCATTCATCTATACATTATTCCATAATATCGATGCTGAGAAACAGTACAAAAAGGAGGAAGTTGTAAATAATGCTGCTTTGGAGTTGAGGTAACTTGAATCTCATTCAAAACTCTTTTATGTAATATCTGAACTAATGGGTGACTGTATATATGAGAAACAAGGCCCTTACATTCTAAAGTTTTTTAGCCCACGTAGACAAAATGACATTCCTTACCTAAGGGCCAAGAAGTGCATGATGCGACATAAATTACTTGGCTCATTTATCTTTATACCACCTCCATTTAGAGAAGCAAAAAAATAAATGCAAAGTTAGGGGTAAAATTCATAAGTTCAAAGTCAAAAGAAAAGTGGTAAGATTATTTGTTTCGTGTCTCGACGTTAAATTAAGCTCTTAATGGGAGGCAACCCAATTTATAGTATGACTTCTTTTTTTAATATTTTAATATTTTTATGTCATTTTTTTGTGTTTTTTTTTACAGGTTTTGGAGAATTCTGAGTATCCGAAATTTTGAGCTAAGAGCACTTTGTACTTAAGTGTGGTGTGCGTACGGTCCTTGATGAAAATAAAGAGAACATGTTATTAGCTAGGTATAAAGGCCTCATGGAGTTTTCCTAAGCCTTGTGTTGAATAATATATGATGCTTTAGAGACACAACATCTTTTCAAGTGCGGAGTAGAAGACTTAATTCCTAATTTTTACTGTTTTATTGAGTCTTTTTTTTCCTTTAGGATGGGTTCCTTGATTTTGTTTTAGTCCCTTTGAACCGAGTGTCTTTTATATTTCTAGGAATATGTTTTCTTTGATTTTTTTTCTTTTTTTTAGACAAAAGAAAAACCCTTTTGAGTGGTGTGATACCTGCTATTTAGGTCTAATTTTTTAGTAGTACTTTTTTGTGAATGCTTGATGAAAAAAATGTGAACTCTTTGACACCTTAGCTCATGGTCGTGACTTTCTACATAAATTATTCTATTTTGTAGTTTGTTATGATCCAATCTCTCATAGAAGTTTAATTGATCCATCTTGATTGATATTTGTTTCATGTGTGGTGAGAATTTGTTTATTTATATTTTGCATCTTAGTCTAGAACTTGCCCTGCATGATATTGAAGCAAAATAATAAGTGTTGCTTGCTGACACCCATTTTGGCCTTCTACAATATAAATTAATCATCGAGCTTCTTAATTTCCAAACAATTAGAAGTAATTAACTTTAAAATATTAAATATTTTCGTCATATTAAGTAATTTTGTCATTTTTATAATTTTTTAAAATAATTCATATTCTATATAGTTTTGTATAAATTTATTATATTAATATTTGAAATCATTTCAAAAAGATTTTCGCTTCTCTTAAATATTTGTTTAAATATTTTAGCTAATTTATAGTTTATGTTTTGAGTAATTAGTCCATAATTAAGTTAATTATTTTATTTTGTTTGTGTTGTTTTACTTTAAATAAAATTTTTTTGTGTTGTGGTCATCTATTTTATTAATCAAATATTGGTCAAATTTACATCCTCAATTAAGTTAAATCGTTTTTCCTTAAAAAATGTGTTATTTAACGCTTCATTACACATTCTTACTCATTCTAAAATTGTCTTAAATTAAGTATTTTTCTCCAATAAATTTTAAATGTGGTTTTTCTTCACCTTTGTCACTTTCTCCAAAAAGTTAGTCAGAACTTTATTTATTTTTTATTTCTTTAATTAATAGTCTGACCTATATTGATTCAAATTGTTATTTCTCAGTTTCAAATGAATTATATATGATTAATTTGGTTTTGTCAAAATTCTATTCACTTGCTTTTTAACTTAAATATTTTATTTTAGGTCTCTTTCTATAAAAAAAAAAATACATAAAATTTGTCATTTATTTAATGTATTTGTTCAAGTTAGTCGAATATCATAAATTAATATTATTATTTATATATATTAAATCATTTTCCTAAATAATAGTCAAAAAATATTTACCTAAGTCATAGGATAATCATGTGTTAGCGAGCGCTTCAAATGCTTAAGGATTTTATCTGTTAAAATCTTTTAAATCATGTTTTTTAAATTTCATTAAAAAAATTAAGTGGCGACTCTTTCTAAGTATTTTTCTCAAATTGTTTTATACTTGGAACATTACAAAAAATGATTTTTTTTCTAAAGATATTAAAATTACGGCATAAATAAATGGTGACTCTATCGGGGATTTAATAGGTCCATAACAGACTTAGGTTAATTATTAATGTTTTTAACATATCAAACTGTTTATTTGTTACTTCTTTATATAAATTTTGTATTTATTACATCTTTATAAACTGTCATTCCGTTCATACTTCCTCAAATTCTGAAAAATTCACACAATAACACTTACCTATGAGGTGTATTTTGCGCACCCGCAAATTTCTATCAAAATCCCAAAAGTTAGGAGAGTTGGCATATGCGTGGGGTATCCGGATCTTTTTTTGTGTGACCGCGTAGCCTCCTCACTCAAGTCGTCCACTCGGAAACCTTGTGTTTAGTAAGTCAAGTTTTAGAAAACATAAGATAGAGCTAAGACACCCCCTCAATTTAAGTCATGTATGCATATACCTTAGGTGGATCAGTCATGAGTATCAATTCCACGTTTAAGAAGTCCACCCTTATATCGACGGGTTTCATGACCCAATGACCAAAGAACATGTTTTGTGCAACGTGATAATGAGAGATGGATCCAAGCCTAAATTTCACATAGTGAGTTTGGAAATTATATGTTCATTTTATTTTGACTTGTAGGATGGATTCAATTCCCCAAGTGCCCCAAATCAGGATAGTTGAGGGTTCCCCATACAAATTGAAGACCTAGTGGGAAAATCACTCCAAGTGAAAAACTAGCAATTGCAAGAAGGTTACAGTGCCTCCCTATGCTATTCAAGGTTAACCCAGCAAAATATGTGATAAGAGAGTTGATTCCATTTTGGGATCCAAACCGTGCTGTTTTCGGGTTCAAGGACTTCGAACTAACACCTACATTACAGGAAATCTATTATTTCAGAAGTTTGAAGTATCGAGGAAAAGGTCAAATTACACCACACAATCAACCAGAAATTTCTTCGCTACTTAGGACTAAAAATGAAAGAAAACTTTGATGCTTCAAACATAATTGGGTTTCTCTAGATTACTTATATGAAAGGTATGGACGCTCAGATAGTTACAAATTGCTTAGGAAATAATTCTCTTGCACTCATGTTCATTGGCAAGCTAGACGTCCTATCGCATTTGTTGTCGCTTTACTATGGACTTTAGTGTTTCCATGAGAACATGAGCGCCTGCATATGTTTTCTGGCTTGTGTACTTTTTCAAGGTATTAATTTCGAAGAACTCACTCTAGTTCCCATGATTTTAGCAAAAATATTTCAATCTCTTGGGAAAGGTAAAAGAAGGAAAGCAAACTTCTTTGATGGTTGCAATCTTCTTTTACAAATGTAGGCAATGGAACATTTTCAAAAGTATAAAAATATGGATGACATATGCTTTAGCAACATAAATCATCTTGAAAGTTTTTACAACATGATGAAAAGGTTTGTGTCTTTGCTTGGTACTAATGACTAGTATGGATATCTAGCCTCCCACACTAGTAACTCAAACTCAATGGAAATATCCATTACTTTTACGTTTTCTGGCATATATCAGATGTAGGAGTTTCTACTATACCGAGCTTATTGAGTTGAAAGGTCTCCAACAATATGCTCATGTGCACGTGCTTCAACAGTTTGGTCAAGCACAAGTAATCCCTCTTCGAGAAAACATGAGGGTTTCTAAAATTTCCTTCGGACCAAACTTCGAAGTCCCTAGAGCCATAGATGTTATTCATGAATGTAACAAAATTCTCACGATGGATAGAGGAAACGGTATAAAAAGAGATTCCAGAATGTCATGTGTGGCTTTGAAAAAATCCAAATTGCATGAGTCAAGAAGGAGAACAAGGTTTTGAGGATATTAAGATGACGATCTAGATAAGGCATTCTCATCTTGGAACCAAAGAGGTAACTCCTGAAATGTGGGATCAAATGGGAAACATAATGCAATATTTTGATAATACGGGAGCAGGGCCTAACAACGTGGGAGCGTCATTATCACTTCCTCCACCAGCGTGATTGATAACAATATTTAAGTTGAGTCTTAGATTTGTCTCTATTTTGTGTCATTTTATGTATTTTTTGCTTATTCTCTCTTTGTTGTACCATTTTATTGGTATTTAATTAATATTTGATCTTTGTTTCCCAAACTCGACCGGCAACAAATTAATAGCTTGAATCAGTCTATCATAATAACATTATGTTTGATGTTTAGGCCTACCTTTGGCATAAAAAGGTCACAAATCTAGGGTGTGATATAAATTGTTTGTGTGTTGTTTGACATAATTGTTACATATTGTGATGGGTCATTTTGTCTAAAGAAAAATTAATCCATTCTTGTTGCTACAGAATTCTAAGCATATATTAAAATTCACAACGAAAAATTCCATTCCAATTATTCTTCAACTATTGTTCGAGTTTCTAATAAATATATTAATGATTTACTCAAAAAATCTCCTAAATATTTATTCATCCATCACAGGAAAGTCGATTTGCTAGAATGTTTTAAAAAGACGTCAACACACCAATCCCACCCATTACTTTGGTTAGTGACGGAAAAACTAAAGAGTCAATGTTCAAAAAAATTATGGAGACTAAAGAGAGGATAGTTGTAGCCAAAAGGAGAGAGAATTATAGAGGTTGACATGGAAACAACCTCAGTGAACAGAAAGACTGCAAAAATTTATCAAGAGATAATTAATATCACTAAAGCGTCTGCAAGGATCCCCAAAATTGAATGGGACATTAAGAAGCTAAATTTTGGGAATGCTTCCTCCATGAGGGGAAAAGGGAATACAAAAGAAGTTTCAAATGATGAGACCACTGGATCGTCACCCTATGGTTGAAGAGGAAAGAAGTTTTGGGGGTAGATTTAGGTTCATGCAACTCATATCTCAGGTTTGTTACTTTGTTCTTAACTTTGTTTGTAATCAAGAACTATGCGAGACTTGAGCCCATAGGGGGGTACGTAGGAAGCTCTTTTCGAGCCTAGTCTTTCTATCAATTACGGAAGGGGTATGTTTAAGTTATCTTATGTAACTAGAACTACATTGGGCCTGATTTCTTTAGTTGATACGTACGCGACCTACTTAAGGATAGGTCCCTGTGTTTTCAATTTTTATCCTCCCTTATTAGTGAAAGATTCTTAAAATTTTCACCTAAAAAAGAATATGAGTGGAAGAAATTGACAATATTATATGCAAGTCGACCTTCCCAATTCAATCACAAAAATATTTCTTCTCATTTGAGTTCCCCCGTTCACCCAAAATATTTTCGTGGATTTGTCTGCTTCAAGTGAAGTGACACTTGTGTTTATCTTATTGTCAACTTATTAGCAAATCTCATTAAAAACAAAAATTGACATATATGTCTTTTGAGTTGTTCTTCTATACATGTAAAGACTAATATGTGTTGAAATCAAACTGGCCTACCATCCCTACTTTACAAGATCTAAAGCAATCATACCATTCTTCCCTGATCATTCTTTTGATAAAGACAAAAGCAAAATGACTGGTACTTCTAAAGATACGGGAATAGTGGATGTGACCTAAGAATTGCTGAAATCACTAATCAGAGTGAGTGGATCTTTGAGATAATGCAACGAACTGCACACATGTAGAAAGAGCTTCAACAAACCAAATATCTAGCCAAATTGGCTATTGCATTGAATGAATTACCCCTCAAAACTAGAGGACCTCCTTCTCTTGTTCCATCACTAAGTTCTCCATTAACCAACTATTTCCCTACGTACTCCACATG
The DNA here is from genome assembly GCF_001406875.1 of Solanum pennellii. Classification (NCBI taxonomy): domain Eukaryota; kingdom Viridiplantae; phylum Streptophyta; class Magnoliopsida; order Solanales; family Solanaceae; genus Solanum; species Solanum pennellii. The sequence continues at coordinate 41,733,897 of NC_028643.1, read as the reverse complement.
ACCCATCACTTCCATTCCTAATCCTTCTACCATTGACTTAACTGTATCCAACGTTCCTTATACCAACACTTCCCACCAAACACCACAACATCTACCAAATCAGAACTAAGCACCTTACATTAATCACTCCCAAAAATTCATACCGACCTACCAAATCCCAGCCCCAGTCTCTTATAATCCACTTGTTTTGACTAGCGAGCATTCCTACACTCCTTAACATTCGAATCTCCACCAGCATATACAATCCCTGAACTGTCTTAGTTTTCCTGCATAATCGGAGTTGGATCATTGTGAAGAAATGGAGAAGGAGTGGAGGTTGAGAGAAGAAAATCATGAACAAGAAATGAATGTCATGAAGGAGTCCATCATAAAAGCGGATAAAAGTGTTCAATCTTCGAGGAAAATTACAACGCTTGAGTATGAGGAACTTTGCATGCACCCTGACTTGGAAATGCCTGAAGGTTAGAAAATTCCATAATTTGAGACCTTCATAGGTATTGTGTACCCCATGGATCACCTACAAGCTTACTGTGACAAACCAGTGAGTATCGGGAAAAATGATACATTGATTATGAGGTTTTTTAGTCAAGGGCTCAATGGGTATGGGTTATAATTGTTCACATATCAAGAATAATGTCATTGGTCTACATGGGGCCTCAGGACAAATATTTTTTGGAAGGACTCTAGTTTAATGTTTTTGTTTTCCCTGACAAATACTATTTGGAAAAAATCAAACAAAAGACCACGGAGGAATATTATGAATATGTGTGCCGCTGGGGGAAAGAAGTCGCAAAGGTACAACTTGTGATGGATTAAAGCACCTTTTATTCTATCTCATGATCCTGAGTATTATGAAAGGATGTTGCCCATGATGGGACAAAAGTTCATGGAGCTGATCAGAATGGTAGAAGCAATAGAGAATGGCCTCAAATCTAGAAAGGTAACAAGTCTCATTGCTCTGCAGGCCGCCAACAAATTCTCACCATCTGTGGCCACAGGATTCGCTAGGAATACTAAAGAAGATGTCTCTACCATATCTTTAAGACTTAGGCCAAAGACAGAAAGGTCTTTTGCATCTGGTTTTTCCATTGGAAATTCCAACCAATTCCCCACCTCAAATATTTACCTGGCATCTCCGCAAGATCCAATCCATATCTACTATGCACAATAAAACTAGCAACCATCCCTGCCTATCTACCAAATTCAACCATCAACCTACCAAAATACATTACCAAATCACAAATCCAATGCACCAGTCTACAAAAATCTTGGACAAAACAACCCAAATGCCAACAATCTACCCCGCCTCAACCTCAAAAGAAGGCCTCCCAGAGTTTTCACTCCTTTGGCAGAAACACTCACCGAACTCTGTGAATGTCTAAGAGCAACAGGATTCATCCAACTAGTAGATGAAATGAAAACTAATCCCACAACAAAGTTCTTTTGAGTGAATAAACGATGTGCCTACCATTATATAGGGGAAGGACATGATACAAAGAGATGTATCAATCTAAAACATAAGATTAAAGACTTGATCGATAATAGAGTCATCACTTTCCAGGCCCCTACCCCTTATGTGAACCTTAACCCATTGTCGAATTATGGGGTAGCGATAATCGACATAATTGAAAAAGACGAAGATTAGGCGAAGCAAATGGCAACTCATTTATACCAACGACGGACTCATTAACCATAAAGGTTCGTCCAAATCTTGTTGTAATAATTTCACCTCATCTCCCATTCATTTGGGCAAAGAAAAGAACCAATAAGTGGCCCAAACAAAAGTTTGTTGTCCAGGCGGCTAAAGTTCAAGGGATGACACGTTCTAGAAGATGCTATGTCCCATAAGAGTTATCTCACAAGATACGAAGAAAGGAGAACCAAAAAAGTCCTATCACAGAAGGTGAGGCCGAAGAGTTTGGCGAAAAATGCAGCCTAAAGAATGTCCTATTGTCAAGCATTTGGAGAAGACTCTAGCTCAAATTCCCATTTGGGCTCTATTAATGATTTCTGAGTACCATCGAAAAGCATTGCTGAAGGTACTTGATGAAGAGTATGGACCAAATGGAACAAGTGGTGAGAATATGGCCACTATGATAAGTCATGCCATTGGGAGTCATCAAATCTCTTTCCGAGAAGAGGTGTTGCTACTTGAAGAAGTGATACACAATCGTGCCTTGTATATGATCCTTAACTACAGGGACAAGTTTGTAGCTCGAGTATTGATTGATAATGGCTCAGGATTCAATATATACCCATTATCGACCCTTACTCAAATGAATTATGATGTTGGAAAAATCAATCAAAATTGCATAAATGCTACAATGTTTGATGGTGCGCAAAGAGAGACTATGCGGGAGGTAGACTTATGTATCTAAATGGGGTTGCATAATTTGTCACTAAGTTTCAGGTAATGGGTTTATCGACAAGCTACTACTTATTGCCCTGAAGACCATGGATCCATATTGTTGGAGCAGTTCTATCAACACTACATTAACTTTTTAAGTTCATCTGAGAGGATCATGAAATTGTCATCTATGGTTAAAGGAGTGATCGTAGTTACCATGGTTTCTCTATACCAGTTATTGCAGATTTTTCTCAAGGTACTGACTTTCACATGGTGGAAATGACGAATTATGCGTTTTAAGATACAACGCCACAAGTACCAATGTCACTAGCGTATAAAATGCTAGCCACAACTATTGTAAGAAGCGGTTGTAATCATGGGCATGGGTTGGGCAAGAATTTGGATGGCATATCCGAACCTCTTCCTATCCCGCTTCAAAATTTATACTTTGACGTCAATTATACCCCAACAGAGAAAGATATGGTTGAAGCAAAAACAAAGAAGAAGCATGATTGTGATATACCGAAGCCTATTCTAGAATTGTACCAATCATTCGTTCCTAAAGACTCAGATCCTGAGATTGATGGTCTAGTGGAAAAGATGGGAATACTATTTGATGAAGAAGATACTGTTATCATCGACAGAATGCACCACAACATCCATCAACCGAGATGTCGAACCTGAAAAGATGCTACGGAATTGGATGGTCACTCCACTTAAGACACATGAAATGGCTTGATAGACAAATACAAGATTTGGAGTTTTATTTTTGAAAATTTGTGTTTTTCGATGAGGCCCGAAATTACCATTTATGTCTCTTTATTTTTCATCGTAATGTTTAAAAAGAAAATGACTCATGAGTCATGACCAAAGTTTGTACGCCTTTTTAATATCCCGATGAAATCCTTGTTTATTTTAAATTGATTTTCCATCTTTGTGAATTATTCTCTAATATATACATTTAAACTCTTTCTATCTAATATGGTTGATTTATTATTCTTTTCAGTATAATGAATCTAAACCTGTCAATGTCATGATATGTCACGAACACGGTGAACCGAGCGAGGTTAATGATGATGAATGTGAAGAATATGACGAGGAAACTATGATGGTGGAGCACCCAATTGGGGACTTGAGGCAACTTGAAAATGATAAAAAAGAACCAACCTGGATGAGATAGAGATAGTAAACTTGGGAGATGACAAGTTAGTTAGAGAAACCTGAGTCAGTATCCATTTGAAAGAACTAACAGAATTGGTTAAGTTACTCAGACAATACATTCATATGTTTGCCTGGTCTTACGATGATATGCCAGGGTTAAGCACTAATATTGTTTCCCTTTAGCTTCCTATAAATTCAGAGTATTATCTAGTAAAGAAGAAAACCAAAAAGTTAAATCCAGAACTGAGTTTAAGGATAAATGAAGAAATCATGAAGCAAATTGAATCAAAGGTCGTCGAAGTGACCAAGTATTCCACTTGGCCAGCTAACATTTTTCCAGTGGAAAAGAAAGATGGAAAAATTAGGATATGTATGGATTATCGGGATCTCAACAAAGCGATTCCAAAAGATAATTTTCCCTTGCCAAATATCAACATACTCATTGACAATTTTTCTAAGCATGAGCTACAATCTTGTGTGGATTGCATTGCGGGATACCACCATATTTTAATGGATGAAAAAGATACAAAATAACAAGATTTATCACACCTTGGGCAGTGTACCATTACCAAATGATGTTGTTCGGCCTCAAGAATGCAGGATCCACTTACATGAGAGTTATGAACACCATTTTTCATGATATTATCCACAAAGAAATTGAGGTGTATGTGGACTATGTCATCATGAAATCCCGCAAGAGTTCGGATCATCTGATGCACATGGAAAAGTTCTTTGACAGGTTATGTAGGTATGCTTTGAAGTTTAACCCATCCTAATGTGAATTTGGAGTACCTGCGGGGAAGTTACTAGGATTCATAGTTATCAGAATAGGTATCAAGCTTCATCCTTCCAAGATCAAGGCAATTCAAGACTTGCCTCCCATAAATACTTAGAAGGAATTAATGAGTTTTCTAGGGAGATTGAATTACATTAGTCGATTCATGTCTCAATCAATGGTGATTTGTGAGCCCATATTCAAGTTGCTAAGAAAGGACGCGCCAACCAAATGGACCAAAGAATATCAAGAGGCTTTTGATACCAGCAAGTGTTACCTTTCAAATCCACCTGTATTGGTGCCGCTACGGCAGCCAGTCCTTTGATATTGTATTTATCTGTCTCTGACATGGATAACATGATGAGACCGGAAGAAAGGAGAGAGTTATATACTATTTGAGCAAGAAGTTCATATCCTATGAGGATCGTCACACCCTTCTAGAGAGAACTTGTTATACTTTGACTTGTGTTGCTCAAAAATTGAGACAGTATGTGTCGTCTTATACAACACATATCATTTCGAGAATGGAACCGCTCAAATACATATTTTGAAAGCAATGTCCAACAGGAAAACTAGCAAGTAGAAAATGTTGTTGAGTGAGTTTGACATTGTGTGCATGAATAAAAAGCAATCAAGGAGAAATCATTGGCCAATCACCTTGCTGAAAATCCAGTAGAAGAAGGATAAGAACCTCTTAGAATATATTTCCCAGATGAAAAAGTATTGTTTGTAGGGGAAGACTTATCAGAATCATATCCTGGGTGGATAATGTTCTTTGATGGAAGAGTGAACTCTAGAGGATAAGGAACTGGAGTAGTGTTGATATCTGAATGAAGGCAACATTTTCAAGCAACAGCAAGGCTTAGATTTCGATGCACTAATAACATAGATGAGCACGAAGCGTGTATTCTTGGCATCAGAATGGCTCTTGACATGAATGTTAAAGAATTACTTATAATTGGTGATTCATACTTGTTGATTCATAAAGTTCAAGGAAAATGGGCCGTAAAGAATCCTAAAATCTTAACTTACATACAACTTGATCGGAGGTTATGCCAAAGATATAGGAAGATCGAGTTCATACATACCCCAAGAATACAGAACGATTTTGTCAATGCCCATGCAACAATATCATCCATGATACAACACCCAGAACAGAGTTACATTTACTCACTTGATATAGGTTTAACAACCAGAACATTGTTCACATGTGGAAGAGGAACCGAATTGAAATCATTGGTATATCGATGTGGAAAGGTACTAAGAAGTTGGCGAATACCCCAAAAAGAAAAAAGCAACCAAAACAAAACAATCCAAAGAATGGAAAACAACTTCTTTTTGAATAGAGAGGTTCTTTATAAGAGGACACCTGATCTAGGATTGTTGAGATATGTGGATGATGCAGAATCCACAAGATTGCTTGAAGAAGTGCATGCTGGAGTGTGTGGGACGCAAATGAATGGGTTTATGTTAGGAAAGAATATCTTAAGGGCGGGATACTTATGGACGACTATGGAAAATAATTGTGGCCTATTTGTCTAAAAAATTCATAAAAATGGAAGGTACATGGAGATCTTATCAAAGTACCACCCCACGAGCTCAATGCGATGAGTTCCCTTTGGACATTTGCAGCATGGGGCATGGGAATTATTTGACCACTTGATCATGTTGCCTCACACGGGCATAGGTTCATTTTGTTATTAGACCAATTGAGCAGGTTGCCTCCAATGGGCATAGGTTCATTTTGGTCGTCATTTGCTATTTCACAAAGTGGGTGGAAGGTGCTTCCTACAAAGCTATCACGAAGAAAATTGTAGTTGATTTTGTTCGCATCAATATGATATATCGTTTTGGGTTCCAGAGTCTATCATCACACATAATGGAGAAAATCTGAACAGTCACTTGATGAACGAGATATGTGAATTATTCAAAATTACCCATCGTAATTCAACTGCATATAGTCCTCAGGCGAATGGAGTTGAGGAAGCCGCTAATAAGAACATCAAGAGGATATTGAGGAAGATGATTTACAACTACAAATGTTGGCATGAAAATTTGCCTTAGGCTTTGGTAGGTTATCCCACCACAATCTGAACCTCAACTGGAGCAACTCCCTACCTACTGGTATACGGAACAGAAACAGTGATACAAGCTGAAGTTAATACCATCTTAAGAATTATTCGAGAAGCTGGAATAAGCGATTATGAATAGGTTCGTGATCTATATGAGAAATTATCATTGATTGATAAGAAACTAGCGAGTGTTGTTTGTCATGGATAGTTGTATCAAAAGAGAATGACTCGCGCCTTCGACAAGAAAGTAAGAGTTTGAACATTTGAGGTAGGCCAATAGGTGTTGAAATGTATTTTCCCTCATCATGACGAATACAAAGGAAAATTTGCACCTAACTGGAAGGGATCGTATGTTATCCACAAAGTACTATCAATATGAGCTTTGGTTCTAGCAGAGATGGATGGTAGAGTGTGGCCAAAAGCCATCAAATCAGATGTCATTAAGAGATACTAAATTTGAAGGCTGATATTTCTTTCCTTTATTTCCTTGTGGTTACAGTGTGCTTGTAATTAATGTGGCATTATGTTTTGAAATATTCCCTTTGTACTTGGACGATGTTCGGCCTGAATTCTCAAGAATTAGATACGTAGGCATCCTATGTCGACCTCGGTTATTTACTTATCAAAATTTCTTATTTATGTTAACCCTCAAACGGGGAACTACGCTTAACCTGATTCCTCCTTCAACAGGATACGTAGGCGCCACAACAGTTTGATCATATTCCCTATAAGATTTCTATTTCCCTTTATAATGGAAACTGAGACAGAATTTTTGGGAGGATCTCAAAAATTCTACAAGATGAGTTATTTTTTACATAAAAGGGTCAAATATCATGTCTAAATGTACCATTAGGATATAATTTTGAGAAAATCTCAAAAAATTGCAAGATATCATGACTTCTCTGATTGCCATCTGATTTGTTTTAAGACATCTAACTGGGACAATATTTTGAGAAGGACCTCAAATATTCCATCAAGAGTACTTAGAACATAAAACTCAACTTCAAGTACCTCAACGTTACATACTCTAAAGGAGTTCTAAAGTTGCCAGAAAGCTACCTATCTTGATAAAACCTAAGACAAAGGGTTTTGTTCATGTTGTGCAAGTCATGATAATTAATTGGCATAGATTTTCTTTAAAACAATTTTTTTAAACACTTCATAACTTGCAAGTGTTTTAATATAAATATGATATTGTCTTTTGTCTACTACGATTTGTAGGGTCAACCAAACTTGCAACGATAGCAAGACAAGCAGCAAGGCGACCGGAAGATATTAACACAGATCAGTGTCCCAAATCTAACATTTTTTTGTTGATGCAGGGTAAAATTAGATCATCAAAGATAATATATTTATCAACCATTTCAAGGAGAATATCAGCAAATATCTGATAGTGAGTGGAAACATTTCCGCTTGACAAAAGAGTACGACATTCATATCAAGTCCATCATTTTTAAACCGCTAAGGGGGATGTTGCATATTCAAACCGCCAAATGGTCCATTACATTTTCAAACCGCCAAGAAGCCCATTCCATATTCAAACCGCTGAGAGGTCCATGACATATTTAAACCACCAAGAGGGCCATTGCATATTTTAATTGCCAAGAGAGCCATTATGTTCAAATTTCCAAGAGGGTCATTTTTGTTCAAACCATTAAGAGGGCCATTGCACATTCAAACCTCTGAGAAGGCCATTAGATATTCAAACCTCCAATAGGTTCATTGCATATTTTAAATGCCGAGAAGTCCATTATGTTCAAATTTCCAAGAAGGTCATTCATATTCAAATTGCCGACAGGGTCATTCATATCAATTTACCTAGAGGGTCATTCATATTCAAATATCCAAGAGGACCATTGCATATTCTAACTGCCAAGAGGGCCATTGTATATTTTTATTTCACAGAGGGCCATCATATCCAAACCGCCAAGAGGGACATTCATATTCAAACCGCTGAGAAGACAATCATATTCAAACGGCCAAGAGGTCCATTACATATATAATCCGCCTAGAAGGCATCGTATCCAAACCGCCAAGAGGTCCATTGCATGTTCAAACCGCCGAGAAGGCCATCATATTCAAACTTCTAAGAGGGCCATTACATAATAAAGCTTCCAAGAGGGTGTTGAATATTTAAACCGTCGAGAGGATCATTGCATATTCAAACCGTTGAGAGGGCCAGTGCATATTCAAAGAGTCGAGAAGTCCATCATATTTCAGACTTCCTAGAGGTCCATCATATTCAGATCGCCAAGAGGGTCATCATATTCAAACCACCAACAGGGCCATCATATTCCAACTACCGAGAGGGCTATTATATTCAAACCATCAAAATACTATATTGATCTATTTTACTAATTCGATATTAAAAGAAGAGTATAGTGAAGATTCATGTCGCAAATATAAGATACATGTTTTATTTGCTTTACGTCAAACTAAAAGATGTTGACGTCAAATATTCAAGGAGAACAATTAAGTGCCAACATGGTAAATTACGTTATCTCTCCATTTGAATTATATTTTCACTGATGAGTTTTATCTCAGTCTTTGTCGAGATCATCAAAGAAAATGTATACACAAATCAAACCACAGTGCGGACGACATCAAAAAAGATATCACACAATGTAGAAAGTTTTCTTAGCAGCAAACTGGGACATAGTCCAAAGAGGAGTATCGAGCTCTTAGGGCGCGTGCTGAGGAGCGGCTTCCACCACAAACAAAACCACACCCCTATCAATGGCATGCGGCAATTTCCTTGGGTTAATCAGTCCTTATTTCACATTCAGAAATTTTTTCACTCTCATCGGTGGAAACTTTCCAATCTGAGTTACAATGTGCTAAAAGATTTGGAAATAATGTCGTGTAAGTTCTTTAAATGGGTGTGAAGCGCGTCACATTCATTGCTATGAGGTTGCAAGCCTCTTTTTCATACTCGACTTACTTGTCATTTCTCCAGAACCAAAGGTTATCTAGCATAATAGATTTCATTTTCAACCGATCGAGTTGAACTACAAACACCCTGATTCCTAAGGTTTAAGGATATGTAGGTGGGCTCGGTGTTGAAAACTTAGTTGTATTCTGACATCCTCTCTCAAATATTATTCTCGAGCATTCCAGTCTCTCCATTATTCGATACCGAGATAGCTTTCGAATTATTTCATAATCGAGTGTTAGTCAATCATATTGAACTACGAGTGGCCTGAATTCTCATATAGCCTGAGGTATGTAGGAAATTCATTTTTGTAATTCGGCCATAATTCCTAAAGTTGGTACAAAAATCCCTTTCCTAAATATGAAGATGTAGTTGGTCAAACTTGGATTAGTCAATTTCATTTTCCTCGAATTTCTTTCATCAATTCAAATCAAACGAGGGACAACTGTTGACGCCCAATTTTGGGTCTTCCATAATATAAATTAATCATCGAGCTCCTTAATTTTCAAACGATCTAAAATAATTGACTTTATAAAATTTTAAATATTTTTCAAGTCATATTAAGTAATTTTGTCATTTTTATAATTTTTAAAAATAATTCATATTCTATATAGTTTTGTATATATTTATTATATTAATATTTGAAAATCGTCTCAAAGTAATTTTAGTTTCTCTTAAATGTTTGATTAAATACTTTAGCTAATTTATATTTTATTTTTTGAGTAATTAGATGCTCGGTGTTGACTTGTTGGCAATTTCAACACTTAGCAACAAACTCCGTTATGTCCCTTTTTAAACCATCCCACCAGTAGACTTCCCTAAGGTCATGATACATTTTGATTCGCCCGGATGATAACGGGAACCATGGGCTTCTTCTAGAATTTGATTTCTCAAATCCTCAACATTTGGTAAATATAATATCCCTTGGTACCTAAGAAAACCATCCCCCCTTGGTAGAATGACTCATTGAGCTTACCAAGTACCGATTCCTCCAACTCCATCAATAGAGGATAAAGATGTTGCTTAGATTTCACCTTAACCACTAATGATGATTCGGAGTTATGATGGACCACGAAACCACCATTTAGACAATTTTCTAACCGCACACATAAGCGAGCCAAACTATTAACATCTTTCACAAGTTATTTCTTCTTTCCTACCCATGAGAAACACTACCATAGTCATATGATCAAAGAATCCGCAACCACATTGGTCTTGTCGGGGTGGTAAAGGACACTCATGTCGTAATCCTTCAAAAGTTCTAACCATCTTTTCTGTCAGAGATTCAACACATTTTGTGTAAACACGTATTGGAGACATTTATGGTCAGTAAACACATCAATATGCACACCATACAAGTAGTGTCTCCATATCTTCAAGGCAAAAACTACGGCCGCTAACTCAAGGTCATGAGTTACATAATTATTCTCATGAACTTTGAGTTTCCTAGAGGTATAAGCTATCACTTTGCTATGTTGCATGAGGACACATCCCAATCCCATTCGAGAAGCATCACAATACACCACAAAGCCTTCATTACCCTCCGGTAAAGTCAACAGCGGAGCGGAGGTAAGCTTATCTTTCAAATCTTGAAAACCTTTTTCACAAGCTTCCGACCACTCAAACTTCACCTTCTTTTGGGCCAAAGATATAAAAGGAGAAGAAATTGATGAAAATCCATCAACAAACCTTCTATAGGGCCCTGTTAGACCCAAGAAGCTTCTTATGTCGGTAGGAGTCAAAAGTATAGGCCAATTTCTAACCGCATCCATCTTCTTCAGATCGACCTCTACACCCTCACCAGAAATAACATGGCCAACAAAAGCAATTGACCTCAACCAAAATTCACACTTGCTAAATTTTGCATAAAGTTGGTGTTCTTTGAGGACTTGCAAGGCCAACCTCAAATGACTCTCATGCTTATTTTCATTCTTGTAGTATATAAAAATATCACCAATGAACACAATCACAAATTAAGTTGAGGTAATCTAGAAAAACTCTATTCAATAGGCCATAAATGCCGCCGGGGCATTTGTTAACCCAAAATACATCACTAGGAATTCATAGTGATCATATCTAGTTTGGAAAGCTGTTTTGGGAACACTTACACCTCTCACCCTAAGTTAATTATATCCCGACCTTAAGTTAATCTTGAAAAAGTAGCTAGCACCTTGTATTTGATCAAATAGTTCATCAAACTGAGGGAAGGGATACTTTTTCTTTCTGGTGACCTCATTGAGTTGACGATAATCAATGCATATCCTAAGGGACCCATACTTATTCTTCACAAATAAGACCGGAGCACTCCATGGAGAAATATTAGGTAGAATGAAACCTTTGTCTAGTAAAATTATGAGTTGGACCTTCAATTCTTTTAATTCGGCCAGAGCCATCCGATATGGAGGAATTGAAATGGGGTTCGTATCTGATAATAAGTCAATGCCAAAGTCAATTTCCCATTTGGGAGGAACTCTGGGAATGTCATTAGGAAAAACTTTTGTAAATTTCCTCACTACGTGGACTGACTAAATAGGAAGATTTTCACATTCTATATCTTAACCCTCACCACACAGTCTAGACAACCATTGGCTATTAACTTACAAGCCTTCAAGCAAGAAATGATTTGACCCCTTGTCATAGATATTCCCCCCTTACAGTCTCTAATGGGTTCATTTGGAAATTGAAACTTCACTACCCTCATTCTAATGTCTATGAAACCAAAACAAGCATGAAGCCAATCCATACGCAAAATGATATCAAAATCAAACATGTCAAGTTCTACAAGTCAACAAGAATAACTCTATTGGGCAGCATTATAGGACATTTCCTATAGACTCTCTTTGAAACTACCGAGTCACCCATTGGGGTACAAACTTAAAAGGATTCAATCAAAACATCGGGAAGTATATCAAACTTCCTAACTACCAAAGGTTTAACAAAGGGTAGCACCTGGATCAAGAAAATCATAAACATTAATAGAAAATGCTCGTGATATACCAATCACAAAATTGGGAGAGTACTCTTGTTCACCCCTAGCCTTGACTGCATAAAAGCGGTTCATTTTTGGATCTTTGGAGCTAGGACCGTTTGATTGATCTTGGCTATTCGCCTTTCCCGGACACTTCACATTAGGACAATCTTTCACCATATGGCCACTGTTGCCACAACCATACCAACTATTCATTCCAACAAGGCCTTCACCCACATGTTTCTTGCCACACTTTCCACAAGTTGGTCTTTCTCTTGGTGGATCAACATTTCTCCCCTTTTGAATTTAGGGTTAGAAACCCTATCATTGTGAGTCTTGGAGAAGTTTTAGGGAACTTGGTTCGAAAACCTCTTCTTGAACTTAGTCTTGTCTTGTATGTCAAGCCTACTCTTAGAAGAACCACCTTCAAAAGACCTTACCTTCTTGGCTTCTCTATTCCTTTTCCTTAAACGACTCTACTCTACTTGTTGTTCATGAACCATCAACCTAGAAAGATCCATGTAGTCATTAGGAATAATTGCACGAAACTCTTGTTCAAGATCTTTGGACACGCCCGTTACATAAACTCTCATTTCATCCCTATCATTCGAAACCAAAGAGGAAGCATATTTCGACAGCTTCATGAACTTTAAAGAGTATTCCTTAACACTCATACCTCCTTGATGAAGGTTGATGAACTCCTTTACCTTAGCTTCCCTTTGCTCCATTGGGAAGAATTTTTCAAGAAAGGCCTTTAATAAGATCTCCCAAGTCATAGGAATCACCTCCTAAAGCCCGACTATCCTTCCATTGATTGTACCATGTTTGAGCCACGTCCTTGAGTTAATAGGCAGCAAACTCAGCCTGTTCAGTAGTACTCACCTCATAGCAAACAAAATATTATAGACCTCATCAAGGAATTCTTGGGGGTCTTCATCAACCTTGGATACAAAGAACAAGGCAGGATTCATCCTCATAAAATCTCTCAAATGGGTAGTCATAGTACTAGCATGTTGGTTCTCTCGAGGTATAGCTTCCCGGTTAGCTTGAGCGATAATGGTTTGACCTTGAGTAGTGATGGTTTGGGCCATTTGGAGAAGGTCTTCCCTCACTTCACCATCTGTCACTTCACCATCTTTCATGGCCAGAGGAATGATGGAACTTATCATTCGCAGCAACTTACTCTTGAAGAGGGATCGATTGCCTTGGGGAGTAGCTACCGCATTCATAATCTATGCTCCCACTCTTCTCACGACTGTCCTTCTTGTGTTCATTTCCTATAACCATAATAAAGGGATCAGATGCTAAAAGACACATAGTGTCACAACTCTAGAGGCACGACATAGGATTACCAAGAAAAGAGAATTTTCCTAATCATCACATAGCCTGAATTTTCCTAATCATCACATAGCCTTTCATTCATAATTTTGGCGCGCTTCACAACTATGAACAAGACACTATATAAATATGTTTCTAGTGAGACATTGACCCTAGGTTATTTAACCTCATGCTCTGATACCACGATTTTCACGACCGGTGTTGTTATCGTCGAAGAGGAATCAGACAAGCTCTTAGCATTCGTCATAACATATCATTGGTTAAAAATTGCAGAAAATTAAAAATTTTGCATACTAGGTGATGTATACTTAGACTTCTCTCTTAACAACATGATAAACATACATACGATAGTATAAAAACTATCTCACATAAAAACCATCTAAGAATACGAGTCTTGGGCTTAGCCAATACAAAGTCAATATGTCATATAGGCCTTAATACAATAGAATCCAAATAATAAAAGGAAATAAAGAGTATATCTTAAAACTACTGAAGTCTTCTTAGCTAGAATAATGAAAATATAGAATCCTTTAACATGAGAACTTACCAAATATATCTCAAAACTACTGAAGTATTCATATTTAGAACAATGAAAAGATAGAATACCCGAACATGAGGACTTACCAGCACTTGGAGAAAGGATTTCAAGCTTCTTCAGTCGACATTCTTAACCTTCAATGGTCGGACCCTACATTTGTAGTTATATAAAGTAAGGGGTTAGTACGCCACATGTACTAAGTACGGGTATATGCACATAAACATTTAAAGACATGTATGAAAATGACAATTTCTTTAGAAAGGATGCAAAGTCATTTGAAAGCTTTTAATGCATATACAAGAGAGCATATACAAGATAAGGATCACAACACATAAAGCATGATCATAACCAAAGACCTATTATCATAAATTCATATTAACATTTTCATGTTTAATAGTTCATATCAACATAACATGCTTACCAAATGATCCACGTCCCAAGCCTACAAGTGCAATGCTCATGTGAAGCTTCATAACCCCACAAAATCAAGTAAACAAGATAGGAGACCATAAAGCATACCTTGTTTCATACAACTTTTAATATAAGTAGTCATCACAACATATAACAACATAGACCAATAACATGTTCATAATCATAGACAACATCATATAAGAACAACATCATATATCATAAGCATTATACATTTCATATGATCATGTTACATGAGAACAATCTCCTAGGACTTCCCTTAAAGTCAAGTTGTGCAATGTCTAGGTAGAGTCTCACACCTCTAACTATACTAAGTAGACTCCTGAAGTAACCCTAATTAATATCCATTTACTTTTCTTTCATTTTACTTGAGGGAACAATTGTCTTAACCGACATTAGACCATATGAGCTAAACATGGAATTCGATGTCATGAAACCCTACACCGAAAGAAGGTGTCCTACTTGCCAAGGTAGAACCAAAACATGAACGTAGTTCACTCGGTGCTAAGCTAAAATCCCTTTTTGAATTGCCTTTACGTTATCATTAATCACCAATCTTATCATAGGCCATAGGAGATTAACTCCTTATATAAACATGATTGTAGCTCATTAGGTTGAAGGTGAGAATTTCCTTTCATCACAACCCTTCATTAGTGAGATTAACATATCATAGTCATATTATGTAAGGAACACAAGAGAAGCATAATCAACCTTGCATTATTATTCCATTACCATGATCTCACATTCAACATATTCATAGGACATCAATATGCATAGAAACATCATACATAATTCAATTGCATAACAACATCAATTAGGCCAACATCAACATAATAGATCAATCATGACTTTAGAAGACTTATCTATTGCTTCTAAAAATATTCATCAAAAACTTACACTCAATTCATAACAATCATCCAACAATATAGTGAAATACTCAACAATATAACCAATCCCAACAACTCTAGTCATACACAAGACCAATTCATAGTCAGGGTTAAGGGAAAGGGCTCATCTAAGAGTTCATTCAAGCTACAGTTCCAATCCCAACATTTACATGTCATTAAGTGATAGATATAATATAATCAAATCCATTATTTAGAGAAGGAACATGCTTAACATGAAAACCCAACATTAAATATCAATTACCCAACAAATACATACTTAATTAACCATAGAAAGTCATATTTTTCATCATTATTCATAAATCTCAAGTTAGGAAGAAAACCCATTTGTAGAGTAAGAACCCTAAGAATCGAATTGTTGGAAATCATCTTTGAAAGAACCTCTTGGGGAAAGGAATCCCATGAGTGACGAACATATACCTTATTGACGATTATTTCACGAATTTTGAATGAAAATCTTGGAGTCTTCATCTTCTTCCCTAAGCTTTCTTATTCTTCAATTGTGGTTGAAAGAAAGAGAGTTTTTTAAAGAGATGAGAGGGATTTGTTAATTATGATTTAGAGTGCATGAAAGTGGTTTAAAACTGTCCTAAAATCCTTACAAACTCGTCCCTTAAAATACCCAAAAGACCCCTAACTTAATTGGGTCTTTTTGTGAAGTTAATTTACTTAAAAACGACGCGGACGAACCTGAAAAGTGGCTGCGTATCGGGGGCCAATTCCAATTCTTTTTTTGAAAGTTTGGGCAGAGGCAGTGAGACTCTTGAAGGCCCTGCGTCATGAGGTAAAATTTTCCTAGCCGGTGATGGCTGACGCGCAAGGGACTTCACATTGTTGGATGTCGCAATCTTTTTGACAGCTTGCTCACCAAGGTTTGGGTCCTCCTCAAGGACCCTACAGGTGGTTTTTGGGGAGTCGTTACTGGATATTTGCACACTTTGTTATATATATTCTCCAGATGATGAGAATTACTTGTAAAATAATTGTTGTAAGACAAAACTTAAAATAAAGAGAAGAAAATAATGGTTGATGAAGGTAAAATTGCAAAATTCTTGAGGAAGTGTAAGTCACTATTATATAGTTTTCCTACCCTTCCTTTAGCCTACATTAAAACCCGCTAAAGACATTTTTGATTATATTCAAGCATGACTAGTTAGTGGATATGTACGTAATGGGCAAGCCTATGGTTCTTTGTTCATAGACATGTGAATTTTATTTGTCAGTGTAAGAGTTGTTCTTGATATGAAGTCTTAATTTATATTCAATCTTTTGAATTGATATGTGGGCTATTTCTTTTTGTGCAGGCACTTGTTTAATGATAGATATGTGATTTTATTAGCTTTCTTTGATGAGAGTAGCAGAGCAAGCTTAACTTTGATGAGTTTAAAGTCTTTTCTTAAGGTTACGAGGTTAGAGGTTTGTTGTTTATTTGTATGTCTTGCATAATGATTGAAAAGTGTACTTGGTGTTTTGAAATTGATATATAGACTAATTATT
Source organism: Solanum pennellii (assembly GCF_001406875.1). NCBI lineage: Eukaryota > Viridiplantae > Streptophyta > Magnoliopsida > Solanales > Solanaceae > Solanum > Solanum pennellii. Next base: position 41,716,935 of record NC_028643.1, on the reverse strand, counting down.
TGTATTCAAATTGATGACAATCCTAGATTGATTTATTTATATGAGCTTTAATTCTTGCTCAAGGACGAGCAACATTTTAAGTTTGGGGTGTTGATGTGAGGCCAAATTACATATTTTTAATTATTATTTTCCTCACATTTATAATTTATCCTTGGTCTTTTGTAGCACGAATTTTATGGATTGTTCTAAACAATGTATTTTATTTGTAGGAATAAATTGGTGTAAAGTTGAAAATGTTTTAAAACGAATTTAATATAAAAGATTGAATAAGAAAATCAAGCAGACAGCTTAATGGATTAAACTTTATAAAATAATATATACGTTGGTTGAAGTAGACTTAGAATTGCAATTGAACTGCACCTATTGGGCAACATGGCAGGCAGCACCAGGCCAACAGTAAAGGAACGTAACAAAATTTCGAGGCGGTCCATTGTTTCACGCGTACATAATTCTTATTCGGCTTGGATTTGATTTTCCAATTTTTTTTAGAGTCTGTTATTTTATTGAGGATTTTCTATATCTATTAAATATTTCATAGAAATAACTATTTTGGAGATTAGACAGACGTAAAGATCAATCTAGATGAGGAGATTAACAAGGAGGTATTTTGAAGAGAAAGTCATCAATAACTTTTAGGATTCTTTTCTTCCTGTTGTTTTCTTAGAGATTAGTTGTTAAACGCCGTTTTTCTAGGCTGAAGCTACGAATGGATTGTTGATTATTAAAGATTTTTGAATTTATTTTTTGTCATTATAAGTTACTTCTATATTATTGTTTTAGTATTTAGTGCTTGATCACTATGAGATAAATATATCGTCTAATCTGAATATCGAGAAAGGCGGGATTAGATAGACCAGAGAATATAGAGAGCTCGGTCCACCCATTAGATTGAGGTGATCAGTGTTCAGGAGTGATGCCCGAACGAACACCTTTGCTTGGTTACGAAATATGATGAAATATAAATGTTCGTTAGTTAGTCTATTTATCCCCGCTCAATGATGTAGATAGGTAGCTAATTGGAGTAGACGACGAGAGGTGTGCAGCCCGACTCATGCAATTAACCATATAAATGAGTAACTTGAAAACAAAAATAAGTTCTAAACCAATAATATGATACACGAGATACAATACATGTTGCAGACCTGGGACTTTCAAACCATTGTAAGCAATTTTAATATTTTATTCATGCATTCTTTTGTTTTGGAACTCTTAAATAAATAATTAGACCAGTATAATTTAGTAAAAATAGTTAATTGACAAGTCCTTTGGGTTTGATAATCTGGTTCTTTTAAGAGTCACTATATTACTTGCGTAACCGCGTACACTTGTGTGTGCAATTGGGAGCAACACTAATATGATTTAAATAACTAAACTACTACAAGTATAATTCTATAGTATTCATCTTACTATAATTCACTCAAATCACAAGTCATAAATTAGGGTTATGGGGGTTTCATGGATTCATGGAATATTTTCTCATAAAACTATAATAATCAACAATTAAATCATAATATATGATAATTAAATCAATGAAAACATTTAAGAAAGAATCCATGACTTGAAGTGAAAACCCTAGCTTTTAGGAAATTTCCTACTTTGAAATTGAGAGTTTCAGGACTTCATGGATGAAATATATCCATGAATCAAAGACTACCATACCTTGATTAATAAATCCAACAAATTTATGTGAAAAAGTGTCCTTCTTCAAGCCCTACGTTGATCTTCTTCTTCTTCTTTGGGGTTCTAAAGAGAAGCTTTTGGGGAGGATTTGATTTTGATTTGGGAATTTTTAATTATGATATTAGATGAGTTATTTTAGGTGGAAAAATACTTATATATATGTGAAAATAGGCTTAAAACAACAACATGTCACGACCCAAAACCGAGCCGCGACTGGCACCCACACTTACCCTCCTATGTGAGCGAACCAACCAATCTAAACCCTAAACATTTCAATATAATATCAACAGAAAGTAATGCGGAAGACTTAAACTC